>NW_020450800.1:129032-364785 GCF_003343035.1 Apteryx rowi | reverse complement strand
ACCAAGGATTACTAAATAATGATGTTAGAGCTGCGGCGCTCCGGAGGCAGCCTCCGCAGCTGGTGCGTGGGGGCCTTCCCGTGAAATTGGCTCTTGAAAGTCGGGAGGACTGCGGGACCAGGGAAGTTTTGAAAGTTTAGTTTTTAGGAGAGGGGAGAAGTAGCGAGGCCATGGCTGTGAGGCATGCTGGGTTTGCTTTTCGAGTTGGGCGTGCGAGGGCAGAGAGGAGGGGAAGGGCAAATTGCGGGGCGCCTGTTTGCTCAGCTTTTTGCGGTGCGCCCGCCGTGCGGCGGCTGTGCTGAGCGGCGGCTGCGCACCGTGTGGAGCTGCCTGGCTCCGATAAACTGCAGGAAGGTATTTGCCACCCGCTCGAGCTAGTGTGGCAAAGGTAAAAAAACATTTTGTTAGGCATTTTTGCTCCCTTTTCACCAGTTAGGCTTGTGTCAGGCTCAGGAGGCTACGGGCCCATTTCTAGGCACAGCCCCTGTTAAGTGCACTGGTGGGCACTGGTGAGCTCCCAGCATGGGGCTTCTGGGGGGAGTAAGTCTGGGTTGTGTGCAAGTAGTATGTGCAGGCAGGAAAACATGCGTTTAAAACTTGCAGAAACAGCTGGGAAAGAAAGCATCCTGCTGGCATATTCTCAGGGGAAAAATAATCTCAGAAGTAACCACCCTAAATAAACTTTAGTATCATCATCTTTACTCAAAGAGTGCAGAGTCACAGATGGAAGAACACGCAGTAATCTTTACCTAGTAACGGTGCTATTTTTAAGAACCCTGATTTGTTCATGTACTTTTTTAAAGAGAGAAGCGCAGAAGTTCCCCTTCCAAAGAGGATTCACTTGTTCTGTTTCCTGCATGAAAGCCCTTATCCGAAACTCACTCAAGTCAGTGGGAATCTTTCCATTGACATCAGTGGGAATCTGTCCATTGACTGAATGGGCTTGGATCAGGCCCTTGGAAATTTTGTTACAAATGTGGGACTCGGAAGTTGCACACTGTGTCTGTATACTCATGTTAATTTGAGGGAGGAAAAAAGAAGTTAGAGACAAAGTTTAAGAGATTTTGGCAGGTTGATTTTTTTTCCCCCTGTGCTAGATAATTTAAAACCATTAAGCAAAAACATTACTGTTAGTAGTATTACTCTAAAGAAAATATGATTAATTATTAAATCAGTTTCTCTAATGCTACACTAAACCTTTTGAGTGAGATACGGATTTTAGTGTTCAAATTACTATTTATTTTTAATTTAAGGTTTCTCTTGACTGTCTATAAAGTTTGTTCATATTAAATATAGAGATTGAAAAAACCCTTGTTTTGCAGTTACTTTCTATTTTAATGTAGTTGTTACAGAACGGTAGTGTTCCATAGCATTTTTGTATACTTAAATCATCTATTTAACTGCTCAGAATAGTAAATTACTAAATAGTTGAGGGAAAGGAAAGCGTGTTTTAAATATAGCATTTCCAGAATACATATAGTAACCTTTATGTCAGTTGATAGCTCACTAAGTTACATATAAAATGCTGCATAATTAAGTATTCTAATTTATTTTGTTAATATATAGCACTGGAAATCTACTGCTTGACGTGAGGCCTTATTAGAGTAGGCTTTAGCATTTAACAGTAACATTAACAGTAAGCTTGAGCAGAAACAAATGTACTAATATTTGGATATTTCTTTGATTTTAGTTTAACCTCAGTGATTCTTACATTTTGTTACAAGATGTTTGTTTCACTGTAGTGTTTTCGAAGGAGGAAAAAAAAATGTGTTGTTGCTTTCTCTTTAGTGTAGAGTCGTGTAAAATTACCAAGGATTCTATAAGGGACAACCATATTAGTGTTTACGCCATGTACGGAAGATTAAAATAAGTATATCAAGTCCTGGGTATTTTAATTAATAAATACATGGCACTATTTTTTAGCTGCACTAGAGTTTGTACAATAGTCGAGTCCTGCATTTCATAGATTTTCGAAGTGACTTTTTTAAGTACTCCTCTGTTGCTTATACAAATTTAAATGGTTTTCTGTAATAAAATGCATCAAAACTAGTATTTTAAGATGAAAGGTGTATTTTGGGTGGAGAAGTTCTTATTGGACTTTCATGTATTTTTAGAAGAATTCTTGTTGGACTCAGTATACTTTAAAAATTGCTGTGGCATAAGCTTTGATTTCTGGACTGATCAAAGTGAAGTAAAATGAGCCTTTTATACTCTGAGGAATATGCCTGATTCAGCTTTGCATGCACAGGAGATATTCAAGTCTAGTGGGCTGAAAACAATAGAAAACTTCTGAGATCTGATCTGTGTTGTGTCAGTGTTTTGCAATGTGTCATTGAAAATGTCAGTTAACTTCATTGTTTTTCATCATCGAAATTTGAGGGCTGGTATTTCTTTTTCTGATAGGGTGATTAATTAATATTTCTTGAATAGTGAGCACTCTTCTGTTCAGTCCTATTTTTGGAGAAATTTAATTCCGATAGTGGTTGGAAAAACAATGGTTGATGGGAGTCATCGTCTTGTTTCTTTGAGTCAGATCATGAAGAGGTCACTTGTTTCTAGGAACAGGAAACGATTTAGGACGTAGGTCACTCAGAAATACACATGCAATGATTTTGACTGGAGAAAATTGCAAATCACAGTGGAACTCAAAAATGCTATCCCCTTTGCTGTAAAATACTGATTTTTGGTACACACAAACTGATGACTTTTTAAAAACTTTGTGACAGCTTGTGGTTCTAGAAGTAATGCAAATTATCTATTTTTTTTCACAGCCACTATAGCATACCCCTCAACTAATCCTTGAATATTGTCATTTGGATTCTTGTTCTCTGTCCTATTTTGACTTGAGATCTTTTCTGATTGTATGTGCAAATTACTAGCACCAGAAAAACTGAATAAAAAGGTGAAATTGTAGAAAAGTTTATCTGTAATAACTACAGTTATCTCAGATAATCTTAAAGTTTCAATATTATATTTCAATGTTATTTGTTTTGGAGATTTTCTTCCACATTTATGCTGTGACAGAATGAAGATAGTTATCTTATTGTAAGCATTTCCAAGGATAGTTTTTAACCTTAAATTTCAAAACTGCTAGATCAGCATAAAAACAAAAGCAGTCCCGCAAGTATCATTTAACACTGATGATCTTTTTTCTTCTCTTTGAGGCTCTGAATAATTTAATGATACTTCTTACTTTTTAAATCTTCCAAAATGTTTACTTTGAATTATAAGAGGCATCTATCCATGGATACAAAATTTGCATCTATTTTGGCTTTTTTCCTTTTTTCATTTTGCCAGGTTTGCATTTTAAGTGCAAGACAACGTTTAGTGTCAGCTGGATTTAAAAGTGCCAGCGATGGCCCGTCTATGCTGTCATCAATGAAGTAGTTGAAAATAATCTTTTTAATGAACAGTT
This sequence comes from Apteryx rowi, assembly GCF_003343035.1. Taxonomy (NCBI): domain Eukaryota; kingdom Metazoa; phylum Chordata; class Aves; order Apterygiformes; family Apterygidae; genus Apteryx; species Apteryx rowi. The sequence goes on along the minus strand of NW_020450800.1, from coordinate 361,370 downwards.
AGTACAATGTTTATTGGTTCACCAGAAGTGTAGTTTGGGATGATGTTAGGAAGTAAAATTTGAACTCTGAATACCAGATTATGTACAGAATTGTGTTTAATATCTTGCAATAAATGCTTTCAGTTCTAAGGCAAATTAAATCAAAATGTGAAAGCACATAATATTACACTATTAACTCTTTCAAGTCTTTTTAGTAAATTGTAGAGGTTGTTCAGAAAGGGAATAAGAGAACATTAACTTTTATCAGTTTAGTTAGTTATTTCTTGTTCCTGGCAGTAGCAATCATACATCCTCCTTCCTTCAGCTGTAGTTGGAAGGGGTTTCACTGCAGTTTGTTTTGTATTTAAATGCATATGTTAATCAAGCTTACCTCAGAGGGTAGGGCTAATTCCCTCTGATACTGTGAGCTGTACACTAGATACACACTCAGTTTGGATGTGTACTGATGTGTATTTGGATGTGTCTTGACTGTGGTTCTAGCTAAATTATATATAGCTTCCTAACTGATAGGGCCGTGCACGGGAACAAAGACAATAGGTTTAGGCGGCAGGTGGCAACTTTATTCACCATGCAGAAGGGATATTTTCTGCCCTGTCCCCCCCATCTGTTATGTGACGGGCGTTCCAGGCTGGAAGGAGTAATCACAGACCTCCATCATAAAACCCCAAACAGACAGTCTTTGGCCTGCCTGTGAAGTTCAGTTGTTTATCTGAATATTTTAATCTTCTCCCTCCTTCCTATGGATAGCAGATACCAGAAGGGGGGAATCTCTGTTTTGAGAAGTTTTTCCCGTCCCTTGGTGGATACAGGGTCATAGACAAAGTGCAGATCCTTTGCTCTGAGAAATAGTCCTTTGGACCTCTGCTGTGTGCTCTGATGACCACAGCTGCAAATTGCATCAAACTAAGTGTTTCTGTAAATTGCTGCTCTTAGTCCTATTTAACCTGCTTTTGCCTCCAGGATGTTGCAAGGAAGACAGTAGGCCTGTGCCAATTTTGTCGCAATAGGAGATATTCTTTCCTCTTTACTATTGGGCCCCAAACTGAATATTCTTTTAAGAGTGACATTTTGAGGGTAGGTAATATATCATTATATATATATAGGAAGTTGTTGGGATTTTCTATGCAAAATTGTTTATTTCGATAAATATTAATATTTTATGAAAAAATTCATATTCCTTATAAAACTGACTTTTTGTTGAAAGAATACACACAGTCCTATTGCGGTAACTTAATGTTCTCTTACAACATGATGCATCTTTTGCAACTTTGATCATAAATTCTTTTAAAAAAAATCTAAATAGTGGGTTATTCAGTCATCTGGCTTCCTTATTTCAGCCTAAAACAACAAGCTACATATTTTAAAATTAAGAGTTACGGACCTGATCACCTGTATGTTAAAACACTGTGATCTTGATGAATATTACCACTGTCATCTTTGTGATTGTCTTTCCAGGGAAATTCATTCTCCCAACTAAGAAACTTGTGTTCAGAGAAACAATCTCAGAGTTACTAAATTATATCAAGCATAGTATTGTGCTAAGTATCTATCAGATGTTGATTTTGAATTTGCCCAGGAATGGCTTAAAAAAATTAACAGGAGAATAAGCCAGTAAACCATTTAAACTTTGCCATTCAGTCGGTGCTAAGTCTTGCTGTAAAAAAGTTAGTCTCAATTATTTTGTTGGTTTTTCTTTTTGTAACTCTTAATATTTAGAAGGCACATTGTTCTTCTGGAATTGTAACTCACCTAGTAAAAGAAAAGCCGTGGATAGTACATGTGTAATAAAACTTGTAGTTGACATTTATTGCATGGAAATTAGATCAAAAACTGTCAACTTTTACCACTTACAAATAGTGTAGAGGAAATTTTAAGGGTTAGCTGTGGGAAGCCACTACGGGCTTTGGAAAAGAAAGTAGCAACACAAAAACAAAGAAGAGTTGGGGAGCATCGTGGAAAGAGGCCAGAGGGAACATGCATTTGGGCAGAAGCCAGAGAATGCACAGATTTGCAAGGGGGAGGGGGGGGAAAGCTGATCAGAAATTGTGATTTGCAGGAGAAAAAAGTCATATGTTTTTTTTTATCTGATACCCAATATATGAAATAAATTTTTACCCATAACTTTATATAAGGGAAGAAATAATTAATATTTTGCATTATGCACGCAGCAGGCACAATTCTGTTTACTTCACAAGAGTCATGCCAGTTTACCCTGGCCACAATTTGGACTTGGACTTCTGTCAGCTGGTGTTTTAAATATTTAGATTTTATTAATTACAGTGTGTGTCTTTTGAAAGGTATTTATTAGTTGCAGCAGTGAAAGTCGATTTTTAGTGCATATCTAAATATCACTTTGGTGTGGCAGAAGAGGGACAGAGTTCTTTTGAAGATAAAGGCGGAGAAAAATGTATAGAAGACAAGAGGCTACTATCTTTTAGAGTCTAAAACAGTAGTTGAAATATTTATGATTTAAGGCACTACTCTGTGAGAGAACACAGAAAGGATTGTGGTTTCATTACAGTACTTACAGTATTCGCATGACCTAAAAATGAAAGCACAAAAACCTAATGCAGTCAGGTGTGCACAGACTGCAGAGAAGTGCATAACTGATGAGCTGTTATGTTCTTCATAACAGTATGAATATATCTTCATCTTTGTATAAAAACATTTATATTATTAAGGAATAAGTGATTGTCATATATACAGCACAGAAAACATAAGAGATGCTGAGGACTTCTAGGTATGTGGTAAAAATCATTTTTCAATTGATGATCAATTAGTGAAATATATAGGTGCTAAAACTGTAAAAATATTAGGATGTTACTTTGCTAAAGATCATGAAATGCTTTCACCCAGAAATTTATTCAGAATCATTTGTTACCAGTCTTGAATGCATTTAAATGACTTTTAATGTTGTGATGATGTCTGTAAATTGTTCTCAGTACACAATAACTGTCAGCGTTCATTGAAGAACATGTATGGTCAGTAATTCACAAGATAACTATATTGAATATATGGAAGAAGTTTCACAGGAAGTGTCATAAATCCTTGCACATCCTTCTACTTAATAAAAGGAATTAAGCTTATAGTAGGAGAAATTAGTTTAGAGATATTTGTTGTTTAATTCTGTTTTAGGTGACTGGCACCTTCTAAAAGAGTTAAGGATGTGTTTAGCATTGGAAATGGTAATCAACCTGTCCTGGTTTTCTCTGTTCATTATTGGCTAGGAAAAGGCATGAAGAGTATCCAAGCAAGCAGAAATTCATATCTTATGAAGTTTTATATGGCAAGCTTTTAAAACTGTTTGTTGAGGTGGGTTTTTTTGTATCAGGGAGCCAGATCATGCCTTGAAGTGATCATAAAAAAGCTTGGAGAATATTAAAATTGTCAGAACATTTGTTATTTGCATATGCTTGTAGGACACGATTAGGTGGGGAAACACTGCTGTTCAGATGTCCCTTGTGTGGGTTTGGATTCATGCAGGTTTGGGAAGGGCGCGCGCCTGCGTCTGGGTTGGTGTGAGGGACTGTGCCGCAGCACGGGGCACCTGTGCTCATCAGCAGCTTTCCAGGAAGGAAGCTACAGGCTTCAACATTGACATGTATTGAGTGGGTTTATTGAATCTCAGATTGTGGGACACAGCCCATCCTAAAGAAGAGTGCAGTCAGTAAAGACAAACATATTTAGTCCTTTTCTAAAATAACTAATGTACTTGAGCAGTGGGATTATCCTCAGCAGAAACTGGCTATGCTGAAGAGTGATTTTTACAATTAAAAAAAAAAGTCTTTGAAGGATTTTGATGAAAAGAACTGTCCTTCCAAAATCTTCTTTGAAAAAATGAGGGGAGGGTGCTTCCAGACCAGGTTTGAATTCCATTATGGACTGAGCATGATATACGGCATGGGCCCTTGCCATGCTCCCAGCCCACTTGTGCCAGCAGGAGTCCCGAGGGGGTCTGGAGTGGTGAGTCATGAGCCCCCCCCCCCCCCAAACCATGATGCTGGGCTGCCATGGACAGTGTGCTGCCCAGCAGAGCCCCCTGCTCAGACCTGCATTTCTAGCTCATGGTAGCCCAGAGGGAATCCCCTTCTCTCTGTTTGTCCCATTTCACACTTGAGGAGAGAAGGTACTTGAGGGGGCAGTCACAAGTCTCTCCCAAGACTTACGAGCCAGATCCAAAATTTTTTGAAGTCAGTGTGAAGACTCCCTTTGATTACTCAAGGTTTTGGCTTAGGTACTGAGATTTGCTGATCTTTGGGTGTGTTCATATGTTCACTTACAAGACAGGTTTTGGAGGTTAAGAAGTTACCAGCTATTTTGCTGCTCTTTGGTGCAGTCTAGACTGAGACTGGTGATGGACCATTTGCGTGTATCTAAGCCATTCCAATGCAAAGGAAAACAAAATGCCTTAAGCAAGGAAGGCTTATCCTTCCTGTGGAAGTAATATTATCTTTAATCCCCATAGCTGTTCCATAAGTGAATATTTAATTATGAATTGAACTTTCTGTTCCCCCAGGCTTTTTTTTTCTGGACTCCTGTGATGGTTCTCAAGAAACAGATAACAGTAACTCATCAGAATACTCCATGTCAGTCTCCTGTTTATCCAAAAGAGTTTATGTATCTTGCTAATTTGTTTCTTCTAACTTTTCCAGTATCAGAAATACTGATGACACCTATTGATACAACATTGTTCCTGCTGGTCCCACAAAAAAGGGATGAATCTTGCCCAAGAAGCAAGTTGTAAAACACAGCTAAGAGATGGTCCATATAGCGTTTTCACTATTCCTTTATAAACAGTAGTTTATACTGTAAAGTACAGCAGTCAGATATGTCATTGGTAAGGATTCAAAGACATTTGAGAAAGACAGTCCAAAAAATGAACATATATATAATTGTTTTAAATCAGTGGTGTCCAGCTTTTTCAGCCAAGCCTGACATATCTTGTGCAGTGCCTGGAGGGTGTCTCATGCCATGCGATTGGTGCTGCTAAATGTATGCAGTTAAATCTAGCACTTCCCAGAAGCTTTGGACTTGCATTATGTGTAACGTATAGTGGATGAACACAAGTAATTCCCTGCATATTCCTCTAGAAGGGGTATGGCTACAGGCAGGTCAGACTGGCAGGAGAATTCATTCATCCTTTCCAAGGCACCTTCATTCTCGGAGGCTTCTCCAGACTAGAGAAGGAGCAGGTTGTGGGACAAAGTGTTTGGTGATGCCACCTTGCTGTCATTTCTTGAAACCTTCTTCCCCGCCTCGTCATGTGCATTTCGCCTGACAGGAGAGCTCTTGTAGGTTCGAGGAAACTGGTGGATGGAGCAAACTATATGCTGCTTGACTGGTTCTTCTGAGTTGCAGATTGGGCACTAGTGTTTTAAATCACTGTGTGTTGTGACTCAGTAGAAGAACACAATTATATTATTTGTTTATGTGTAAAAATGGAACCTCCTATCCTGGACATACTAGGGTGTTACTTTAACTTCTTATTCAGTAAATGTCTCCAGTAACTAAAATTAAATTTTAAGTCTTAAACTATTAGCCTTATTTATATGTAGGTGCCTGTGCATTTTGTGAATCAATAGTACTTAGGTCAAAACCTGAAATTATTCTAATGTATCATTTAAGTATAGTGTTACAAATATATTTCTATACCTAATGACTGCCATTTAGGTCTGTGTTGTTACCAACTAAAATATTGCCAGAATAGGGAAGATAGCATTTTTTTCAAGTCACTGTTATGCATGCAGTTCTTCTCCAAATTCAGTTATCAACAAAACTTTCTTCAACCGAATTTCTCTTAATCTAAGTCATAGCTGACTGGAAGCACAATGTGACCACAGACTATGAAAAATATCTTTCACATTGTCACCTGCAGTATTACCATAATTGGAACTAACTAGTCTGCAGTTGCACAATATTTATGTTGCAATCCAAACTGACACAGCCCTGGAATGTTTTGGTAGCAAAAGAAAACACAGACTGGAGCCTTACTCAGCAAAGTTGGGATGAGCTGCTCCTTTCAGAGACCTCCTCGAGTGGGTAGTTTCCCAGGCAGGTCAAGTTTATCCTCTAGGTTCCCCAGCTTTGCTATGGATTCGAGAAGGAGGGAGATGAGTCAAGGTGGGGGGCACAGAGGCTTGCCAAAGGCAGCAATTGCTCTTAGAGTTCATATGTGATGCTTTGGGTCAGGCTGCAGACACTGTTGCTTCCCGAAACTGAGGTGCTGTGCTAAGAGATTGCTCCTTCCCTGAGGTCTTCTAATTGGGATGACCTCTTCATTCATTTATTTTGGTTTCTTACTTCAGACAAGGGTCTTTTTGTCAGGATGTTATATTGGAACATTTGGAAGAAACACTTCTAATATCTTCACTTTTATTTAACAGATGGAAATAATGAGTCACTGTCCAGTGTCACCTTTACTGCTCAGATCCCTATAGGGACAGGGAAGTTGATGTTTTGCACTGCTGCTGCTGGGGAAGGCTCTGCAGCAGCTGAGGAACTTGATCTGTCACTCCTGGCCTTCACTCGGGAACAGAGTACCGTATATTTCCCTGTGACTGACGTGCTTAGATCTATGGTCACTAGGTACCAGGTCAACTCTTCAAGCCTGGCTTTCGTGCTAACATTAACCCCTCAGGGCTCAGCTGCTTGTGGCATTTAAAACATGTCAGGGGGTGTTGCTTTATAGTGGAGATTTGACTCTGCAAGACTCGTGCTAACTCTTGCTGAAGATATGAAATACAATTTGTAGCTTATAATTGCTGCCTAATATGATCTTGGATCATTACTTAAATTCATTTAACTGATACTGTACTTTCTTTATAAAGGTTATTATTGGGAGCTAACCTTTTCTTGTGTTGTGGTTTAATGTACATTGTAATAAGAGATTTTTTTAATATGTTTAAGAGTTGGAAGAAGTGTTAGAGGTAACCTTTATTCAGAGAGTTTTATATAGTTGTAGTAAGGAGAGTAATATTAAAATCCTGAACATTATTTCTAGTGCCATCTGAATGTAATTTGTTCTCATTGTGTTTTGTGTGTGCCTGTTAAAGGAAGATGGTACAGTATGTTGAGAAGATGTGTTTTGTTCTCCAGTATCTTTCTTTCTGGTAATTAATGACCTAATGAAAATTATTGCCTCCAGAAAGTTTCTCTACTTCTGATGTATACAAAAATACACAAAGGGTAGCAGATACAACTGATAAATTATAGTTCTTTCCTTCTCTGTATTTCAAGTAGAGCAATCTGAAACGGAGATTTGAGCCACAATGTTGGAAGCCTCCCAATAATCTTTCCTTTCTTGTTGAGCTCTTGACAAGCAGACATGGGCCATGCCTTTTGGAGATCTCTAGAGATCACTACAAAGACAAGTTTTTCAAAATGGCAAATATTGGTACTTCTTGCTTATATCTACAGATATTAGTTTGTCTTTGATTGCCTTGAAAAGGTACAGGTTTGTTCAGAGTCATAAATTAACAGTGAAATAATTCTTCTAGTTCTTTTAGGAGATATCTAAGTATATATATAGAATTTGGAGTACATGAAAAAGATTTCAGAACTTTCCTTCCTGCAGCCTTCTTGAAGCTGCTCTAAATAGGAGTGAAGGTGGTGGTTTCATACCAGAAAAGAGGTCAGGAAGAAAACCCCAACTGCTTGGGCAGTGATCCCAGCCCAGAGAAGGATAAGATCAATGTTCTAAATATGGATAGTCTTCCTGGGTTTTGTCTTTTTTTTTTTTTTTTCTTCCCAGTGAATTTAGAAAGCTCTTTTCCCACTTCTTCTTTTCCCACTGTTCAGCTTTTTTTTTTTTTTTTTCATTTCAGTTCCTTTTTGCCTCAAGGGGGCATTGTGGGTTGGAGTCAGGGAGCAGGTTTTGCATGTGTCAGACTGTCGGCCTATACCTGGAAAAAAAAAGCTTTTAAAGTTGTTTTTCTCATGTTCAGTAAACTGTTGTGCTTAGGGGTGAGCACAGTGGTAGGGATGTAGTGGGCAAGAATGGCTGAAAGAGAAGTAAACATTAGTTTTTATCTTAAGCAGATGGTGGGGGGGGGGCAACAGTCACAGCTCATGCAATTGAAAGTAACTGCTTCTAACATCGTGAAGAAAGATGATGGTGTAGACAAAAGTGCTATCCTAAAATTTATAATTAAAATTCTTGGTTCAGATGTGGATTTCTTGTGGAACTTCAGGAGAGTTGCTTAATCTCAATGCAGTAAAGATAAATTCATTAATGATTATGAGATGTTGAGATAATTAAGTAGTGAATGGCCATAAATTGCTTTCTGAAGCTCAATGACTGTAAACTCTGATCTTCTAATTTAATCTGTCTGCCACTTCCCATTCAGTTGCTGAAAGACTTTGGAGAGGGAGATATTAGTCATAATCTAGGCATAGTAACTGCTTGAACTGAGTTAGATTCTCTGAAGAGAAAACCTTGGATGTGGACTGGAGATATTTCCTCAGTATAAGTTAAGACTGTTTGGACAAAGGATAGCACAAACAGGTTTTTACATTGCTTATCATGTTCAGAGATTATTATGTTTTTTACTGACTGCTTGGATTCTGTACTGGCTTGTGATGGCCCTGGCATTTACACAGAAGAAAAATTAAGAAGATAACAACCCATTGAGAGAGAGACTCCCCAAGTGAGAAAAATTAGCTAAACCTATTTCTTTTGGTGGTCTTGCAGTATTGCTCAAATATGTCTTTTTAGTTAATCTAGACAAATTTTATCATCGTCTCAGAAGACAATGTGTTTTTCTTGTGTCTTATTTTTGTGCAGTAATTTTCTAAGAGAAATTAGACATCTCTAAGCTTTTTTTTAAAAGGGTAATTTAACTGCATAAGGAAAGTGTTCGCTTTACACTTTTAATGAGAGCTCTTACAAATAGAAAGATATGTGAAAATATATTCTGATTTAGGTGATAGTGTCAATGCTATCCTGGGTACGTGTTTCTTTGTCCAGGGTATTCCTCATCTAAAGCACTGCGCTGTTAATTTGCTTAATACTATCGAAGGATAATTATGTTACAGTCCTCTGAGCTCTAGAATGGGCTTGAATCATGATGGAGATGAACAAGAAAAATAATATTATAATTGGAAGAGTTTTGTGATGGGCAGAGGTCCTGGATTCTGTCCCTTTTCTTCAGTGCTGTTTCATACAGTTTATTGAATGACTTGAATGTGAAATGTGTGTGTGATCTCTGGAGGAGAGCCCAGAGCCTCTGCCTGTCCTCTGAGCTTGTGTGTCCCTAATGAGCTTCTTGCTGTGGCCCAGTCTCAACCAGAGGAGCAACTGAAAGCTTCTTCCCTAGCCTGTCCCACAGGCTGCTAGTTAAGGGACTTCTCTGGAATATGTGTAAGGTGGGTTTTGCTCTTCCCAGACCGAGGAGAGGCCACAGCACAAGTTTTCTGCTCTGTGGGTAAATACTGTGAGCTCTAGAAAAGAGGTCTGTTATCTCCCTCCAGACTTTTGTTGACTGGATTCAGTTGATATCATTTGTGTCCCGGTGTTGGGAATGGATAGAACGAACTAAACCCTCTAAAAATGTCAACACTCACTTTCCCCTCCCTGAAAGTGGAGCATAGGTACCCCCCAGCGCAGACGGGATTGCTTCTGAACGTGCTCAAGAACCTTTGTGTCATCAGTGGCCACATTTAGGCTTTTCTTGGGTCTTCCAGCCCTTGGTAGGAAGCAGTTTGATTTACTTCTTGAACTGAGAAGTACAGATCAGATGCTGCAGACCACAAGTTTGGGATGAGGACTTCCCTGTCTACATGTAAGATTGTGGTTGTTGGTGCCTGTACTGCCATAGCATTCATCATATGGTGCTCTCCTCATTTCAAGCAGGACACCTCAGTAAAGTAAGATCATTAGGAAATAAAGAATGTGAATGAAAACGATGGATGAAAAGCTAACAGAGAATAATCTTACAATGGCAGACTTTAATGTTTCTTTTGGCCAACCACTTTTCCCTAGATTTAAAAATCCTTGTAGATAAGCTGAAGTGACATCAAGCCAATGGAACGGAACAGCTTCTCTGGGCTTTGCTGCAGATTAGAACATCTTAAACAGGCTTGATAGCTCAGTTCTCGCCTGATGTGTAGTGTCAAAAGTAGGCACCAATTAAACCTCTTCCTCCTATTCCTGTGTTAGCGTTTTGGCTTTCATTTCAAGATGAAAGTGCTGTGCTCGTCCAGTCAAAAGAAAACTCTGAGTTAAAAAAATGAGTGATTATGTTTATTTGGAAAACAGTTGTTGAATTAGCCCCCGAATCTTCTGTTTTCTTGAATTATAGAATGATGAAAATGGGACTGTTTTTCTTAAAACGTGTTGTAATGGAGCTGTCTTGGTGTCTCTTACAGTGCCTATACAGGTTAATGTGGATGTGTGAGCTGGAAGGTGAAGTGCATATTATTGCTGAAGTGTGTTCATTAGATTTCCTTGTTGCAAAGCATTCTGTACATTTTGAGTACAGCGGTAGTAGTTGCTACTGTTCAGTTCGTCATAGAAGATTTGGGAGAAAGTGAATTAACTAGTACATATGTGTTCATCATTCATATTGGAATTTTCTAATGCTTTGAGAGAAATTCTGTAAGTTAAGTTTACTTCACTTGTGTGTATGTCTTGTAACAAGGCCTGCATAAAACAGCTAATAATTGTACCCAAACTGCTTCCTGCTCTACCATCCCTCTCCCACAAAACATGTTCTGCACACAATAAAAATTCTACTTTTTCGTTTACACTTGGAAAATCTGAAGTACTTGATACAGTTTTAGTGAGCTTTACAATAGTAAAAAAAAAACAAAAACCCCTAATTATCAGCAGTACTGCAAATCAGGTTGTCCTAAAATGCTGTACTTTGACTTGCCCAATTTGATTATTGCTGTCTAACATCAAGGACATTGATTCTTCCACAAGTATAGACTTCATTTAAGACCTGCATTTTTGTTTTAAGTGGGAAGAAGTAAAAAGAATACTAGCAACTTGAATGTGTTGAATAACTATGTAAGTGATGTTTCTGTCTCTAGACTGCAATTTAAACAATTTGAAGCCTTTCTTAAAAATCCAGTGCTTGAAATAAAATAGACCATTTTTGTAATCATTGGCAAAGTTTTGGTTTGTTTTAAGCCCTATTGTTGATCTAGAGCTTTTGCTCTCTTAAGGTTGATTAATTGCTTTTGCCACTTTTGTTTGCAGTTCAGTATAATCTTGTTCAGAATATTGTATTTTTTTTAGTCTAATCTTCCATTGACAGTTGTATGTTTGTATGGGATGTTAAATTTGACTGCTAATAACTTAAGTATTTTAGTAAACAAATAAATAAGATTCAAAACAGTAACAAACCACTGCAAACTGAAATGAATACTAAGTAGTGCACATTTATTTCATGAAACATGATTTCTGCACCTGCTATAGACTCTGTTGTGAAAGCTGTTGTGTTTGCGTGATCTTATTTATTTAGAAAGAGAAAGTGAACATCCTGTTTTACATTCAAGTATCTTTTAATTTAAGGCAGATTTAGATAGAAACAAGAATAATAGGCCCATCTCTTACACTGAGTATTGTTGAAATGCCTATGCCTTTCATGGTAATTACTGTTAAGGTTCAGTACTGTTTCTTTAATGGAGATCACTCTCAGTTATCTTATCTGTAAAATGGAGGGATGACTGTTGGTGCTATAGTCACTTCATGCAGAATTAAAAATATGATTCAGGTATTTAGTCCAGGAGAGCTATGGCTCATCTTTGGCTTTACCATATGGCCTTTCAGAAAGCTCATGCCAAGTTGAGTGCTTAAGTCACAGTAATGCAATGTGACCCTCACTACAGAGGTTTTACTCTCTTAATGATAATTGACTTGGTTAACTTGGCCCAAGTAGAAGCCCATAATTTTCATTAACAGAGTGAAATTCAGTCACCTTGCAGATGATGCAAAGGAAGATGTTGTTACAGTTAATCTTATTTGACTATGCTATGCGCTTAGAAATAGTAACTAGGAATTCTAGTGCCTCACACTCCTCTGCTGTCTTACAAGTAGTTATGTAGTTGACTGAAAAGGTGTATGTTCTCCCTCTGTATGAGTTTGTCCACATAAAGGAAAACACGTCATTCACCTACTGAAGTTGGCAGTATACAAATTTTCACATACATACATAATGGACAAGCAAGAGAGTTGTGAAATCTTAAGACAGACCAGACTAAAAATGTTTTGAAATAAAAAAACAAGAAGAAATATAATCCTGTTGAAATGAAAGGGTGAAGGGGGAAGGGAAATTTGTGCTCTTCCCCATTTTTTAAGGAGCCAAATTATGGTCTTCAAACTTCTGGGATTACAGTGAATTTTCTTTGCTGTAGAACTGTCAGAAAATACAAAGGTTATATCTATGCAGACAGCTTAACTTGCTTTCTAGCTCTCCAGAGTGCCTTAACTCATCTCATGCTCAGCTGTAAAAATCTCTGGCTCGTGAAAATAGAGAGTATTAGGGCCCTAGTGCTCCTGGATGGCCGGGACCAGAATCTTGGTAAGGCCAATTGGTGCCCTGCGTGCCGACAGCAGCTCATCAGGGCTGCAGGGCTAAGCAAGCATGCCCCTGAAGCATGCTGTGAAATACTCAGTGCTGGAAACAAGATATGGGACAAAGAGACCTTTCTGTGCTGGTATCCATTCTAATCTTTGCTTCTGGAGGTTTTCAAGAGCACTGCTAATTTTCAAGAGTGTAGCTCTGAAATTTTTCTATTTGCTTTTGCTTGCTTGTACTTTTTCAGTTTTCTTTTCTCTTATGCTTATTTAAAGTTGATCCTAATAATGGAGTGAGTGATTCTAAAAAAAAGATTTCTTCAAGGAAGGAGGATCCTAAAACTTTACCTAACTAGAGGCATACTATAAAGTGAAGGAGCTGCATAAAATACAGTGGTAGTACAAGGAACCATCACATTTTTCCTGAAATCATTGTACAATGGAAACTGCTTTGTATCAGCTGAAATGTCAGATATATCAGGAAAAAGTTAAAGTGGAACCTGATATCTGTACAGCTAGAGATTCAACTAATTTGTTTAGGGATACAGTAGAAAATTAATCTTATGCTTGAAACAGGGAATAGTAGCCTGTGTTTATTATCTCTTCCCCCATTTTCCTTCGGTACTTACTAATGCCCTTTGGTTAACTCCATTATACCTTTGTAAAACTTCTTGCAGAGCTCAGCTGCTTTGGCTTGTTTGCCGATAATAATATAATTAACAGGATGTGTAAAAACTTGCTGAACTGCGTGTTGCAGAATCGGGCTATTACCCCTTTGTACGCAGATATTCTGCGGTTTGCAGGGCTTCGTCCTCCGCAGCCAAGGCTCGTCAGAGAAGATGCTGGCACTGTGCTGATCTTGAATGCTGTGCAGAAAGTTGAGTTGGTAGGAATGGCGTTGTGCTTGTGAAAGGGTAAGAGGGATGATGAATAAAGTCAGTTTACAGTTTAGAGGTGTGGCTCTAATTTGCTTTTTTTGACAGTTATGCCACAGGGATAAAAATGTGAGAGAAGGATGTACTATGTTTTTAGATATTGAAAATCTTTGAAGATTAGATTCACAATGGAGAATTAAAACTAATTATTTTTTATAGTAATGTATTACATGATAAAGCTTTTCTTGTTTTGTTTAATTTTTGGTGAATGGTCCTGCTTTATTTCCTCCAACAATTTTAGTTTTAGGAAAAATGGTTTTGAAATTTTAAGAGAATAATACAGAATAGTGAGAGGTTAGGATTCCTTTTTATCTTTTGATAACTTGAAGGTATCATGAATGCTGGTTAACTTGCTAGTTCTGTGAATGTGAAGTATGAAGCTGATCAAAAATTTAAAAAAGTGGAGAGTAAATATGTCAACTGATTCAGTGCAAAACAAGTAAGCAATTAAGAAGATAAGAAATGATACAGAGCAGTGTGACTAGCATATGAGCCCTGACCAAATAAAACATTTAATTACAACAAAAACTGTAAGGGAAAACATCTAGAGATGACATTACAGGCTTTACTTTCAGGACTGGGATCTCTAACCAGAGAGGAGAGTTGTGACTCTGAAAAAAACGTTGGTATTTCTGCTGGCTAATCAAATGAAAGTGGACATTCCGTGGGACTTTATATCCTTGGGTATATAAAATAACTCTTATGCAGGAGTAACGAGGCTAGGTGTTTCTGACTAAATTGCTTCTTTGTTTTTTTTTTGGCATAGACGTACTTTTTGGATGGTCCCTGAAATTAACAATATGGAAAAGAGGGCTATATGGAGAGGAGAAACTTGATGATAAAGGATTTTCAGTTTATCTTTTAAAGCCGTAACAAGTCCATTAGGAGTAGAGCCGTTCTTAATGCTAAGAGTAGTTACTCACAAGAACAAATTACCAAGGACTTCAATGTAGCTTTCACTAGGAAAATGTAAACTGTAATTTAAGGGCTTTTCTATCACATTTTCAAATTTGGCGAAGGAATTATGTCAGCAGTCCCTTATAAGCAGGAAATGTATTAATTTTGGTTTGACCTCTCTGTTTTTCCTTTTGAAAGAAATGGGAGGGTACATAGTGTGCTTATTGGCATATCAATATTCATTAATTCCATATTTGTACTTTGACAGTGTTTTAGACTGCCAGACAGGGACTGGAACTCCACAGCCAGATGCTACACAAACACAGAACAACCGTGAGCCCCAGCCCAGAAATACGATAATTTAAATATATGGATGGAGACAACAGGTAGAAACAGACAAGGGAACACAAGAAAACAAGGAGTCATCACAGCACATCAGCAAATAATCTGTTTTCAAGTTTTCCATAGGTCTCCTGCCAAAGCAATTTGAAAGAGGTTAATCAGTGAGTCTTGTGGATATTCACAGATGTGTGAGGTGTCAGCCTGGATAAAAAGTCTGAAGACACTCTAATTGAAAAAATAACACATAGATGATGGAAACCTGCAGCTTGGGCCTAAAGGAGAAGGAAGTTTACCTCTAGATACAGAATGAGAGATGATAGGTAGGCTTTGACATGGAAGATAAGTGATTAATATATAATGGGATACTGGATTTATGTCAGAGGAGCGAGACTGCATTTGTCAAGACTAGAACAAAAGATAGGAACAAGATGTGAAATAAGCATGTTCATGGGAGTGTGGATTGAGAGGAGAGCCATACTTTAAAGAGGGTGTTTGTAAAGATCGTACAACTTTTACAGGTAAATCTTTTGTAAATGTGTGGATCTACAGGACCTAGATGCTTGTTCTGAGGACTGAGAGAGATGTGTAAGATGATGCACAGATTATTGGCCTAAATGATGGCAATGGTGCCCAAGAAAGGAGACAAGGGGGAGGGTATATTAACCATGTAGAAGAGACTATTCACTGTGTATCTTATAACTGTACAGAATTTTGATCTGTCTCACAGCTAAATCTTAGCAGTGGTATGACTTTAGCGATAGGGGTAAAATTACCTTCTCCAAGTGAGTAGTGGGTTTGTGGGTTCCAGAATTTGTATGAGATCCCCCTTTATCAGTTCTCTTGTGGAAGAAGATCTTTCAGAAAGTTCTTTGAATATATTGTACCTTGCTTTTTCCATGTTGCTTTTCAGTGGCAGCATTTACGATTTAAGGTTATGCTGAAAGTGTGTGTCACACTGTTGTTGATGAAGTACCATAGAAAATGAGTATTAATACACATGTTTAAGTATGTGTTTTAGGAGCCTGACTTGACCGAACTGCGTTGTTCTCCAGTTGTGAAACCAGGAGTGGTTTATGAAGATCATCCAAATTGGATGCCAGTAGAATCTCTGTCATGTAGACTAGGTATGGCATGCATATTGTGTATATTTCCACCTACTGGAAAACTGTTTTGGAAATGCTCAAGCAAATCATACCTCTCAGTGTATAGTTTCAAGGTATTTCACTTATTTATAAATCAAGTGGGATCAAGGTGACAACATTGCTATGAGGTTCCTAGTTCTTGGCCTCCAACCTCACCTCTCTGGGAACATCCAAAAACAGCCTTCTGGGACAGTTCTGTTGTCTAGGAACCACAGGGGTTCTGTGCTTCTGTGGCCATCATCTTTTCTATTTAATGTAAAAGGATGGTGTAGCATAATGTGTAGTAGGTTTGAGTCACTACATAATTTCACTGTTTTATTTTATTGAGGCGTTGCTGCTAGAATGGAACAAATGTCTTACAGAAATTCAGGAATGATTCTGTGTCTTTTTAATTAAGTCACTTGTACATTTACTAAATAAATTGGCAGTTATTTTCTTTTAAGAAAATACCCTTTTAAGAAATACTCTTCAGTATATTTCCATCTGAACTATATTAGAAGTATCTGTAAAGTTCAGCTTTTTTGCTGATCTGCAGCCTTTTTAGTACATGTACCCTCTGAGACACCATCAGAGATGGCTAGGTACATTGCTTTGGGATTCCCGACAGAGGAACCCTGTTAACAGAAATCAGAGCGTTACCGTTGCTGTTTCAGTGGTTCAGGACTGCTGGATTATCTCCCCCCTTCCAATTGTCCTTCTTTCAAGTTCTAAAAATTGTTCATCAGATTTATCATTGCTTTTTAAGAAAGTCTTCATGAGCATGACCTGAGGTTTTACAGGAAATCTTGAAATAAAAGTAGTAATATTGTTATACATTCTCTCACATTCAGCCACACATGCTATCACAAAAGTAGCCTTGAAGCTGTTTGAGTTTTACAGCAAAGAATGTTTCTTTTCATATCAGGTAATCTGATCTGCTGATTTTTTCCCCCTTGGCTTTGAAAACATGCCTTTATATTAATAATCCTGCATTTTGTGATGAAAGTTGGTTGCTCTAATTGCTGATTGGTATTCGGTAACACTAAATAAAGACTTGAAGTTTCCCCTTTTTCCTTTTCCTATTCTGAAATCTACCAGTGTATATTTTTATAATTCACCATTAGTGGATGTATAATCTTTGTGTCTGCTTTTATTCTTGGCCACTGGGAGTTTTGCTACCAGCAATAAAAGACAACCTCCATGTTGTACTCTACAGTATAGATATTGTAAATTTTGGTCTTGCTTTCCATTGATCTGGTTTGCCATATGGGAATCATATTCAGCTGATCTTTATTTCTTGAGTCAGAAATTCTGTTTTAGCCATCTTTGGGGCTTTCAGCATTTATTCTCAGTGGACTGTCAGGTATTGCACATGAAAGCAAAGGTTCAAAGGCATATAAAGAAGGTTGAGGACTGAAATGTTTACTTAACACTGTCTTTTTTTTCTTTTTACAAACATTTGCCAGACTGAAGGATCAGCATGAAGTCTTAAAAATTTTAGACTTTTTATATTCTATTATGAACATTTTATATTTATACATACATAATTTTGTTGTAGCCTGGAATGCATGAGCTGTAAACTTGCTAGTATATCAGCTTTGCTAGTGACAGTATTAGCAGCATTGCAATTAGTTTTTTTAAGTTTATTGATTATTTTTCTCAGAGGTTTATTTCCTTTCCCTTCTGTTTTTGTTTCTGGAACTGCCACTAGCAGACTGCCATTGTGTTACAAAGACAACTTAAATGAAGACCTTGCAGCTCTTAATTAATATGACAAGTAAAAATTTTAAAATAAAGATAGATCATTCTCTCTCTTTTGCAATGTCATTCAGTAGGCAAGTGAGAATGAATTTGTTGTTTTAATTTTTTGTATTATTTGTATTTAATTTCCTGGAAAACAACTGCCTAAAGTTAGAGGGATTTGAATCACTTGGGGCAGTGATACTGAGGCTCTCTATCCTATTACTGTAGTTTCTTTCTTTCTCTCGCCTTTGTACTGAAGCATACACACTAGAATGTGTCTAATGCTGCACTTGGATCTTCACTATATCTCATTTTGCTTTTTATTATCAAGTAAGGAAATAGCCAGGGATCTTGAGACCCAGTAATGAGATTTATTTTCTGGTTCCTTTCTTCTTCATTGCTGAGGGCACTGGAGTTGGCTCAAAGTGACCCTCTGACTCCAGAATAGATGTGGTTTTGGTGCACCTAGGGCCATACTTTGCTGTTGAGGAACTGGAAACAGAGATGAGAGAAAGGCTATGAAAAACCGAAAGGATGGTCGTGGTTCCCCCATATCTCCTTTGCCTTTCATGTGGGGACCACCTAGAATGAAGCCATTGAAGAGTGCTGCTGCCTCACTGAGCAGAGTGCTGGACTCCAGCCCTGCTTTTCCCGACCTGCACAGCCTCATCATCAGAATGTTATGATGCAGATTTAACTCACTGTTCAGTGTTTAGTCATGTCTGCTTCCTTTGCTCTTTCCTTGCCATTGCCAGCCAAAACAGAGAACAGCAGCTAGGGCAATGTGGCAGCACAGGCAGCTTGTTTCAAGCAGATGGATTACCAAAGACTGAAATAGGTCTTCTTTTCTCTTGTTTTCCTTTTCTGGGGGGTTTTGTTTCTGACAGTGCTGGAACTCCCATGCTGCTGGTTCAGCTTCCCTCACTTTAGTGATCAAAGATGATTACAGTTTCTGAAGGTCAGTTCATCAACTGACCTGGCTTTTCCCTGTTATCAGATAAACTTACGAGCCATCTTCCCATCTAGATCTTCCAAGGCTTCTTCTATTTCACTGCTTGCCTTACTTTAAGTTGGAAAGAACAACCCAAGGAAATGAAGGGAGTAACCAGAAGAGGCCAGCTTTGAGACCCTCAGTACAAGAAACCACTGTGTCAGCCAGAGACATGGCAGGCTGCACATAGCGGTGTGAAGTAATACTGGTGCTGATCACTGTAAGACGTGCCACCAACAGAATTAACCTATTTTGGGGTATATTTGAGACTAACTAAATGGCCTTGTGATCTCCCACCATGTGTTCCTGAATGCTTAGTCCTTCACAGGACAGAAAACGTGGCATTTGTTTAATCTTTTTCTGCAGGTGCTTCAAATAAGAAAAGTGATTGAGAAGCTACCTCATTGCTGAAGTTGGAGTTAAAAGTAACGTAGATTTTTTATCTGTTTACAAAGCACTCCCAAGACAGATTCAGAAATGTTCAGTGAAGTAAAATTTGGAAAAATGATAAAATATCAGAAACCTCATTATGAAGCACAGTCAACTTTGGTAACATACTTGTTCGACGGAGGTACATATATAAAAACTCCAAAATGTATTTTTTCATGGGGTATTATCTGAATGTAATGCAATTTTTGGTATTCACACCTGTTACCTCTTGGCTTAGTGCCATCAAAATGGTACAACTGGATGTGAAGGTGCAGAAGCTGAAAATTTTTAAGTAGTGTATCACTCTGGCAGTACATGCTATCTGTAGTTAAATGCATCCATCTTCTGATTTTTCTGTGATATCCTCACTGAATTTTGGAAGATGTTCAGTGTCTTGGTATTTATTTTCAGTGTTCTTGGCTTGGTTCCCTGCAAGCTCTGGAATGATGCCTGTGTTGGATCACTTGTGCTTCTCAAGAATAGGGGAGTTCCTCTCGATGGAAAGGTTAAAGATCCTCTGTGCAAATTATGGAACTTTCTCAGGGGGCTTGGAGAAGGAGAAACTGAAGACCATATCAAATTCATCATATTTCACTTCTAAGGCAAAGTCTTTTTCTTTACTATAAATGCACAGGAGTTTGTTTGTATGTGTAGTCTCAGAACAAGCCAACTTTCCAATAGCCCCTAAGACACAATAACTGACAGAATTAAAAAAAGAAAGGGCTTTAACAAAACAGGACACTCTTCTGCGTATTTTTTCCTTGTGGGAAGAGGATCAGAAGACAAATACATTATAGTTGTAGTGTTCGGGCATTCAGATTCTGCAGTAATGACTATGGTAATACTGCAGCGTAGTGTATCAGGGTTAAAGAGACTGCTGTCTTTCAATAATTTTCACAGAAATAATATTCATAAAGATCAGAATCATATTATTAATTAGCAGGAAGTAACCTCTTGGAAGCTGAATTGTGTAGTTTGAGTTGAAATATAGCTAGCTATTAAAAGTAGTATGGAAGAAATTATTTTTGCATGGTGAATATGGGCCTACTTGACAAAAATGTTTGTGGCATTCTTCAAATTACTCCAGATCTAAGCTCTCATTTCAAATCCATATATTCATGTTGGGATAGTAATTATAATCTTGAGAATGTAAACTTGTTACAGTGTTATTTTCCTGAATCCGCAGGTAATCTGAATCACTGACTCTATCCTTATTCCATTTTCTTTATTAATCCCTTTTTAGGTACTCATTCTCAAACTTAATGATGGTCTTTAAAATTCAGAGTTAACAATTTCATTTATGATAACTTTTGTGGCTTGGAAGGAGAGAATGATGATTGTCAGGAACATCAGCAAGAAGAAAAGTGGAGAATGAATAAATGCAAGAGGGACAAATGGGAAAAGAAAAAAAAAGAATCAAGAGGCATAAATATGGTAATTGTAAAGATGAGTGTATTTTTACTTTAATATTAGACATAACAAGCAGGTAGTGGAAAATGATTAAAAATATAGTTACTTCATTACAGACCATTTTCCCTTCCATACCTTTGTTCAAAACATATCACTCATGTGAATGAAAAAAATTGATATCAGGTTATGGGCAATAGATTGCATTCCTATACTTGTATGCCAGAGCCAGTGATTAAGAATTTGACGATGTCTGCACTGTAAGCATGATGCATTCCACTTGTTTTTTTTTTCCTGCTCTGCATCCATGTTTAGCACATGCCAGCAGCACCACTTCTGGATCTTTGCTCTGCGCTCTTGCTGTACTCACTTCAGTGCTGCTTCCAGTCCCTGTGCCAAACCCATGACTTCTCTTCAGCTTCTGAGTATTGCAGGCTGTCAGCTGAGTCAAGTAAACTTCTGCTAATGAAAACAGATAAAAAATCACTGGAATTCTTTAAAGCTTTTACATTAGCTTAAATCATGCACTAAGAATGAATGTAGTATTATTAAAAAATGAAATCGGATTATAATGAAAGGAACCTGCATATTTTAGTTAGTAACTTTCATCCATCTCTATGAATTTTGTTTAATTCTAATAAGATAAAAGTGAATCCCCATTAACTGTAATGAAATAAAATTAAGCTCTCCCTGACTTACGTTCATGTAGTCAGTCAGAACTACTATTTGAAATCTCATTGAGCTCAAATTGTGTGTGCAAGGACAACAGGATTCTCATTTTTGACTGGGGAATTCTGTTGGTAAGAAAATAGCAGAATGAGGTCTATTCTATCTAGAAAAGGGAGATGCCTTTCTGTATGCGATCTGAATAATATGGATGCTATAAAAATATATGCTATAGATTTTTTTTAAAATCTGTTTTGAATCTGTATAGTTGATATCACTGTATTTGTTTGTTCAAATATACACCTCCCTGTTTGAAGATGTTTTGTTTCTTTAGTATCTTCACACATCAATATCTTAATATAGTTTTATTAAAACAGTTATGGCCAACTCATGTTCTAGTTGAAAGTTCTGTTAATATTTTGGGGAAGGAGGTAATTCATTTTTGTCTTGTTTCAGCACAGAAAAAAAAAAAAGTCTTCTCTATTTGGCTTTATTTTCTTTTCCTTTTTTTAAAAGATCCCTGGGCTTTGTTACGCCAGATCATTACTAGCTTTACTTTCTACTGCATTTTATCATAATGCTCTTTGAGTATAAATAAACTCTGGTATGCTAAACCTAATAGCAATTAAACTGGAAGTGTTTGTGTTTCATCACTGTTAACTTCGCAGAAATGTTTCCATGACAACCTCCATGCTAGTTAAGGCAACCAGAGGTGATCAACAGTTTATATATTTTTTTCCTCTTGTAAGAATGGAATCTGTGTTGACAGTTCTGGCCTTTAATGGCACTTTTGTACTGTGTGAAAGTATTTGTTTACTAGATCATATGCTGTTAACTGTCAGGCCGAGATAGAGTGACTGCTTTTGATAAAAGGGCTGTGTTACATCTCTGAGTCTGTGAAGCTCTTGTACTTTAATTACTCACATCAGTACAAAAGTATCCATTTGCTTCAGTACACTTAAAAATTAGACTTTTTAGTTCCAAGGCATTAATGGTAAGTTAATTGTGTCCTTTACATTTTTGGAAAACAGTCATCTAAAAGCTGTCTTGTAGTTTTAAATTTAAACTATTGTATTTACAGTGAAGATACAACACATGCCATGGTATGGGGTGAATCATAAGCCCTGTAATTATTTGCACTATGAATTATTTCTGGGTCCTGTTTCTGTATTTAGCTGGTGAAGGCTGTCTGGCTGTAAGCTGAAATACACTACTCAAGGACTCTGGTTAAGAAGAACATCATTTAAGTAGATGTGCTTTCTCTATCATGAGTTTTAAAAAATACATAACATGACTGAAATAATCTCTCTGAAGTGTAATATCATGGTAATACAGGTAGACTGTTGAGTGTGTTTAGTGTGCACCGGATAGTTGGAAAGTTTTTAAAATGAGACTATTAGCTTGTAGTGAAATTTCTTTCTTCATAGACCACTTTTTATGAAGAATGTCTGGAAGTTCAGATCAGCTAATAACTGCTACTGCAGCAAGTTCATTCACTACCAGCAGTAAGTTTGAGGGCATCACCTGTACTGAGTTGAACAACTTGCTTTTGTTTGTTCACAGTCAAGCTAGTACCAGTTTATGGACTAGTATCTTCTAAAGTCTTGAGTGTGTGTGTAGGAGAGGATCATTTGTTTTTGATTTTTTTTTTTGTATAATGGAAATTTTTAGAGAGTACAACATTGTTTTCTAAAGTCTTGTTTTGAAACAATGATTAAATATTTTGTCATAATAAATATTTGTTCTGGGGGAGAGTACTGTATAGTAATATTTATAAGATGTGATACATGTTGCATATCTTGCATGTTAAGATGTTGTTTATATGCAGGACCCCAGCCTATTGGACATGTAACCCTTTTCAGTAATTACTTAGAGAATGTTTATTATTTAAAGTAATGGGGTACCATCACTTTCTTCAACAACTTCTCCACTCTTGAGTGGCCTATTGAAATTGATAGGAGTCGAGGCTATGTAAACTAAGATTTTGTGCAGGTTCATATGTGGATGCTATTGCTTTTGCACAGTGTGCTTGTCTGGCTCTACTGAGTTGGGAGCTGCCTATATAGTTCTTGGTGATAGATGACTCTAGGAAGGCAGATGAAGTGTTGAAGTTAGTTGCCTAAATTCCCCAAGCTTCAAACTGTGTGGACCAAGTACTTCTTTCTCGATTATCAGTGTAAAATGCTGCCATTAATATAATAGCCTTGCCTCATATTTGAGGATTTGCCATGGCTTTCTTTGTGTGGGAATGGTGAGATATTAAGGGCAAACCTTTGCAGAGAAGGGGGCAAGCGCAGCTACCTTCCAGTGCAAATTTGTAACCTGTCCTAGCTGGAGAGCTTAGTCCTGCTGTGCACAGTCTGTAGTGAGGTCTGTTCAGTGCACATGACCACCATCCGGCAACACACTTCAAACTCTTTATTTGCTCACTTTGAAAGTAATTAGATGTAAATTAAGTTGTTGATGGTAGTTTCAGTTCAGGTCAGCTTGTTATTTCAGATCTGTTGCAAGTAACTGAGCTAAACAACCTATGCTGAGACTTTAAATCTGTTTCTCTGAGTGCATACATGTATACAGTGTCAGAAAATTAAGTTCACAACATCTCTGCAGATAAAAATGTGTGGGTTACTAGAATGCATATATTTTATTTTAGTACTAAGAAACATTTTCTTGATGGTCACTTGGTTGTGAAAGATTGCCTAGTACTTTGGCATATAATGCAAATAACCTATGTGCTCTTATTTCCCCAAATCAGTATTTCTAAATAATAGTTTATTACCATGTCTGAAATAATATTATATAATTTGCAATAATTATGTTTTTGTAAGTGTGTGTAAAGACTACCTATATCTGTACTGTAACTCTGGGGAAGTTACCCAAAAGAGTATTGAGGATAGTCATGAACTGGGAGGGACATATGTGCTATTAGCCATAAGACTTTTTTTCCCCCAGGAAAAATGAATTCATATTGGAACAGTAGCAGAGATGGTCTGTGAGGATGGTCAGGAGATGAAAAGCTTATCTGGTAAGATGAGACTAAGAAAGTGTGACATGTTTGGCTTAATGAAACAAAAACTGAGAGAGAGGATATGATTTCTCTTTCATATTTCTAAATATGTTAGGGAAGGGAAAGGAAGGCATCAGCGAGGAAGAACTATTTAAGCTAAGGGACACTGTTAGAACAAGTGAAAAAGAGTGTAAACTAGCCATGGATAGATTTTGGCTGGAGGACAGAAAAAAGATTATAAGAATTCAAGTGGTATGGGGGGAAAGGAAATTTCTAAAGGAGAGATTAAGGAGCTTCTCAAGAAAATCGGCAGGATATGTTGCTTTACATAGCAAAAGATTGCATGTGGTGACTCAGAATGCACCACCCGATACTATGCCCACTTTTTTTGCCTAACCAGATTTGTAAAACTCCTATACTTGCTTGCCATGCAGTACCATGAAACTTGTGTGTGAAATCTAAGAGGAGCTTTACTAAATTATTTTGCTTGTTTCCATTCAAATATAGGTGTATTTCTTGGGTGGCTTCTTCAGTCTGTTTTCAGATAAAGTGCCTCCTTCAGTGTTATTAACAATAATATTCTGGGACCTTTTCATCTCAGTTTTAATTTGTTATTTTATGTGTATAGGAGTACTACCCTTAAATTCCTCCTCTTATTCATCTTATTGTAGTTAGAGACAAGCTTTAACCAACTTAAATAGCTTCTTTTTTCCCTTTCTGGTATTTTCTGTGCGGCTGGAAAGATTAGATGATCATCACCATATTCATGACAGATGAAACGAATCTATACTCTTATTTAATTAATTTAAGCATTCATTTACAGTCCCTTATTTTGTAACTGGACTTTCTGACAATGTTTTTTTTTTTAAGTTCATCAGGGTCTTTGGGATACTCAAATTGAACACAACAGAAGTTACTCAAAGTAATTGGCGTTACATCAAGAAAAGAGTTGAATGACACGCATTTTAAAAATTGCACATAGATCTAATTTTCAGAGATCGTTGTCTCCATCTGTTTTTAAAAAAATGAGTTGTGTACTGTTTGGGGCAAGTGATCTCTGTCTATGAGAGAGGACCATGTCAGATCACTGAGTAGCAGTGAATCATCAAAATTAAAACCAAAAGTAAGAAAGGAATTAAGAAATCATGTTGCAACTGCCATTATAGCATTTTGTTGGCTGTTGCTACCAGGTATTAAATTTTCTTCAAATGTGTTTAATATAATTTGAAGAGAAATTTCTTTGTATATTGTATATTGTATATTGTATATTTCTTTGTCTATTGTATAAACCAAAGAAAAGACATCTGGAATTTTTGTTTTATGTTTGAGTGGTGATGAAGTATACATTTATAAAATATACATTTATACTTTGAACATATCTCCATATACCTGGTGTGGCAGGATAGTGCTAGGTTAATTTTTTAGTCTTACATGCTTGTATCTCTACTTTCTTTCATACTCAAGGAATGAATATGGAAGGTGGGATACAGCCACTACTATTTCAGCCACCACTTGATTTCTTTTCATGTGCCCAGGAAAGTCAAAGTGTTCCCTTGCAACCATTATGCCATGCAGAATTCTCTAGCTTGAACTTCATTTGCTTTTCCTTCTTTTTTGGATTGCTTTTAGCATATCTCCCTCTGTACTTCATCTTCCATGAAGACTTTTCTTCTTTTGTGGCTTCTTCAAAGATAACTGTTTGGCCCTGTGCTGTCTTGATGATGAACTAATCATGATCTGCATACCTGGTGTTTATGAATATAAACTGGTACAAGGATGTGTTCCAGACAAGTGCTTCATTTATCCTTCCATTGAACCTGAGCATCAAAGTTAGGCATAAGACATGGTTCTTTTCTGCCCTGACTGTACTGCTCCCTCTTTCGCACCAGCCAGGACATGTACTGCTGAACACTACATCAGGAATACAACTACTTTTGAATAAGTTTTCCTGCTCTTAGTAGCCAAAGAAGTCTGGTGACAAAAGGATATTAGCTCTGGTTTGGCCACATTTGTCTATGACTCTACAAGTAAACCAATCTGGCCAGGGTTTGGGTTGAGTTTTGTCCTGTGCTCACAGAAGTCTCCCAGGCAGTGTCTGGGCTTGGCTTAGGGGGCTATGCCCAGACTTGCAGAGACCGAGGATTGTTTATACTAATGAGATTTTTGTGGAAGAGAGTTTATTCATACAAGCTGTGTTGTGCTTCTGGCTCTCAGGCCAGAGAATGGACTCTAGCCTCTTTTGTTTAGTAGAATAGACATAGCTATAGAAATCTCCACATCTGGTACCAAGAAGGTTCAAATGACTGCTAAGAAATCTGCTTCAGCTCTCACTCAGCAGCTCCAAAGGTAGCATCCACAAAAACTAAGTGTCATGTTATCAATGCTTGCATTTACAGTATCCTGGTAGTGACAGGTGGTGGATCAAACCAGTTCAATTCCTTAGATTCCTTGAGAATCTGGTGAAGATTTTAAGGAGTCAAATCCACAGAAGAATTCAGGTCTGGTACTTAGGATACCTGAGCTTCAAACTTTCATTGACTGTTCACTTGTGCTTTTCATTACCATTCTTGGTCATAAGAATGTTCTTCTGCTAAAAGGTTGGCAGATGCATATATATTCTCAGCATAGTATTCTTTTGGGATTTTTAGAAGGTGGTTTCTGATAGCTGCTAGTCTGGACCTAATCTGGAAATTATCTTAACAAGAGTTAAGAGTTAAGATAAATCCTTTCCCTCCTCCAAAGTCCCATACTTCTGGAATTGAGACTCTCCTTTATTGAGACTCTCCTCAACATCAAAAGAGGTCTTTCTTTTTGTACAGACAGGATTAGTGTTTTCAGATGGTTCCCAAGACTTTTTGTGCCAGTAGTTGGTGGATGCAAAGGAGTAGCTATTTTCATGCAGGATCTTAAAATTGCAGATTGTTTCAGAGCCTTGTAGTAGCCACAAAAATGAACTACATCAGAGTTCTGGCTCAAGTTACATCAATAGCTCACTGTCAGATGTCTGTATCAATGATGTTTTTTCAAGGGTTACCTGGAATTCTGTCCAAACTTTACTAAACTTGACACCATTGCAAAGGCATTTAGAATTAATGTGCTTTTTCATATAACGAAGTTATGAAGTGCTGCTTAAGTGAAGGACTCAGCATCTACCTCAGAATAAATGGTTGTAAGTTACTGTTAGGCATCACCAATGAGGTGATTAGTAGGCTTGTGGTTTATCACTCAAAAGATGAAAAGCTGACTCACAGATTTTCTAGATATGTAGTCCATGTATATATCATTTGCCATCTTCCTGTCTTCCTCAATCCTTCAAGATATCTATCTTAAGATTTTGAAAACTGAAATGGACTAAGCAAGCTTGTCCATACATACTCATATGAGAAGTGTGAAGACACTAGTGCACTAGTGAACTCTACAAATGTTGTAAAGGTAAAGTAAGAAGGTTAGCATTAAGCTCTTAATAGAGTGTATTTCCACTCACAAGGCAAATATATATGTTGACTGCATATCCTCAGAAATGTTTTTGGAAGAGTATTACAAAGGTCAACTGAATCAGTTTTATTATTATTATCTTTTAGGTCTGTGTCAATAAAAATGTGAAAGAAACTTTGTTGAACTTTTCCAAAAGAACATCTGTTTTGACCTATAGAGGACAATTTAGAATGCCGATTTGTTATTCTTGTATTGGTACCTTTTTAGGAGGTTTATATTCCCAGTGACATGGGTTTTGATGCAAATGCAATAATAGGTTGTTTACCATTCTCTCTTAACTATTTGACCAAGAATTCATTTCCTGTTTTGCTTCTACCTTCCCCTACAGATGCAATGCCAATCAGAGTTTTTTCAGTTAGTTAAAATACTCTATAAATCATCTATCATGCAAAATATTATTTTACAAACTTCTTAATGCCACAGTCTTACTTTATTCCAAAGACTTCATAAACACCAAATGTGGTTGATTAATTCAGTGTACAAAATATTGCTCTTGGAAAGATGGGCATTGTAATGCTCAGTGTTCCACTTTTTATGTTATTTTGTGGTTTTGCCAACAGTGTGATCTTGGTCTTAAATTGGGCCTGTGTGCAGTGGTATATATAGCAATACTGGAAAAGGAATACTTTGACTAACTAAGACCTTCCACACATGATAGTTTTCAGAGGCTCATAAATACAGTTTTTTATCATCTTAAAGATTAGATGATAAACACAATTTTATTTATCTTTTTAACCCATATGCTTGACAAGGTCATTCTATCAGTGACAGTATGTCCTCTTTTCCTATACTGAATATTAAATTCTTGACCCCTTTGTAGTCCTGAGTAACCTAGTCTGATCTCATAGTTGAGCCTGCTTTGAGATGGGGGTTGGACTAGAAACCTCCCTGCCAAACTCAATTATTCTGTGATTCTGGGACTGACGAAGTACTGTCTAAAATACATGGCTTAGTTAAAGCTCCCTAACTTGAGATCTTGACTAACAGACAATATGAGCCTTTCTTATGCTCCTTCCTATTAGATATATTTGCTATTTTAATATGAAAACAAATGGTATTCATCTTTTCTGAATGTATGGTTTGCAGAATTCTTCCTTCTTCAGTATTCTAGACTTTGCTTATCTTTATATGTTTTTCATTTTATTTCTCTAAAGCAAAATAAGTTGTGTAGCATGAGTGTGATATTGTCATTTTTTTCCTGTATTATTTTTATGCTCGTTGTTGGCAAACTTAGCAACTCATTCAGCTGTGTAAATGACCTACTTGTATAGTAAGTACATGGGCTCACTGAAATCCACTTCTTCTTTGATGTCTCTCTGCTTCTCATCTTTACTTATGTCATAGCAGAAGTTTAAACAGTGGGCAAAAGGACTCAGTGCTGGAATGGTCTTGTGGCTGGTGCATATTTTAAATATTTTAATTGGTTTTGTGGGACTCTGTAAGTTGATCTTAATAATTTTGTTTAATGTGAAGTAATCATGCATCTTTTTAAAGGGGCAATAGTTACTTGGAAAACACAGTCTGTAAAGCCAGAGGGGACCATTATGATCATCCAGTTGGATCTTCAGCATAATAGTAGCTATAGGACTTCTCCTTGAATTAATTCCTGTTTGAAGCAGAGTGTATCTTTCAGGGGAAAAAAAATCAACACTGTTTTAAAATACTCCTAGTGATGGAGATCCCATGACAGCCCTTGGTAACTTGTTCTACTGGTTAATTATCCTCACTACTAAAAATTATTTTTGGTCTAAATTTGTCCAACTTCAAATCCCTCATTAAAACTCTCCCTTGCTGTGTTGCCTGAAGAAAATGTGACAGTGGGTAGGCTGCTGATACGCTAGGGCTCCTGCCTTTCATGCTGACCCATATTGTTTCATTGTTTCCTTGCTGTCTCAGTCTGTGTCCACCTGTTTTGTCTTGTGTCATATGTTTAGGTTTTCAGCTTTCCCATGCTGGGATTACTTATTTGTTCTGTTTATACAGCACCTAGTAGAGCGAGGTCTTAGTCCATGACAGGTGCTTCTTGGCAACGAGCATGTCATGAAGGCATAAAGGATTAAAAGAAGTTTGAGCTATTGTTGTTTTACATTAACTGAATTTCAGCCTGTAAAGGACTACTGTAATCTTAGGATATGACTCCTTGTGAACAGGACTTCCTCAAATTAATTTCTGCTTTAAGTCCAATAAAGGTTGTACTAAATCATATCTTTTAGAAAAGCATCTGATCATTTGATCTTGGGCCAGGGTGTGCGGGAAAGGAGGTAAGGGAAACAAAAAACTTTCAGTGATGGAAAATCCATTATAGCCCTTGGCAACCTGTTACAGTGCTTAACAATTCAGCGTTCAATTCTTGTCTCTAATTTCTAATCTGAATTTATCCTGCTTCAGGTTCTAGGCTCTGATGATGTTGTTACACCTTTCTTAGAAAAGGACAGGGAGGAATAAAATAGCATTGTCAAGCTTCTGCTCTGCATTTGGGTACTTACAGACTGTGATTGAACCATTTCATAATCTTGTCTTTGGTAAACAAAACAGATTTGCTTTTTCATTGTCAGACCTGTTTTCCAGTGATTTAATTATACTCAAAGTGTGTTCTGTGAACCCTTCCTACTAGTATTCTGAGTTGTCTGTTATCAGACTAGTAACACTGTTTCCATAGGAGTGACCCCAGTGTCAAATACTCGGGTAGCATAGCCTCTCAGTTAAATTCCTTTGGTTATACATTCAAAGATTATATTAGTCCTTTGACCACTGCTAGTTTATATTCAGCTGATGTACTACCGTAATTCTTTCAAAGTTACCTTTTCCCATTCTGTAACAGGAGCCCACCTTATTTGTTGCTACATACAGCATACATATACATACTTGTTGTCCTTTTAGTAATGGACTTTGCTCTGGATCGTTTGGTGAATATGGTGTAGATGCACACTGCATGCAACATACTCTTCATTATTTGCCATTCCTTCATTCTTTGTTGCTTTACTAAGTGTGTATTTTCTCCTCACAGGGATAATGTTTTTCTGCACAAGTGTGGCTAAACATTTTCAGCTTTCAGGTTGCATGAAAGATCTTCAAAGTATTGTGTTTTATAATTGTTTTCCTGTCTAGGTTAATCAAATTTGTTTTCTATTTTTAAAACATTTTTTTCCTGTTCTACCAGTATTTGTTATTCCAGATGGGAGACTAGGTCCAGATGAAGTATCTATCCCACAGCAATATCTCATCGCCATATTGCACCCATTTAAACTCATGAATGTTGAAATGGACTTTAGGAGCAGCAGTATCATAACATCGCTGTCTTGTCTACCTGTCATCTTCTCCAGGTAGAGCTCTGCTTCTCTTCCTCTTCTCAGTTTAAAGCCTGATCTTCCTCTTTTTAGACTTTCTCTTATGATTTATAGAAATGGATTATGATATTTGTGCTGAGGGGCAGGTGAGAAGCAGAGCTGTGGGGTGGTACAAGAAATGTGAGATGAGGCATCTAGGAGAGATGGGAGTTAGAAAAAGCAGGAAGGAGTGATACATGGAGCTTGTTTTCTCAGCTTATCTCCTGGGGAAGTTGAAAGCCCCGTGCTGTGGTGTGCAAGGAAAGAAAGACCAAACTGTTGTGTAGTCCCAAGGACACTGATGTCTGGCTGTGATTCTCATGAGAAGGCTCTCTCAAGAGTTATGGCAAGGTGGTGGAAGGAAATTAAGAGAAACAGAATTGAGGTAAATTGGCAGAAGGCTGTTATATGAAGCATTTAGAAGCACAGACAACCTAAAGGAGGAGGAAATATAGAGAAAAAGGAAAGCAGTCTTCTCTGAAATGTAAGAAGTGTAAAGAGAAGCTTGCTTGTTTAATGCTTTGACTATTCTTTCCGTAGTTAATTGGATCAATAAAAGAATATAACTGAAACATCTCTACCTTTCCCCATTATTTCAGTTGCCTCTCTGCTCCTGCCCACATTTGAAACAAACTGAAGTAAAACCAATTTTCTTTATTTTAGTCAAGGGTTTTCACATTTGTTTTGCAAAAAAGAATCAGTGTAGATTTTGAAAGTAGTAATTCTCGTTACTCTATTTTCCAGTACGTACTGCTCATTAATCTGAAAACTGGAGTCTCATGGAACAAAAGGAAAAGAATACTTTCAAAAGCTCTCTTTTTTTCTCTTTCTCCTTCTTGCTTTTCTTTTTAGTTCTGTACTCCAAGTAGGTAGTCTTGAAGAGCTCCGAAGAAAGATCTGGAAGGAAAACTATGCTAGCTGGATGTGCCATTACTGACTTTAGAACTACACTCTTCAGTCAGAGAACTGAGGCCTGTATTAAAAATGATGTTTATTCTGGTTTCTTCATCAGTAGAATCAAGTGAGGTCCATCTCCAGTGGAAAGCGTGCAGGTTTATTGGTTACAATGTTGATCACTTTTAGCAGAAATACACATCTCATATTTCTTTTGCTACCTCTCAAGGTGTGATTTCCAAACACAGTTTCCAGGTGTCTGTTTGACAAATCTGTTCAGTGTTACCATTACAAAACCTTCAATGTATTAAAAGATTGAATGGTGGAGAGATGCACAAAATGAAATGAATTCTAAATATCGATCTAAGAACTCATTGTACTGCTTGTTTTCTTTTAATTAATATATACTTCATACAGTTTGTCTAATTCAAGTGAAGCAGCTATAGAATTTCTGGACAGTTTTCATGGAGTGCTTCAGAACTTAGGCTTAGCTTGTTTACAGGATCTTGGTTAAAAAGTGTATCATTTGAACATGAACAATGTCAAATCATTATTTTACACTGGAAAATTTAGTAAACTGCTCAGGACAGTTGACAGAAGTGGTGGATAGCGAAAGAGACATGCTTAGTTGACTTATGTGATTGTGTTGTCATGCTAAGATAATCAGTCTAAAAATTCTGTAGTGTGTTACACATATGAAGGGAAATAACTTTGAGCATATCAAATGAAAAACAATTAGTGTATAGTTAATTGTGGCAGAAAATTTGTAGGGAGTTTTTTTTAATCTTGGACATTTCATAACCTCCTTCCCACCTAATTCTTCTGGCTTTATAAGTGATAATAAGAATGCTTAATTAATACTGAATTTATGCTAATTTAAAACAATGATGATCACAGTTCACTGAAATTGTATGTTCTTCTTAATTAAACTTGACCATCATTACTTATGGATGACTCAATACTGCATATGCTATATTTTATCCATAAAACTTTACTTTTTAATTTAAATAGTTTGAGATATTGTCTGATTGTTTTGTATTTTTGTTTATATATATTTATGTCACCGATTCTAAGATGCTCTAAGTTACTTTGTCTGTAGTTCAAAGAGTGCAAACTTCCTTTACGAACCTCCCCACTTCTATTTTGGTAGATAGTGGTTTCTGATACATAGCATACAAGAACATATGAAAATTGCTTGTTTTCAAAGTTTTTTTATGACTTTTAAACTCTTTATTTGTAGTACCCACAAATACCACATATTTGTGTGTATTACTAGACTTCAAATTCTGTAAAAAAAAAAAAAGCGGGGGGAGAAACAGTTCATTCTTTTAGCAGCTGTTGTTGGCCACTCCAGTAGGTGCAGCTGAGTGTTTGGGTAGCGCAGTGCAGGGATGAGGGCAGGGAAGGGCCGGGCTGCAAGGACAGACCGCAGGTAGGCTGTCGTGTCCAGCTGACGTTCACGGGCACTGCAGGAGGAAAACGTTCGTTGGAGTTGCCCTAGTCAATGGGTTTATGAACAACTGGCAGCCCTGACTACACGGGGTGGTGAAGTAATCTTTCCTAAAGGGGTTTCTCCTTCCTTTCTGCATTTGTCTCCTCTTTGCAAATGTAGAGGCTGAGTTTGGAGCATCAGGAGAGAAGAGCCAGAGGAGAAGAGTTACATTTTTCTGGGGGAAAAGTAATATGTTGCCATTCCACAATGACTTCTGTACCTCTTAGGCCAGAAGAAGAACTAAGATGAAACAAGAGAGATCAAACTTCTCTAATCTAAGGATAGGATAATGCTTTGCATAGGCTGCAATTTTTACCAATGCTTTAAAAATTAGGTTTAGTAGTTGGGAATACAAATTTTTATTTAGGAATTGTTGGAATACAGTTCTGTATTTAGCAATACAAAATAATATTTTGAGTCTTCTAGTAAACCTCCTTTTGGTGTGTGAAACAAAATGACATTTTCTTGTCATGTCATTTGAATAAAACTTTGTTGATGTAGGTCTACCAAAAATAGGCTGTTATATGCTGATAAGGAAGATAATTATTTTAAACTATTTAAACTGTGCTAAATTTCAGTACGCTGCATAAAAACTTTGATAGTAGTATGCTGAAAACTTTATAGTATTGAAAAAGTTCTTGCTAGCAAACATGGAACTTATATTCTGGCCTTTTTATATTCTAACCTAAAGTATTACATTAGTATCAAAAAATTGTGAATTCTGTGAGCAATTCCACTTACTCATTTGGAAAAATCTTGTTTTTTCAAACTTCAGCAATTTAAAGAGCATGTTTATGTTTAAGAGGAGGCTTTATAAGATGAACTAATAATTAGTTTTACAGATTAGAAATACAGGAGATCTATTTTCCCCTTATTTTTATGTGCGATGTGTGTTGAGGGCACCAAGTAATGAACCCTGAAGAGCAGATTCCTTACTTCTGAATACCAAGACAAAAACATATTGCCCTAGAAAGTTCCAAGCTTCAAATAAAAATCTCTGCTATCCCTCAAAGCAACTTGCAATTTAAAAGTAATACCAGAAATAATGCAAAATCAGACCTCTTGTAATGAATTATTCATGTGGTCTAATTTAGCTATATCTTTACTACCGTAGTTGAGTTGAGAAACTATTATCTTTAACTAGCACTATTTTCTGACATAATAACATCAACAATAATGAGCCGGCATTACTCTTTCTTGAATTGAATGTAGTGTGACACTAAGATTACGCTGTTATGCAGCTTTAAATTTTGATTTTTTTAAATACGATAGTATCCTAAAACTTTGGTGTTTTTGTTTTTCAAAGAGGAAAATTTTCAGTTTTCTTTATCTTTGGCTTTTTAAAGCAGTTTCAATTCGGTAATTTACTTCAGGTTTTCTACTACTTCTGTCTTGAATAAGACAGTTTCACCAAACACCAGTTAGGTGATTGAAATTTAAAAACTAAAGAAATGCAAGAAAAATGTTTATGTGAAAAAGAGAAATATAGGGAAGTTCAAGCCATATGCTTCTGTGATTTGACATTCAGTTAATGTCTGAAATGGAAATTCTGAATACAAGGTCTTGCTACTGTGAAGTTTCTAGACATATTTATTCCCTGTCATAGCATTTCATAATGTCATTTACCTGCATACACATAGTAAGCATATTTACATACCATCAAATATTATTTAAGAAATCTGTTTCAAATTTGTATATATTTCCTTTATAAAGGCTTTTTCTTGAGTTACCACTTGTTAAATTTCTGTTGATCTGATTGATACAAAATTCTCATCAGAAGCTGTTTGCATTAAGGAGACAAAAAACCTGCTTACAATGATTGTAACAACAGTGATTGTTACTCTTCTTAAGGTATGGTAAGAAAAGGTCTGCCCAGCTTGCCCTCTCAAGATCAAATTTTTCCCCCATGAGTATGTATGTGTAAGATATTCACGCCTTGACAAAGGTTGTCTAATGGTTGATCGTTTCTGGATCACCTGTCTTCCTCCGGCACTGAGGGAGAAATGAGGGATCATGATGACTAGTTCTCCTTCAAGGATCTACTTAGGTGGTCACAGACTCCATTAGGGTTCCCCTTAAGAAAGAGGTAGAAGCATGGTGTAGCCTGACACATAGACATTTTGTATCAACCATCCACATTATAGTGCTCCTGGCCTTTGAGGTCATTTTAGAGCCAGACTGCTCCTGCCTAGCGTTCTTCTGCCACCAGGAGGACTTGCCAAGAAACATCAAATTCCAGGGAGTGTGGACTTTTTCTGCATCCATCTTAACTCCTCATCCCTAGAAGCAGTTGTTGTATCAGAAAAGGATGAATCTTTGAGATTTGGTGACCAGAGTCTTAAGACCTTTGGGTGGGGAAGTAAGTCTGTTCATTTGCCTCATTGCAATTTCATCTTGTAAATTACACTGTTGGAGATGTTTTTGCCTTCTTCTGGTTTCTTCCTTGTAAGCTTTGGAAGACTGCATTTCAATCCTTTCTGAGGCACAAGTGGTTAATGGAATATCCCTGCCAACCTCTGTAACTGTGATAGACACTTCTGGTTAATCTGTGGTGTCCACTGTTCTGATAAGAAGCTCACTTTGGCTCCAGACATGTGCCAGGGGCCTCCTATTAGATGTTTCCCCATTCTTCAGTTCCTGGACTAGTGAAATTCCATGCTCCTGCAAAACTATGAGGGACACCCATTTCCTAGGTTGTGTCCCCATTTATCCTAAAAAAAGAAGCCTGTATTCTTTTGGGAACAAGCTCTGAATGTTTCCTGTGCCCTCTTCAGGCAGCCTTCTCCAGGTGGCATTTTGAACAGCCTAAACTAAGGGAGATATTTCATGACTCTGGATGGTAACTTTTACCAGGTCATGGCATAGAGGTAGGCAGCAGGCCTGATGGTGTCCCAGGAACTTAAGCTTTTATTTGCTTTCTTAATTTTTATTTCCACTCTATTTGGGGCCAGACTGACAGGTTTTCAACCATCTTGGTATAACAAGGCATCATGCTTGGGGACTAGATGTAATGAACAATGACTGTGTGATCTAGCTTGCCACATTTCCCTCTCAGTACCCTGCTTCTGTGTCCTTTTTCAGACATCCTTCTCATGGAAGTGTGCTTTATCTGCAGATGGGTGTTGTATTATATGCTGGGTGTCTTACAGTCAGTTGCAACACAACCCAGTAGAAGTGGATGTTACAGAGGTTATTTCCTGCTAAAAGAAAGGGTGTTTTGCATTCCTACATCTGAAATTCCTGTTACATGTGGATTTAGGTAGCATTTTCCTGGCTTTTCAGTAGGAGGTCTGTAATTTTTAATATCCTAGGATCTGTATTTTGATATAGTTAGAAATTTGACCCATTGTAAGCAATTTATTTTGTTCTGAGATGATAACTGTGTTCATTCCAGGGTCTTTCTGTTTGTCCTGTCTGTAGTCCTTGAAGTTTTCACCATGGTGGTGGCAGTCGTTGTTAACTTCTGGTGTCTCTGTGTCTTTTTTTCATTTAGTTTGACAATTGGTTGATTGATAAAGGGTTCCATAAAGGTGTAAAACCTGAATCTCTTCAAATGACTCAGTCTCTCCTCAAGCGCTTGGGTCCCAAGGTGAACGCTTGAACCAAAAATTATATTACTGCAAACCCTTGAGATCACTGGAGAAACTATTAACTCTTCCTTCAAACTCTCTCTTTTATCTGTGAACAGATCCTAGTCTGCGTTTTCCTTATCTGATAGTTCATTTCCCAGCCAGCCTCTGTCATGCCTCATGCCACACATCACCTAACATTAAATGTTTCCAACTCTGAGTGCTCTTCTGCTTTGCATCCTTTCAGCAAGCTGGTTGCCATTTCTCAAAATACAGGAAACTCCTTCTGTGTTGGTCGCAACAGGCCACAGGACAATACTCCTCCAGTTCCCTCCCCCTTCCAGAGAGTGATGTCTAGAACATCCCTTTTGGGCTGGGGACCCCAGAGGGTAAATCTTGTCATCGAAGGGCCGAGGTCTGTGGAGGAGTATGAGCCTCACAATGTTCTGGAACTCAGAGTGCCTCGGAAATACATATACATGAGCTTTCCAAGCTCATATCCAAGGACTGCAACAGTACAGCAAGCTTGAGCAGAAATGTGCAAGATCATCTCTAGTCTGTGAGAGTCCTATACAACTGGTCTGTAGAGAAAAGGACCAGCTTATTCTCCCTGGTCCTCCAATTCCCTGTCACATAAATTAAACAGAATCACATTTCTTGAGTGTATGCAGGACATCTGATTGCCCTATATGGATTTTTCAAAGGGGAAACCAGCCTATCATAAATCAGTTTTACTTCCCATGCGGGCAGGAAATTATCATGTTTTTGCTTAAGATGAGGTCAGGGTGTAGTCTCTTTTTTAGGAGCATTCTTGAGACCATGGACAGGTGGGCTGTTGAATGCATTTCGCCAGTTGCTGCATTGCCAGAAGTTCTGACTACAAGTCTGAGCAGGACCTTGTTCATTACTGTTGTCCAGAGGATCTGAGACTGTTGTAATGTGTGGATTTTCTTTGTTTCATGGTACATATCTGCAAAATTTCTGTCATTTCTGATAACTGTTGTTCCACAGATCAGTCTGTCTGACTTCTCTCACTATCCTCAAGGCTCCACTGTCACTGTGTGGGTGCTGAATGTTGTCTTTGTGAGAGTATTACTGTTTACTTCAGGTGTACCAGTCCAGGGGTGTTCATTTTGACGTTTAGTAAGTTTGTCACAGGTTCCAGCTTTGTCTAGGCTACGTGCCTTAGCTCTCTAGAACTCCGTCTGGCACCCTTTTCTGCTCGTTCCTACTCAAAGATTAATCATCTGGTTTCTGTCCTTCCTCCTTTCAGGTTTGTCAAAGGCTCATTGAGATGCTTTGTTTTGTCCGGTGACTGGGTTGATTTACCCCTAGCATTACACGTTCACATGGAAGCTTTGGAACCTCTCACTGCCTGCTCACTTCTTCCCATGACAGTGCCATTCCACGGCAAGAAGAGTGGGAAAAATTAAGACCTGTGTGACTGATCTTCCATATGCATTTGTTTTAAAGACTAGTTATGTGCAGAGGAAAACATCTAAGTTTTTTTATTCGTGACTGCATTTTGATTTCCCATTTTTTTCTCCTAAGCCTCAGATCTCGAAGGTTTAGTCTGTTTTAGACCCTTGATGTGAAGGCAGCACAAGTGAGCACTGTCTTTTTATATTCACAGATTTGATACCTGAGCATATGTCTGGGCCCTGTTTGGTTTATTAGTATGGACAAAGCCTCCATGTCTATTGCTGTAACGTCAGGTTCAAGTATTTCCATGTGGTAGCTAGCCTCTAATTGAATAGAGAATGATATCAAGATTTGCAATAAACAACTAAAACAGGATCTCTTATCTTGATCAGGGCTTTCCTTCCAAAGCTCAAGTAATTGTTGAGTGACCATGTGGAACTACATCCACATCTTCATCAGGCTATATCATGTCTGAGACACTGATGACTAATGGAGCTGCTATTTGCATGGAAGCCTCTGAGATCCTCTGCTGGATAATTTATGACTGAGGATTAGTGGCATGGTGTCACTCACAGTGTGAATGTATGTGCGGATTGTAATTCAATTGAAAAGTAAAGTGTATTTACTAGTAACTGAAATTATTACTGATCTTCATCTGCATTTGTTTTTGCCTGTCTTTCCTGTCTTCTTCTGTATTCTTTGAAGTTTTTCTGTATTTCTCTATGGTTGAGATGGAACTAAAATGCCATCTGGAACGCGCTCTCTGTTCTCACTCTCTCATCATGAGGGTAGAATCTCTGTTGGTCCTGCAAAGGGGAACATTTCTCCACTCCCAAGGAATAAGGCATTTCTCACAGTGTGAAAATACCTGTGGATTACACATCATGAAAAATTCCATTGGCTAGTAAGTAACCTTTCTTTAGCATTCTCCAGATTATTCTTGAAAACACAAAGGCTGCACACTTAGGTGGTAAAGTGTAAGTGTTATTTCTAGAGCACAGCACTGCAGCTCAGGAAGGTGTAAGGTACACTATGTACCAGCACAATTTCAGCCCAGGGTGTCCTTTGATAATT
Source organism: Apteryx rowi (assembly GCF_003343035.1). Taxonomy (NCBI): domain Eukaryota; kingdom Metazoa; phylum Chordata; class Aves; order Apterygiformes; family Apterygidae; genus Apteryx; species Apteryx rowi. The sequence goes on along the minus strand of NW_020450800.1, from coordinate 322,040 downwards.
AACGGTGCTGCCATTTCTAGTGGAATTTCTCTGTGTGTCAGCATCAGCACCAAAGAGAAGAGAGAAGAAAGAAAATGTAAAGAGCCCCTGATGAATACTGCTCTCCCCTGTGAAAACAGGATGGCAGCAATAAAGAGAGTATGTGATAAAATCGCAATCCTCCCCTTCCCATTCCTCTTCCCTTTTCTGTATAGGGTAGTACATTTACATGGAGCCTGAAGAAAGAAAGTGGCTACCATTCTTCTTTACTTTTAAAACTCAAAATAAAACATAATATGAACTGAAAACAGCAACCACAGGCTATTTCAGCTAATTAATAAAATGCTAATATATAACATGGATGGAGAAAGCAGACTTCTCGAGTTCTTCAATAGGAAATACGTATTTTGTCTCTCAATAGACAGAATATTCAGTGACAGCAACTTCTGGACCTCATGACTTCTTATTCTCAAATCAATTTGTCCTCTACTGCCTTCTCTTCAGCTGCTGAGTTTGATCTGCTATTGAGGGACTGTGTTTGCTGGCTCCTGTGTTTTTTCATTGCCACTGTTTTCAGTTGATTCGTTTCTTATGTCAGCATAGGATCATTGCCAGTATTTCTCTGAATGTCCTCAGGCAAAAAAACACCCTTGATTTTCTTAAATGTCTTTTATTCTTCTTGAAGGCCTGGTCCTTAGGGTTAGGTATGACACATGACCTTGATACTGATGTTGTAACGGTAAATTGGTCATCTGCCATCATGTTCTGTTTGAAATTTAACATTAATTTGTATATGGATATTCTAAATTCTGTTTGATCAACTGTAAACTGTGTGTAGTCTCATATGAGAGACTGAGTCATGAAGATAAATAAGGCAATGTTATCGTTGAACATTGAAATAGAAGAGCATTAAATGGGAGAGCACAGAAGTGATGGTTCCACTTGGTAACCTGATCACATAGCATATAGTTAAAATATTATATGCTTACTGGAGTACATCCTTTCTCTATTTTGTTTAACATTATATATGTTCTATTCTCCAGTGGAGGAGATCTGAGCCAGATTTTTTAAATGCTTGTTAACATATCTTAAAGAAGCAAAACTAATTAGCAGATTACAATCAGAGAATATTATGAACTGAAATGTAAGCATGCTTTAGTGTGTCTTTCTGGATACTGGAAAATCTTTGGAAGACTACAGAAATATTTCTAGATAACTGTAAAACCTGCATCTACAAAGGCAAGGAAAGGTAATCATAGGAATCACAGAAACTAAACTCTTACTGTCTAAAGTTGTCTGTCTTCCAATCTACTGGTTGTTCTTTTGACTTCCTTGTGTGATATTTTGAGGTGTAGCTGTGCCTGTCTCAGCCATTTATTCCTTGTAAGAGGTGGACTGGGATGTGCCTGCCCTGTCATTCCCTGGTGCCCTTGGTGCTTCTTCCAAGTGCTGCTCTCCTTGGGTAGCCACTGTAAGGTGTCAGTTCAACTCTCATTCACCTTGCTCTCAATACCAGATAGGCTTGTTATTAAAACAAAAGATTTATTCAGAGACACTTAACATTAGACCATAGGGAATAAAAGAAAATAGAATTCTAGTTTAAACTGAGTGGCTGGATATATCTCCACTTGTTTAGTCCCTCCTACTTAAATTTCTTAACTGGTGTTTCAGGTGGGGATTCCGTGTTCAGAACAAGCTGTTTTTCAAATGTTGCATCCCATGGGAGGGGCTGGGACCTCATGAAGGTAAGCTGCTCTGGGAAGTCCTCTCAAAGCGCTCTCATTTTTGCTTGCTTTTATCCCATACGTCGCCTGATACTAACACTCAAATGGACATGTCGGGAGAAGGGGAGGAGGTGAGAGGAATGAGACAGGAGTCTTGCAAAAAGTGCTTACCTTTTGCACCACTACTGTATTTCTAAGTTAAAACCTTCCTTCTTTCTAAAGGGCATTCATAAGTTGTTACAATACTCTTAAAGACTAACAAAATGATGTAACATTCTTAAGACAGTACAAAATGTAATCAAACCTTATTAAAAGTATTAACTATGTAGCCATGATCTTTGCTTTGTTGCCAGTTTTCTGTAGACATCCTACACGGTAAACCTGGATGCATTATTTAGGACTGAGGATGACCCTTATAACAATGTGCTTGGTTTGGACATGCATATTTTCCTCCTTTTCAGCTTTACTTGGCTTTCTGTGTCACTCATTATGCCTTATAACAGAAAGAGATTCTCTTTTTCATGAAAAAAAGCTCCACATCTGTTCATCTCTGTCTCAGGCCCAGTTACTTGGAGATGCTATGTGTCACCTTTCAGAATCAGAATGGGATAGTAAAATAAGTCTGAATTCAGTTATTTTAAACAATGTTATTTGATGCTTTTAGGAACACATGTAAAATTCATAGGCATATATGAAGTTGTCATTATTTTTGTTATTTTGAAGAACGTTCTTCATAGGTTTAAGACTTCAGACATATATTTTTGAACTTTACTCAGCCTCCGATAAGAGATACAGATTTTTTTTGAGACATGAAGTTTTAGTAGAGTTACATGGGATGTGAGAGAGCTGATATAAAACTGCTTGTAATAACATTTTAAGGACTGGCAACACTGCAGTAAATCTCAATTTTATGTGTATCTAATTTAGAAGGCTATAACCTAGTAAAAAAATGCATTCTTACAAGAAAACTGGCATATTTTTAAACCCTATTGGCTCGTAATAAAATCTCTTGTAACCACGTAGAACTTCTTGCCATAGCTGTGAAATATTTTACATCAGAAGATCTATGACTACTGGATACTGTGTATAGCAAAAAGGAGAAATTTTAAGGGATTTTGAGAGGGTACTCCCTTTGCATTAAATATACCTTACGTTTCCTTGGTGTTCTTGTGCTCTTGTCTCCTTCAGCTACCTATAAACTTCAACACCTCAGTGCCATCTCAGTTTTCTATTTTTGTTGTAGATGTCTTTGTTCAGTAGGAACCTGTAGTGTTCCTTCATCCTATTAAATATAATGATAAAGAATATGAACTGAAGGAATGAAAGCAGGAAAGCTGTAGTTTGTATCAGGTGAAAGCTAGTCTTCTTTCTGAAGGAGATAAAAAAGGCTGAGCAATATTTGAAGGAACTGGAACTAGGAAAGAAATATGAAGAATGTGAGAGGGATGATCTCAGAGATACTTCTGTAAATTTAACATAATGGAGTGAAAAATTGCATATGACAAACTAGAAACAGAGAGAAAGTGTAGAAATTGAGATTACTCATATGAGAAATGTAGAAAGAACTTGAATTTTTCAATAGAGAGCAAACTGAATTTTTCAGTATTCAGTAGAATGTTTCACTCTAGCTTAGCCTAATTTCCTTGCATCAGCTCTGGTATTTCTTCGACTGCTAAATCATTTCAGCATGCTAAATTGATAAACGTCATTGGTTTTTTATTGTTTGTTTGTTTCTGTGCTGTTAGTTTTCTACAGACTCTTGCTGTTCTGAAACAGCCCAACCAGCAGTCCAGTTTGGAGCAATAGGAGCTATTTCAAGGAAGGGAGCAGAGGAGGGAGGATGTCATGAAAGACTATGCTCAACAATTAGATGGGCTTAAGCTGCCACAGAATTGCACCTTTAGTCACCCACAGTGCTGTTGTGCTAAGATCTGGTATTGTAACTGGGTTGTAGAGAGTTCTTTTAGTTTTATGATTTCAGAAGTATAACCAAATCATGTGATAAGAGAGATTCTATGGAGTTGTGGTACGATAAAGTAAGAAACTTGGACTCTTTCCCCTGGAGAGTCTGGACAAAAATTCTCTAATTTTGGATAATAATGTAAGGCATTGGAGTTTACATGATTCACTAATGTCACCATACTGGAGTTTTAATTTGCCATAATACTTAGATTTGCATAAAAACATAGTTGAGTTCAGAACAATACCTTATCCTTTTCCAGATGTTGCATGTCACAGAGAAACCATGTTTACTGGGCACCATAGATAGCATTTTTAATAGTGACCTAGCTCAGTTGTCAAGATGGCAAGGTAAATGCTTCTCTGGAAGTGCTGTAGATATTTGCTGTGGGTGAAAAATTGGCCTGTGCTTTGCTATGAGTATTGAGAATCAAAATGGACTGAAAAAACATTCCAGTTCACAACCAGGCAAGTTACGTGTCAGAAGCTTGGTGTTTGTCTGGACGAATCAGCCTTCAACAGATTCTTAGACAAAGTACAGTATGCAGTTCCTATTGTAACATTGGGGGTTGCACTTGACAGTGTGTACTGTTGACAATAAATTATTCTTGACGGTTACATTTCCATAGAGGGTGGTTGTTATATTCAGGGTTTGAGCTGAGAGGTCCATATAACAAGTCCTGTATTCTGAGATCCTTGCAAAGTCTTTATAACAAAATGCTTAGTCCTCGTTAACCTGGAGCCAGCAAGTAGCCCTGAAAACGTGTTGAAGTTGCATAGAGTGTGGTTTAACTCTTTAATCTTAACATTTTTGTATGGCTTTTTTCCTTTTAGCACCCTTTCTTTAGACTCGAATTCCCCGATGGATTATTTCTCTCCTACATTCATAATTTTGTCTTGCCCATCTCTCTTCCACTGAGATCTTTGACTGTTATGACTTAGAAGATAACCTTTAGATAACATCTATGTGGAAGTCTTGCTTGCAGTTTATTACCAGAACCAAATGATACTTTGTTCTCCAAAAGTGTGTTCAGATACCATCTCTCTGCTCATGTTCCAGCTCTTCTGCTTTCATGAAGAGCGTAACTTTTCTTCCATAAACTCATTAACATGATTTAAGGGTTCTTCGTGTAGAGCTGGTATTTCGGTTTGTAGTAGCCTTTGTACACAGTAGAGACAGTAGTCTTACTTCCCCCTTTTTTTTTTTCGGGTTTGCTTTGAACTAGGCTGAAAATGAGCATAACACTAGGTTATGTATAACTGTATATAAATCTCCTAGATAAATCCAAGAGTAGTCATTTTGTTGGACATGCGACAGCTATTTCAGTCACAGGAATCTCTGAAGGCTCCATGGCTTGCTAGGGAGCAATGTCTTAGCTGTTGGGTGAGGGTGGGAGAAGGGTGAATCTGGGCTTGTTTGACCTGGATCAGAGGCTGACTCACCATACATAGTCAGGGTCTGGGCTACTGGATAGTTAATGCTCTGGCTGCATTTTCAGGACAAAGGACCCAGCATTTTCTGAGAAGGAAGTCTGAAGTAGGTCTTGGGAAGAAAAAAGCTCCTTTCCTTGATAAAGTGAAGAGGCAGCCTCTGAATGAACTAGAGTGGGTTAATTATAAGTAATAAACTGAGAGTCATTAATCAGGTTTGCAGTGGAGTTGTGGTTTCGTGGACAGCTCATCTGTTCTTACGATATGCTGCTGCCAAATTGGAGAGGAGTTGCCCCCTGCTCCCCTGCTCTCAGTCCTCTCTCCCCTTCCCTGTTCTCATGTGTGTGGGCTTGCATCCTCTCTCGTGCTGGATCTGGGAGTCATCAGGCACTTCTGTGGGTCAAATTAACTCAGTAAAACAGCAGAAAAACAACTTAGCAAAAGCCTTAATATGCTTTCTGGCATTTCAGTGAATTAAATTGTCTCACAGACAAGTCTGAGGTCATTGTAGATGGCATAAGGTAAGTAATGGGAGCCTGTGGCTGACAGAGGCAGGAGGAGAGAGAAGATGGGAGTGAGTATTCCCAGGGAGCAGTTAGATCTGATTTCCCCCTCTCGTGAAACAGTCCTGCAAACATTGATTGGCCTTCAAAGTTCACCTACATCATTATGAGTGGTCACTCTACCCCTGAGGACAGTGTTCTTGTAAAAAGTGTGCAGTGTGAGGGTGACCCAATTGAAAAATATCTAAGTGAAAGATTTAGTAATAGGTAGCTGAGTTTGAGGCATGTGAAACCTGGGGTTATGGCAGCTTGCTCAAAGCCAGCATGGCATTTATGTACAGGCTGGAACTTATCTGAGATAGGGAGCTTCTGTATAATTTTGTCTGGGTAGCTGAATTTCCTATTTATTTTAAGTCTTTGTGCTTAAAAGACTCATGAACAATCACATTATTAGTTCCTTCCAAACTATATTTCGCTGGCATGCAAATCTTAGCAAGTCATCAGTTTTTCAGACTCAGTGCTTCTCCCGTTTATTGGTGATATACAATACGATACTGCAGGACCTCCGTCTTTGCTTTCAGTATAATTGCACTCTGTTCCTTTTCTCTATGCTACAGTTGCATGTACTTGTTTGGGTTGGTGCGTTTTTTTCAGAAGTCTTTATATGATGGATATCACCACAATGTCTGAGTAGCTATATCAATGAGATATCTAAATTCTCAAAAGATTTGCTATCCTAGGCATTTTGTTAAATATTATTTGTAAACTACCGAAAGAAAACACTGTACTTTCTACTATGAGTACTTTATCTCTGTCTGATGTAAACAGGTCACACGCGCACCTGTTTTGTCTTTCAGTGTCAAGGTTTATCTCCTGAAAAGAACAGCAGTTTTGCTTCTTAAAACAGAATTAGTCAAGTTGATCAAATGTTTACTTCTGGCACTTTGCTTTTTGTAGTCTTTCTACTTTTTTGTTGCAAAATAGCAGATTAAGTAGATTCTGAAGTCAGTACAAGACTGCAATTTTGATATGAGGAGATCAAATGGTTTCAAGGCTCACCATTTTTCTCTTTATAGCAGTGATAGCACTGAATTGTTAAGCTGCTATTTATGAGTAAAGTTTTACTGAATAGTGTTGTGTTACAATAAAATTAAGATAAAATAGTAAATGGTCTGCCATTTGAGGAGATCTTGTTTTTAAATGGACTTCTTATTTCTAAAATCAGATCCCCAAATTGTAAAACCTTTATAATGGCTTCTAAATTTTTAAATAAGGCTTTTTTTAGCAAAAGGAAGGTATATTTAAAGAGCTGTTGACTTCTTTCATTATAGCTATTTAATAATAATAACACTAAGATGTTATGATTAATACATGATTAATATATTAATATATTATTATTATATTAATAATAATAATTAATAATATGATTGTACCTTTGTGATTCAGTTCTTTAAGGGGACTCATCTCAATGTGCAGGACTTACCCTGCCATGTAGTGACAGCTGTGGGAAGAGAAAGGGCAAAACCACCTTCAGGGTATCTGATTTTGATTTAGGAACTTTCTAGGGAAAAAAAGAGTTAGAGGAGAGACAGAGAAAACACAGAGAGTCCATTTGAGATAGACCTAGATTCACATTTTCTTGTACTGTTTCCAAGTTTAGCAAAGTATTATGCAGGACTTCTGTTTTTCTTGCATTGTGGAAACTAGTTGACTATACTATAGAGTTTAATGGCACTAAATGATAAAAAGGGAAATGCCAAGACTAGTTCTTCGCTGGGGAAGATTTGTATTTCTGAAGATTGCTTGAGACTAAATGATGTTTGGTGCACCTCAGTGAAAAAACAATATTTATCTATGTAACCTGCATCATTGCTCCTGTAAAGTCAAAATATTGTTTGGGAGCCAGCTAGAACATTTATTCTGAGGGACAAGAATAAAGGTACATGTAAGAAGATATTAGGGATTTATTTAAAATAACTTTTTGGTTTGTAGAGTTTCAATGTAATTGAAAATTTGTCAATTATTTTAGAATGTTACTTCTTTGACTTGCTCATCTCTGTTTTCATCTTGCTATCCACATAGAGTATATATTCAGAATATCATCATGGTGTTTTTCTGCAGGTTCTGAGGATAGCAGAGAATGTATGCAAAAATAATTGTGTTAGTACTTATAAGAGGACTTCTATGTACCAATATGGAATGGAATATAAAGAAGTATTCCCTGAATGCTCAAAAATCTGGAAATTTTTCCTTCACAGGTGTTCACTGTCCCATTCACAGAAAAGCGTGAATGTTAAGATCTGCTAGTCTGCAAAGGAGGGAGAAATCTTGGAATATAAAGACAACCTGAGTTGTGAGACATCATAAAGTGTATTGAGATATTGGTATTGTTGCAGTGAGCTGAAGACTTGATTGGAAAATTGTCTTTTAGAAAAAAATAGCAAGGATGGGGTATTCTCAGAGTACGCAAGTTTTTAAACTTTTACTACATATTGAAATTTCTGGGTGGCTGTTGGAAAAGAACTTTTCATCACTTTGAAGCTTCTTCCCGCTAGGTGCCATGCTGTTATAAATTTAACTGACCCTAGGAGCGTTAGTCTTTGAGAGCATATAAGAATAGGATTTATGGTTCTGAGTTAATAAAATATGCTGATGCCACTGTAAGCCCTATTTAGATAGACAGCAGTAATCTCTGTTGAGCAGTATGAAACCGTCTGTCTCTAAGTAGTGGAAACCTAATAGTTCACAGCAAGGTTGTACCACATCCAGAATGAGAAAAATGTGTCTGAAGTCAGAGGAGTTTTAGCTGCGTGGTTTTATTTTCTTGCATAATTACATTCTTTTTCCAGTGCTAATATTACACATTATGTCAAGTAAACAATATACCTAAAGTGCACAAAGGAAGAGGTGCTGTTTTAAGTTCATATCATACCTTATTTTTGCTAGGTTAGTACAAGAATAAATATTTTTTTAAATCTACATTATGAATCTAAAGTATACGGAATTAATGTTAAACATGGAGTATGCTGTCTGTTTGTAAAAGGGAATTCAGATAAATAATAAAATACACTTAGAAGGCTAAGTTAATGTATTGGCCTATTGTGTATTTTGTATTGTGGAGTATAAAAAATGTTGTTTCGAGTTTTTATATTTCGTGAAAAGAGTTGATAGTATTTTGTGTTTGGAAAAATTACTATGAATTTGTAATTTTTTAATTGTGTTTGAAATATTTGACATTTAAATATGTGGTTGTATTTACATATGTTGCATTTTCATTACAGCTAATCTTGAAACTTGGTTGGCAGATGCCTTAAGCAGTTCTATAAAATTGGGACAGTATTTTGCAACCTTGGAATTTAATTGCAAATAAAGAACATTTTATAATTGTATTTTCCCACTTTTTAAGATTTCCACTCTTAAAATTTAAGGCGGCTTTATTATGAGAACAGCTGTGTGTAAGCAATACAGAAAAATGTACTTTAATGGGGAGATTAATATTCACAAGTTCATTACTTGGTACCTTTTTTTAATGTAAATTATGAATAATACAGATTTTATATGCTGCAGACATACAGATTACCTCTGTATGCTACTTAATATATTAAATAAACAAGTCTGTGTGAAGAAGAAACCATTTGGTATGCATTATGAGGCATATGTCTTTTTATAGAAGGAAACAGTTTTCAATATTAGGTCTAAATAACTGCTATATAATTTGAAAGGAGAGTAGAATAAGAAATAATTTATTTAACAAGTATTATGTTTTTATATGGTCCACAAATACACGGTGCCCAGGTGTGCTGGGATCTTTTTGTTTGTTTGGGGCTTTTTAAAAAAATATCCTCAACATTTTTCCACCACTGATTCTTAGCTTTTGATTTATTCAAATATTGCATATTATAGCTAAATATAATTAAACATGTTTTGTTCTGTAGGTGAGATAGCTAACGTTATTAATACCCTTAGTAAGTTTATAGAATCCAGCATTAATGATCACTTAATTTAAGTGGCCCAAAATAGAAGAAAAAAATCTATGTAACTATGTAATTAATGCTTTGCGACATACTAATTGTACAACTTGACCTGCAATCTGAAGTTCAAGGTTTTTTTGTATCAGAGCTGAATTTTTAAATTTTTTGAAGTGTTCGCTCAGATTGTATAGCGCTTATAAGAGTATCCAACAATTTCTTCTCTCTTCAAATCAAGTTTTATTTATCAGTGTATTCCCTCTTGTGATTCATCTTAACAGTGACTAGGTTCATCCCTCCAAACATTAGGTATTCACTGATGCCTCCTCACCAGGAGAGCAGTCTCCCAGGGCCCTGTACAGGTGAGAGTGACAAGCTCTTCTGGGAGGTCTGTGTTAGATGGCAATTACATCCTAGTTAGAAGTTTAAAGTCAGGTAGGATGAATGTGATTTTAATGTTGTGTAATACTGGGTAAAGATGGTCCAGCCCTATTTCTTTGATCATCCGTTTCCAATTTACTGTTTGGCTGAGGGCCTGCTCCCTCTTACTCACTTCTGTCTCTGCTTTTGCATCTTTTTTTATCTAAGTAGCTCCCCTGAAATACCTGTTTTCCCTGGCAAGAGTGCAAACAGTTGTCCAACGTTGCTCACATTATATCTTTTCAATAACTGTATTCTTAAAAATGTCTCACACTTTCTTTCTGATAGGTCCCTAGGTTTGGAGAAACCCTTTATACTTATTTAAATGCTGAGACTAATGCTTCAAGAAGAGCAGACACTAACTAGTATGATATTTTTTCAGTCTTCTCTTTACCCACCCTACCTGTTGCACTTCCACGTCTGGCCCTGCCTTGGTTCCCGATGTCCACGACGTGCCCAAGGACACCGGCTATTCAGTTGCAGCAGCTGGCATTTAAGTATCTGATGGTTGAACTGAGCTGGCTTTATTTTCCTTACAAATCTCTCTTCCATTTTGAAAAGCCACAGAATATAATGGAAGTTGATATTTGTAAGTTTATTTATCAGATTTTTCTGTACATTTTTTTCCTATGCATTTGCAGTTTGTTTTAGCCATATTAAAGTACCAGTCTTTTACTTTTCATGATTTCCTGGCACAGAATTCCTTTTAAACTTGTGATGATGCTTCAAAATCTGGCTTGATGAACGAGGATGCCTATGTGCTTGTTACCGCGTTTGTAAGTCAGAGATGCAGTATCAGATCCAAAAATACATAATTTGGTCAAATAAAGCCAAGAGAAACTATTTTAGATCACCAAGGGATAAAACAGTCCTTGGGGTTGCTTCACAGGGAAAACTGTGCTGGGCTTCATGGAGAAAAAGGAAGTCTTCCCCAGCCCTTTCCAGTGCACTGTTGACAGACCTGACAGCAGGATTTATAAGGCTTATTTCCACCTTTTTCCTGGCTCTCTTTCACTCTTGAACATCATGTAAGCCATGTTATGTAGGGAGCCTGCTTAGAGTTTAGCACTGGGCAGGAGATGAGTGTTTTCCTCCCTTACCTCATTGAGCTGTGGGAGCACCATGGTGGGACGTTCATCTTCTGCCCATGCTACCAGCATGAGCTGCCCGAGGGGACAGGCCAAGAACAGCCGATTGAACAGTTTAGGTAGGGAAGAACACAGAGTTATAGAGAGTAAATAAGCCTTATAAATGCTGTCTGCTGCACATCTTAGGTTTTCACACACTCATACAGAGGATCCAGGGAATCAGGAAGTAGGATGAAGGTTATCATAATTTTGACACAAACACTTAAACAGCTGATCTGTTTCTAAATGGTTATGTTTTTAATCTCAAGCCTCTTTACATGGCTGAGCTGTTCTTTTTCTAGCTTGACTTTGTTTTATATGGGAAATATTTCTGATCAGATTGCTTAAGCTCTGAGCTGTCCTTAAATACATTCTGTCAAGTATATAATACACATTTTAAAATTTGTCTAAATATTTATGCTCTTGAGGGGATCACTGTAGCTCTCGATAGACAGTTACAACCTAGTGAGTAAATAACTTGTATTTCTTTTTTTAAAAGTCTGCATTGTTTTTGCAATAAATTGTAACTGTTTAAAGGATCACTTGAATCTCACAAATTTCTGCAAGATAGTCACTTAAGAAAAAATTACCACCTGTCTTTCAGGAGTACATGCAATGTATATATATATATGTATATATATTATATATGTATATACATATATATATAGAGAGAAAATATAACACTTCCTTCTAAAAAACAAAGGCAAAAACCTAAAGTGAATGAAATGCTACAGCGTTTAAAATTATCATCAGAAATGCTGTGAGGCATCTTTCCTGCTATATTAATCTTGCTTACAGTATGCACTTCATGAATTGTTTTTTCTTATTTTCTAGTTTTCCTGCTTAGACTACAGTGATAAAATCTGTGGTGTTCTGATTTTTATTTTTTTTTTTAATTTTAAAAAGTTCAGTGAAATTCGCTGGAGTAAAGGAGGAGAGTTTTCATTCATTTTCACGTAATGAGCTATATTTTTCCAGAATTCTGGAAATATATTAATGGTATAGTTTGGAATGTAGTTAGTTTGTAATCAATGAGGGTTACAGTGGCTGTAATTGATACCAGGCATAAGATTGCTACAGAGACACAATAACACAGAAACTGTTCACCAATAAGAAAAGATCTCCCAGTTTAAACTGGTGGAAGCATGTGTTGGGTTATAGTCTATATATGACATAATAAATTGTAGTGTCTTTTTATTTTGTACAATAATAAAGTATATCCAGAGAAAGTAAATTTGTGATTTTAACATCTTTTGACAAGCACATTAGGCTGTAGAAAGAGCATCCAAGTTGGGGCTTGGGGCATATGGTGCTACCTTCTGCTAGCATAGCTCCAAAACAAGTCACTGTGTTCACCAAGGGGTCATGTGCAGATGCTCAGGTTCATTCCTTTGGTCTGGGGGAAAAAACACAGTTCCTTTTCATAAGGGAAAAATTAGAACATAAAGCAAAAACCTCACTTCCCTGCAATACATTATGCAGGGGACACCGAGATGTTCTGAAATGTTTTTCTATCAGTCAGTTTCTTTCAAGGCATTCAAGAAAGACTTCAGAGAAGTTAAGCTAAACAAAAATTGTATTGGTTAATAACCCACAGGCTAAACAATGCTGTAGTGCTGTTAATCCTCAAATTAAACTGTATAAAGATTTATACCTATTCTTTATTCTGAAAAGAGACATAATGCTATTTTGAAAAAATACAGGTTTATTTCATGATGTGAAATAGTTGAAATATTTCAAATTCAGTACATTCAGGGTATTATTTAAATGCTTGTTTCTCAAATAAATAACTCACAGAGACTTAGTTTTCACATCTTCCTAGGTTGTCTTGTTTTATTTAGATTTAAAGATTGGTATTTATAATAGATAATCCGAGTGTTGTGTATCTTGGGAATTCAACATATGGATGGGGATATGGGAGGAATTAGTTATACGAGATTTGTTGACCAGCTTTTAATTCAGATTGTCATTTTTAACACACGGCAGTGCAGATGGTAAAGTTTTGACTGTCCGTCAGAGCCTGAATACCTTAGGGACAGCTGTTGCTGATAAATCTTTTTTACATGCTTTAGGTCAAGTGTAGTCAAACCTGTTACAGCACCTGCTTTTACATGTGCAAATCTGTTGTTTTGTCATTTCATTAAACAAGGAAAGGTAGTGGTCTCTTGTGGCTGTAAGTAGGTCTGGAACATAGCCCATATGAAATGAAATCTAGCAAAAAGACAACCGTGATTTCAGTAGTATAGCCATGGGATGTTGCTTCTGTTTTGGGGCTTTGTTTCTGGAGGACTCCTGTAATTTGGAAGGAGGGTAGAAAGACAAGTATATGTTTGGAGGCAAGAAGAAAAGGGAAGGTGTTTGCTGTCATTGACTGTAGGATAGTTGTGAAGTTTGACATGCCCAGAAGCTAATGGATGCCGTGTGGGGCTACCATACACTGCATACCTCAGTTTTCATCATCTGGTAAGCCTGCAGCGTGATTTCCGGGCACTGGAGCATACAACATGTCTACTTCAGTTTGGAGCTGATTGATCCACAGTACAGTACATGCTTGTGGGATCTTCACTTGCTATAGAACATAAATGATTGAAATGCTTTCTTAAGAAAGAAAAGTATCACTTGTTTATATACTTTAGTGCCTAGTAAAAATTTCTGTCAAACAGTAACACAGTGTATAATAGTTGACAGTCTGCTGCATAATGTTACATACGGCTTGTGGAAACTTTTAAACTGTTTAGATTTGTTTAATATATTGAATATATACGTAGAGAGTGGAAATCATGAGGAGGAAACGTCTTACTTCGTTTATTGCACTTTGCAAATGGGGTTGTGGCATGTAATAGAGGGATTATTTTTTAAGCAAACTGACAGAAGATTTTATCCTGCACTGCCATAGATTGCTGTGGGGGAGAAAGGGAAATAGTAAAATTGATGAACAAATGTTGCATGCTGTCATTTTAGATTATGTTGCTTCAACATGAAGTTGTTGCTAATTTTTTTAAAGATATGGTAAAATTTTGATGTTGCAGAGAGTAACATAGTAGCACTGTTGATTGTGTTAATTATTCCATTCCCAGGCTAGTTTGTCAACAGTATATTAACCAAGCCACAGGCAAATAATGTATCTTAAAGATTTTATGGAGAAAAAAAAATACTGCCCTGACCTTTTAACCTTGTCAACTGTGTTTTCCCATTCTGACACTATGCATTATTTTTGCAAAGGTTGGAAGTTTAACTCTTCAAGGAACCAGATATCATTTTTATTGGGATATTAATTCTGGTAGGTGCTAATCTCATCAAGATTTGCAGACATTTTCCTTCATAGGCCATTCTGATTTGTAGCTTTTTCTTTTCACAGCAGTATTAAATACCAAACCTTCTCTGATATGGAAGTTCATTAGAGATATGTCTTTGATGGCAGCCCTTTCAGGGCTTCAGTTTCAAATACCTTGATGTAAAGCTTAAGAAGCCATTGTGTTGTAAGCCCTCCTTGATGTGTCTTATTTAGATCTGCATAGTAAATCAAGGAAAGTAAATAACAAGGCAGCAGATGGAAGCATGGAGATAAGGCCACTGAACAATTGTATTTGTATTTTGTTATGATGTTGACAGGAGCTAAAATTCACTAATCTAGTTCAACTGATCTGCATTTCAAAGAAATCTCATTTAGCAGCAACTTGAAGGTTTGGAGGATAAAGTTCTTTTATTGCAGCTTTTACTGCATTCTTTGCTAATTTATCTGGTCAAGATTTAGCCTTGCTTACTTAAAGCAGCAAGCATGTTACAAGGAGTCTTAAATACTATGAAAGCATTAATGTCTAGACTATGAACCGAAGGTAATTACATATCCAGCAGTGAATAGGCTACGTTTAGGAAATACTGTTGTCCAAATGGAATTGCAAGAGAAATGCAGATAAGGTATTTTTCCCTGTCTGTTTTCTGTAAGTGTTTTTTTTTTTCTTTTTTTTTATTTGGGGAAGGGGAATGAATACATAAACAAATAAAAATTATTAAATATAAAAAATAAAATCTTTTGGACTGTGGATTCAGTCATAGTATACTTGACTGTTCTGTCTACAAATTGATAGCTAATGTTAAAATTTAAAAATGGTGTTTTGATAACTATTAAAAGGTGGACAATAGTGTAGTAGAGCATGGACCATTATTGTCTAAATGTATGCCCTAAATGATATAGACAATGCATATGTAAATTACGTACTGTCTATTAGATGAAGTACAGCCATGTCCCCAGAAAAAATGTGCTAAATATATTTCAGAAATCAAGTACAATTAAAATGAAATGTGATAGAAAGTAGAATTTAATAGAATTGTATTTTTAAAAATGAAATTCCTTGTATTTTTAAAAAGATATTTAATCTTAAGGGCAACAGACAGCCTCTTGCTTTGATTTAGTTTTCATTTTTTAATATAATACTAATAATGGGCTATTTAGACAATTGATCACAAGTGTGTGCCTACCTATCTAAACATAAAATAATATGGCAAAGCATGCCAGATCAGTTTTCAAAAATGATTTAAAGCTTCAGGCATGTACCTCTGCTCTAATAATAGGACCCAACCATGTAAACCAAAACAAGCAGCTGCTGCATTTTAATGTTACAGCCCCAGCTGCCCTTCCGCAGCCCGTCCTTGTCACAGGGGTGCTGCAGTGGAGCACATGCTCCGTGCTGTACCTTGAGGACTGCACTTCTGTCTGATCCGTAGTGCGGACCCTTCTCCACAGGCTGGGAAGGAGTAGAGGGGACAACAGCTGGGAATGGCAGTACTGGGAAAGCTTCAGCTGTATTTGTTACCTTTTGACTGCAGGAGTCTGTAGACTAATTAGATCATGGGCTGGTAAATGCTTCTTTGGTAGTAGTGCTGGCTTAAGCACCTTTGGGTTTCTTCTGCTCATTACTATACCTCTGAAGATGCTCATACAGTTCTTTGTGGATCTGCAAGGTGAACTCTTACCAGGTTGACAATAACTTGTGTTTTGCCAGTTTACTTCCACTGTAGACTAGTTCCCTAGGGTGGCTGACCATGCAGCTCTGAGAACAGTTGCAGGAGCACAACTCAGTGGGCGGTGCTGGGAAGTGGGAGGTGGTGCTTTAGCTGCTGCTGCCGCTAGAAGAGGTGTTTCTCAGATTACACCCCCAAATGCTCAGGGTGAGCTTCCACAGCAGTGCAGCCCAACCTACATTGTGACCATTTGGGCCCACATTTATCTCTGGCCACATCTTCCCACTCCTCTCTTGCACCAGAAGTCATGTCCCTGCTTTGGTTTTGGCCAAAAATTGATCACTTTTTTGGGTGGGACTGTTTTCAAATAGTTTAGCTCCCTGACGTCTCTTACCTTGCACAAATGTCCAAGTCAGCAGAAGAAAGGTGTGGGAGTAGTCTGCAGCTGGAGCTGATGAGGAAGAAGGAAGTTAGACCTGCATCAGCGCCAGTTTAGATTGGCTTATGTTGTTATGTAGCTGCATTCTGTGTGGAAATCTTGCATTTATCCCCCCAAACCACTTTATGCTCTGCGTGTATGAAATGAAATATACGATACAAATACCAGTTATTCGAAAAAGGTGACTTGCACTGCTTTGTGAAATAAATACATGCCAGCCAATATAATGAAGACAATAAAATAAATCAGACTCACTTAGAAAACTCCACAGTATATCTGAATATTTAATTGTGTCTCAGTCTGCCAAAATTCAGAAAGCAAATTTTGGATTTGAAGATGTCACAGGGAGATCATCCTGCTAACAACTCCCAGTTGCAATCAGGTCCATATGAGCAAGTCCTTTCAGGCACTGTGGTTGTCACATGTCATGTAACAATTTAAATCATCTTCTGCTCCCCTCAGATAACTATATGATCCTACAGTCTGTCCTGCCCCAGTTCCCAGAGTTTAACAATCCATAGTCTGTTTTTTGAACCTCTTACCCTTGTACCTTTAGCTCCAGCAGCACTGACCGTCATTCCATCCAGCCTAAACCGTTCCCACATCTGTGCATTGCCTAAGGTGACAAGAAGGCATCCTGGCTGTCATTGAATGCTTGCCTCTTGTACTCCTGTCCCTCCTGGTTCAAAGCAAGTATTATATTCTTCACATGACAGCTGGAGGGGAGAGAATTTTCAGCAAAAGGGAGAGTGACAGGCGAGAGAAGAGGAGAAAGAGAAGAGGAGAAGAAATTCTGAAAGAAAGTTTTCTGGAATTTCTCTCATCTTTCTCTCCACAGATGCCTTTTGCACATTCGCTGCAGTAGCGTAACAGTATTGTATGTAAAGAGTGATGTTCTCTCAGATAATCAGGATCAAAACCATCTAGAGGGAGTGGTGTGTTAAAAAATAAAGCCTGAATTCCACCTGTAGTCTTGTCAGCACCAGGGCCGATTACAAAGCCCTACCTTGCTACGTTCTCAATGTGACATTGCATTTGTTGAATCACTCCGAATTGCTTAGCTTTTGTTTTCTTTAGATCCCGCTGTGTAGTCCTATGCAGTCTAATGCTGAAAGGAGAAGGGCAGACAGAGCTGTAAGGAGTTATGTTAGAGAAAATGGGTGGTACTCTTCTGGTGTTTGCTGAAGGAAAGTAGCCCCAGCGATACTTGCCACAAGAACTACTGCCTAAGATTGCTACCTACTGTCTGTTTAGCCTCCATGGGCTTGAATGCCAAAATCATTTTTACCAGCTCTTGCATCCAGTTGTCCTGAAATCCGGCATTATATCTTTGTTGGCAGATTGGCTGTTAGCTAGTCAGTCCATATCTTTTATCACCTATTTCATGTATAGAATTTACTTTGGCATGATAAACAGCTAAGCCATGAAAGGAGTTAATCAGATATGAATCTTACCTTTATTTTCATACTGGTCCATCTCCTTAGGATTCAGCTTAAGATTCTACTTCTCATCAATATTTTAAAAATAAATCTTAAATAAATCTGCAGGAGAATGCGAGAATTATTTCTTCAAATCTTAATCTCTGTCCAAATACAAAAGATGAAAAATTCAGTATACAAGTGATGAGATGTCTAGATTTTAAAATGTTTCAAATTTTAGTGGGTCTTTTCAGATCCTGCAAGAGATGTGTATCAACATAGAAGGGAAATTGCCATAATCTTAATGGCACTGATCTATGGCTTCTAAAAAGGGATAGATAATTTTACCTGTTACCATATTGTAAGAGTCTTTCTTTCTTTTTATTACGTGAGAAAGAGGAAGTGGTGTCAACTCCTTTTTTTTTTTCCAAATAGTGTTTTTTTGATCATCCTTAAGTTACAAACAAACAAAATAGCTTCATTCAGTTTAACAGCACAACATTTAGGGAAGTTTGCAATATAACATCTTCACTTCTTTAATTCTTTACATTCTGATTGATCTCGTTTACTCCTTATGCCATATCCAAATTGAACAATGATAGCAGAGATTAGATTTGAGGCACCTTACCACAGATATATTTGTTTATTTTCTTGCTCTGTGTTAAAACATCTTTCCTAACAGAGGTTCCAAAGTTTACTAGTAAATCATTGATTATTTTGTGAGTTTTGTGTTTTTGTGAGATAAGATTTCTAGGTAGAAACACCATAATTAGTATCCTGCAATACAGTTTTTATCTGTTGTGGTATGTGGAGTCCACTTTCTAAATTTTTAAATTTTGTGAGAAGGTTGACTTTGCTCATATAGCAATCCTATGATATCCAGTTCTTGTTTGGTACTGCTTGCAGTTATTTTTAATTAGTGTTACAGTGATAATGCAGGATCTCAGACAAAACTTAGATTGCTTTTGTGCTAGATGATTTATAATCCTATCCTAAAGATTTTAGTCTCTAAATAGACAAGTTGGACAAGTGGTAGAAGGGAGAGCTTGCCTAAAATCTTGCTATAAGTCAGTAGTACCTTAGTCTTTGATGCTATATGATCTATGCTGTCCAGTGAATTTTGTTTCCTCTTCAGTTTAGCTACTTGAGCTGCAGGGCAAACATAATGGCAAACAGAGTAGCAGCCTCTTCTCTTCTGCAAATTGTAGAAGTGGTGAGGGAGAATAGATAGAACCCCAAATGTACTTTGATCCAAAATATCAAGCTGACCAAAAAAAAAAGATATCTGTAATCCAAATTCCTCATTGCTGTGTCTAGAAAGAATGCTAATAAATATGTTTACACATAGATACAGAGGAAACTTCCTGATGTGTGTGCAGAATGTTAGGGTGCTAATTCATGCATTTCACAAAAGGGGCTTTGGTTGCATGCTGTGGTCTGAACAAAGTTATTTTTGTCTTGTTTTTTTTTTTTTGTACTTAGTAAGGGCTTCTTCATATAACGTTCCAGTGCATAAGTCTCAATATATGCTTAGTTCACACACCCAAAGATCTGTTTCCCAATGCACAGTGCCATTTATGTTTGCTATCAGCAAGATAATAGAAAGGACTGGGTATATTCCTTTGGCACGTCTGGTAGATATGGATAGAATTAATTGACATAGTTTTTTTCTCAAAAAAATGACATGCCATTTTATGACAGCAAAAAGTCTTTGTTCCCAGCATCAGTCATTCACGTTCCACTGGTTCAGAAGTCATCCCTGAAGGAATTTTAATTGATCTGCACTTAACCAAAATACAGCAAAAACACTACTGTATCCTAGACATGAAAGGAAAAGACGAGATTTTGGAATACAAAGTATATGATTTTTAAGGTTTGCTTTGAGGAGAAGCTTGGGACATAGACATGCTGACCAGCATTTATGTAACTTTTGAACTTCATGGAAACACATGAGTGAAGTTGCAGACTCTACACATGAAACTAGTAAACAACTTTAGAAGCAGAACTTTGCTTTTTAGCCCTCTGCTCGAGCTACTTTGGAACTGTGGACTGGGGAGATGAAAGCTACAAAATACTGCTTTGCAGTAAAATTTTGCTTCCTCATTTGATTGTTTTCTGTGATGCTGCTATTTTGGAAAAGCCAATTTTTTTGGAATATTTTGGAAAAGCCAAGTTTATTAAACGTGGTAAAACGCAGAGAACCATGGGAATTTACTTTGCAGTTCAAAAGGATCTAGCGTGTACTAAAATGCAAGTAAGACTAGACTCACTCTGTGCCTGATGCCATAATGTTGTGTGCCTTGTGTGGTGAATATATCAATGTAGAATGGATATAAGAAATTGTTCGATTAGCACTATCATAAATGAATATATAAGAAGACAAGACTGACCATACTGGTTCCAAACAGTGGTTGACCTAGGTGCTACTCTGTCTCCATTATGGCTTTCTTCCAAGAAAACATCCACCACTCTCCCCTTGAATTCATAAAAACTCGCTGTATCTACAGCATCCTTGGGAAGAAGACCTCAGGCTGGTTACCCGTTTTGTGGAGACCCATCTCCTGCTTTTTGTTTCAGGCCTGATTTTCACTAGACAGTTCTTGAGTTCAAATAGACAGGGAACAGCTTATTTCTATTCAACCTCTCCATCATATTCAGGCTTTTGTAGTCTTCTATCATATCTTCCCTTCGGTTGTCTCTTTTCCAGCCTGGATAGTCGTGACATATGGAATTGTTCCTCTTGTGGAAGCCATTCTAAGCCTTTGATTATGTATATTTTCCTTCTCTGAACCTTTTCTAGTTCTATTGTGCTCTTTTTTTGAGAGAAGGGTACCTGAACTGAGCAGGAGTGTTCAAGATGGGGATTAGTACAGTGGTAAATGGTGTTTTATATTTTGTTCTTTGCTCCTTTGCCAGTTATTTCTAACATTTGATTTTCTGTTTTGACTGTGACTGAGTGGTGAGTTAGGTTTTCATGGGACTATCCATCAAAAATCCAAGGTTTGTTCTCTGAGTAATAAGATGTAGTGCAATAGAGAACTGTGTTGTGTAATAGAGAATTAAAATTAGCATATTTATTAGTAATGAGTAACAAAGTTTCCAGTGAACCTGTGTTCAGCAAAATTTTGATTGCATGCATGAACCCTGCCAAAAGTATTCAAAATTTCTTGATAATAGGAAATTATCTTTTAATTTGTACACTTAGGCTTTTCAGACTAATTTAATTTTGTTATGAATCACAGGAGTAGAGCAGATGACTGCTTTAGATGCTTGATATTAGGAAAGAAAGATGTAAAAGATGCGGGATTTCTTGCAAGGTATGCAGTGCATGTGTGCAAAAACATAGCCCTCTAAATGTACTTAAGCGTGTTTTAAAGAAGTGATTGTAATACCTTGCTCTAGAACACAAAAAGAAAGGCTTGTACTTACTACTTTCTTTTCCCTTCTTACCCTTAGGTAATTTTAAGTGAAAGTTAAGGACCTTCTGTCCTTACCTGCCATAAAAGTGAAAGACGCTTCTGGAAGGAGGACGAGTTTGAGCAAGAGGACAGTTCCTTCCTACAACGCAAGAAGGTGACTAGGTGACTCCAAAGAAATGTAAGTGATTTATAATGGAGCTGTGATTGTGACTATTTCTACTATGGACTTTTATGCTCTGTAGGAGGAATATATACCATGTCATTGAATTACACTTCTTATAAGTGTAAAATATGGTTTATGAAAAAATTTATAGGGCATACAGAAAATACATACTCCTATGCTTGTATAATGCTAAAATATGCTATAAGTTTTTTTCCTGTACAGCAAAAAAAAATTTTTTTTTTTTAGGAAAATAAAGTGCTGAAAAGAATCATAAACATGTTTTTCTACCATTTCGTACGCATCTACATCTGTGTTAATTTAGATATGTAGAAACTAGGTATGTAAATCTAAGTGAGTTATCCTAGATTCTTCTTATACTCAGGAGAAAAGTAGGCATCTCCAGAGGCTGATGCATTCCACCCTAAAATTAATGCCTGGGGAATTTGGTATTACTCTTTGGATAGCTCGTGTCTCTCCATTGACAGCTTAGCTTTAGACTCAGTGTTCAATGAATACTTCTAACTGGTTTGTCTGTGTAAGAAGCAGTTCCAGCTTCTTTCCCTCCTCCCCTTTCTGCCATTCTCCCTCCATGTGCTTAGCTGTTGGTGCGGATATGTGACAAATACATTTGGAGAATGGATCTGGCTAAAAACAACCATTTATTTGTATGTTTTTGTTTTCAGCTGGATTTATCCCAGCCTTCTGCTGCCCAAGTGCCTTGGCTGGTACAGAGGGTAATGGGGGTGGGAATTATCAGCTAAATGTGGCATGGCAAGGTAGCTTCTTTGGCAGCAGTGCTGATTTCTGCAGCCTGAAGTGCTTGGTGAGATGTAGTCTAAGGCATCTGATTTGCAGATGTTTTCAGTGCCCTGCCATTTATAAGAATGGAAAAATTTGAGTGAACAACCTTAATTATTATTTAGTAAGGAACTACTGCTTTGTTGTGTATTTTGCACTGTGGTAGTACAGGGTTTTTTACTTTCTTTGTAAATTAGAATTCAGATCTCCAAAACCAGGAAATGGTCACGAATGAGTAGTAAGCAAATAGATGCCTTATCATAATTTATAGTAAAGACATGACGCTATATAATCCATAGCTATTTCTGAAACTTAAAAACACTAACCTGATTTTTTATAGCACCAAACATGATCTGTGGATTGGTGATACATGATTAGTGATGGGACTAATTTAGACACAGGATCTTTTCCTCTTCAGAATAGTAAAATACAGAGTAACGTTTCATTCTAATATTAAATACCTGATGGGGAGGAGTAAAGAAGACAGAGCCAGACTCTTCCCAGTGGTGCCATGACAGGAAGAGGAGCAATGAGCACAAGTTGAAATACAGGTAATTCTGCTTAAACTTAAGAAAAAACTTGTTTACTGTGATGGTGGAACAGGTTGCCCAAAGAGGTTGTAGAGTGTCCATCCTTGGAAATATTCAAAACCTGACTGCACACTGCCCTGAGCAACCTGCTCTGGTTGAACCTGCTTTGAGCAGGGGGGCTGCACTAGACAGTCTCCAGAGATGCCTTCCAACCTCAGCTACTCTGTGATTCTGTGAATATTTATAGGAAAGCAGAATTACACAAGATTCTGCTATTTTATTTTGTGATATTTTAAATTTTCTTTTTTGGCTTTTTTCCTTCTTGCATATATTTAGCTATTCAGTTTGGGCTTTTACTTAAGTTTTGGCAAAAGTTGAGAAACTGCAGAATTTGAGAGCTTTCTAAAATGTGTAAATCATATTTAAAGACTTGTGGTTATAACTAAGAATCATATTGAATTCTGTGAAAATATTTTTAGGTGTGAATTAGCACCACAATTAGATGTGGTGCTAACTGTGAACCAGTTACACTTTGGTTCACATGATGTGAACAAACATGATCTGGATTTTAGGTGTTTATAATGAGTATCTTTTTCATATGATGCATTAAAAGGAGGATATATTTTTTATACTATTTGTGTTTTAAAATGACAAAAACAGGGAATAATTCTTGGAGGAAAGATCCATTAATCCACAGTAGAACCAGATATTTTCCTGAAGCCTGATCAAAGGGCGGTGAGTTCTATAAAGCAGCCTAACACTTTCCATTGCACGATCTGTTTGCAGGTGCACGTGGACAGTCTGGGACAGACCATAATCCAAAATGGATGTCTGTGGAAATGTACCAAAACTGGATAGATGTACCATGATACTTCCTAGTATGTTCTTCCATCTTCTAGGATTTTTTTATTCGGGGGCTTCCTTGTGTTTTGAAATAATAGAGAAAAATCAATTAGCTCTTTAAACTTCAGCTTTGTTAAATTTCACCTTTGATTAGTTGAGCAGAAATTTTCTGTCCATAGCTATGCTATAGACTGAATCTCTTTTTAAAAGCTTCTGTGAAATTGTTTTATCATTTCTGAGAATGAAAAAAAACCTGTCAGTTCTAAAAAAAAGTCTCAGAACCCTTTACTTTGTTCTTGAGCAAGGACTTGAAATTTAAGAGAGAAGCTTTAATGGGTTATAAGATGTGCCTTTTGCCATGCCTCTGACCATCTACCCTTACTGCACTGAATTATAAGCTTTTGAAAATATCTGCTTACTCATATTCAGAAGAAGCATATGAGTTTGTCAGCATATTCTCAAAATATTCTCTGTATATTCTTAAGCTCCCAGAAATAATTGAGTTGTTCTGGCTTAGAGATCAAAGACTATGTTATGTTTTAAATGTACAGATCCCCTGTTATTTTCAGAAAAGGCTCTTGTTTTTTAAATTTTCTGGGGCAGTGAATTTTGATTCTATGTTTGTTGAGAATTCCGTTTTTCTACATCTTGTGCTTACTTTTCCAGTGCACTCTTTGAGCATGAAGTCAAGAGTGGGATTAATTTGCCCTGAATTCAGCCATCTAAAAGATTAGGTGTTGTAAGTCTGGGCTAGTCACTATAGACTTCTTCTCCAGTCAGTGAATAGAAATGGGCGCTTCCAGAAGGAAAATTCACGTAGGCATTTTTTTTTTGTCTGTCTTTGGATGAGATGAATCGTCCTTTGGAGATGCCTTTTTCTTGTCACTGACAATAGAAGAAGCCTGAGGTGACCAGCACAAATTTAGACATATAACTTTTCTATTAAATGTTAAGGCAGATAAACTCTATCTCAAGTGTTAGAATGTGAGACTTAAAACACAGGAATGTTACCACTGACACTGACAAAAATGTCCTGCTTACAAATGAATAAACAAAATTCTTTTTGAAATTATGATGATGCGTTTAAGCTTATTAAAATGACATTTTCCATATTGCTTAGACATTGTATGTAACAATTAAGAAAATGTTTTTCAAATGTCATAACTATGAAATAAATCTCAACAGATAATTTTTTTTTAATATATATTTTGTCTCTAGGTTGAGAAACACTTATGTTTTAATTTTATTTGGTTACTTAATATCTTAATAAGATAATAAAACAAAAATGAAGTTGTACCATGAGGTTTTAACATTGTTGGTTTAATAGTGCTCACAATAAAAGACAGTCAAAAAAATCTGGTGTTAATATGACACAAATGTGCTTTTAGCTAGTTTTTAAAAGCAAGTGACTAGATGACTTTTCAATTTGAAAATAAAGATTGCTCTGATGTCAGCTAATATTGATAATATTTATATTCTAGTAAATGTGTTTGTGATTGAATGCTATTTTCCATTTGTACTGAAATATTTCTCTTGTGATTTAAAGTGCTGTCTATATTTTGACTATGTCACATAACATATGGTGATAACACACCACTTTCATCAGTTTTTAGTTTTAATGAATCAGGGCTGTATGTTAAGTGAACTTTCTTGCAGTGGAATAGTTGAATGAATCTAAAAAGCATATGAAGGAATGTATACTGTTCCATATTTGTTTTTTAGTTAAGATATAGGCATATGGCAAAGAAATGCTAGCATAACTTACGATTTTATGTCTTTTTAGCCAATTTCCATGTATTTCAATGATTATCTTGGTCAGCTAGACTTACCCAAATTATTCATATGAGCTTTTAAAATCTCTGTTCTTAAACTACGAAAAGTAATAAAATATGCATTAAATGTGGTCTTAGTCCATACCCTTGCCCTATTGTAGAAGTACACAGTATTGCTTATTGTAAGCAGTGTTACTGTACCTCCTCTTATGGTTGATTGATGAGCATCGTTGAGGTGGGTTAAATTTTTCTTTCATTTCCAATTAATGTTTGGAATATTCCTTTTTGTTCCTGGGATGTTTTCTTGGTTTGGTTTCTGTCTTTTCTTTGTTATTTATAATTTGGTACATTTAGTAAGTAATTACATAGTAACAAGATGCGTATGTACCAATGAAAAACCACAAAGAATTCCTGATTCCTGGAATTTTTATTCAACCTGAAAAAAATATTTTTTATTAAAGGAATAGTTGCTATGTCTTTCTCAGAGCAAACTGACCTAAAGAAAGTACTCAGAGAAGGGAAGTAAGCTCATTTTAATAACTTTTAGACAAATATTTTCTTTAATTCTTAAACACAAAATAACATTCCCTGGTGTTTGGATCTCAGTATTAGTAAACTACCTGCTGTAAACATGATCAAAATATTTCCCTTAGAAACATTGTCATCTCAGTACTGCTGACCAGGATTCTCACTGATAAATAAGCAGAAATTTACGGAAGCTGACAAGCTGGCCCTTTGTAGAGTCAATACAGGTTTTATAGGCTTGATTTTTTTTCACAATTGGCTGGCTTTATTTGAGTTGGGTTTACAATATTCCTATCCTTCTGCTACTTTAAGAATGTTTAGTTTTGAATGGAATTTTACACATTATCACAAAAATCCACCAAAAAGACTCTAGTTCTGAGAAAATGTAAAGGGCAGTTCAGCCAACGTACCACTAAACAGAGTATGTTTGAGTAGTGAAGGACTGTGCATATTTGTATTGAACTCTTAAGTTCTATTTTGTGATTGACATTTTGTCCTGACCTGGTTACAGAGTTTAAACTGAGTAGATTCTACATACTGAGAACATCTGGCTCCAGTGAATGAATCTGAGTATAGAAACCTGAGGAGTATTCCTTGAAGAAGCTTTACTGACTGCAACAAAATTAACAGAGCAAGTGTTACCCAGCACAGGCATCTAAATCAGCAGTTGTTTTTTTATAATAAAAAATCCCATATGGGGGTCAGTCCTATTCCATATAGGTAATGAATAAAGTCCCATCACACTGTTGGTCTGACTCAAAATTTAAAGGCAACCTGAGGTTTCAAATAAGCAAAAAAGGAAAGATATTTTGCTTGTTGCTGGCATTTTTAGAAAGTGTAATGATAGATTGATACTGAGAGTTTTTTTCTAAAACTACACGTATATTCCCTATTCACAGAATCAGAGAATGGCTGAGGTTGGAAGGCATCTCTGGAGACTGTCTAGTGCAGCCCCCCTGCTCAAAGCAGGTTCAACCAG
The DNA here is from genome assembly GCF_003343035.1 of Apteryx rowi. Classification (NCBI taxonomy): domain Eukaryota; kingdom Metazoa; phylum Chordata; class Aves; order Apterygiformes; family Apterygidae; genus Apteryx; species Apteryx rowi. The sequence continues at coordinate 295,081 of NW_020450800.1, read as the reverse complement.
AGCAGGTTGCTCAGGGCAGTGTGCAGTCAGGTTTTGAATATTTCCAAGGATGGACACTCTACAACCTCTTTGGGCAACCTGTTCCACCATCACAGTAAACAAGTTTTTTCTTAAGTTTAAGCAGAATTACCTGTATTTCAACTTGTGCTCATTGCTCCTCTTCCTGTCATGGCACCACTGGGAAGAGTCTGGCTCTGTCTTCTTTACTCCTCCCCATCAGGTGTTTGTACACACTGATAAGATCCCCCTGAGTCTTCTCCAGGCTAAACAGTCCCAGCTCTCTCAGCCTCTCCTCATATGAGAGATGCTCCAGTCCCTTAATCATCTTTGAGGCCCTTTGCTGGACTCACTCCAGTATGTCCATGTCTTTCTTGTCCTGGGGAGCCCAGCACTGCACCCAGCACTCCGGCTGTGGTCACCCTATTGCTGAGGAGAGGGAAAGAATCTCCTCCCTTCACCTGCTGGCAACACTCTTACTGATGCCAGCAACAATGCTGCTGGCCTTCTTTGCTGCAAGGGCACTTTGCTGGCCTGTGTTCAACTTGGTGTCAACCAGGACCACCAGATCCTTTTCTGTAAAGCTGCTTTCTACCTGGTTGGCCTCCAACCTGTACTGGTGCATGGGATTATTCTTGCCCAGGTGCAGGATTTGGCATTTCCCTTTGTTGAACTTTTTGATATTCTTGTTTGCCCATTTCTCCAGCCTGTCAAGGTCCCTCTCATTGGCAGCAACACCATCTAGTATGTCAACCACTCCTCCCATTTTTGTATCGTGTACAAGCTTACTGAGGGTGCTCTCTGTCCAATAATCCATGTCACTAATGAAGATATTAAACTCTACTGGACCCAGTATCGACCCCTGGGGAACACCACTAGTGATGGCCTCCAGCTGCTGGTCACAGCCCTCTGAGCCCAGCAGTTCAGCCAGCTTTCAGTTCACCTTACTGATCACTTATCTAGTCTGCACTTGTCAGTTTGTCCACGAGGATGTTATGAGAGACAGTGTTGAAACCCTTGCTAAAGTTGAGATAAACGACATCCACTGCTGTCCTGTCATCTGCCAGGCCAGTCATCTCCTAGAATGCTATCAGGTTGGTTGAGCAGTTTCCCCTTTGGAAATTTGTGCTGACTACTGCCAGTCATCTTGTTCTTAATTTGTTTGGAAATGTTTTCTAGAATTAGTTGCTCCATTGCCTTGTCTAAAGATGTAAATCAGGCAGGAGATGAAGGACAAGTTCTTACCAGCTTGTTTTCCCTTCAGCATATGTAAGTCTTTCTTCTCCAGTGTTTTTTGGATGGTCAGATTCCTGAATTACTTGGTTGAGAGCATTGATTAATTGGACCTTATGCCCATGTTGACTGTCAATTTTCTTCATTTTCTACTTTGTGAGAGATGGAGTCATATTAGTTTAATGTGAAGTATCTTTCCTGTGATACAGGGAAGTGAGAGGTAGTGGATAAATCAAACAAGGATGCTGGCTAAACAGACGCCTTCTAAAAGATGAATGGGATGGCCTTTCACCGAAGTGATGATTTTATAGACTCTGGTGTCCTACTGCATGCCATTGTGGTTCCCTGGCATTGAGCCATCCAGGAGTTGGAAATGATATGAAACATGCATTTATAATGGGAAACAATATTCTTCATATAAAATCAGTAAATGTTTTTATAGGATTACGGTCTGTTGGTAAACAGCTGCAGTGTTATGCTTTAGAGGTAGAAGCATTTGAACGGTAATGAAAGGATTCTTGTATACAACTAACAAAGCATGGCGAGACATCTTTTGGGGCATAAGGCATATATAATAATAATAATGAACAGCATTTCACCTGAAGTTTTCAAAGAACTTTATAGAAAATATTAATGAATTAAGTATCACCCCTACCCCCTGTGGAGTACTACTAAAACTGCTTAAATCATTAGTTAAGTGGAATACAAAGATAACGTATCGTTTTTGCAGTATCTTGGTTACAGTGCCTTTGCTACACATAGCTATTTCAAGGAGCTTCAGTCATATATATAATTATCAATATTTTTGCCATGGAGATGTTAAGGTACAGAGAAGTGAATTGACTTGATACAGTCAGATAGTAATGCTAGCATAAGCAACCCAATCCAACTCCTGTCAAAACTATTGGAAATTGTCCTGCTGATTTCAGTGACAGTTGGATCAGATTTCTGGGTCTGTTTGGATTCCATCATTTAAGTTATTCTGAAGTTATTTTAATTTTGTATGTGCAGTCTCTTAGCCATGCAGAGGACATGTCCAGACCTTGATTGTGCTGCATGATGAAGATCTGTCTGCTTAGTGTGAAAAGAGTTAATTCTAGATATCTGGAATGAATACTGTTACTTGCCATTATACAGTTTGAAGTGCTGTATAATTATGTGGACAATAACACTGTGCAAACACACTGCATTTGTAACTTGGCCATTTAGAGCACCAATTTCATATAATCTGTGATACAGTGACACATGTATATGTTAGAAAAACACTTGTATTCGTATGTGTTAAAACCAATGATATGATATACAGTAAACACAAGTTTTCAGGGGAAAGACATTTAGAAAAGGCAGTATTTGCCCAAGCACTGTAGTTACAAAGTATTAAGAGCAAAACCCATCTGTGGTGCATATGTATTTTGTTGACAACATCCCTAATGGAAACCAAAGCTAACTAAACAGTTATCCCACAGTGCAGTTGTAGGGCTTCTTAAACATTTCTATTTAAAAAATTGTTTTGGAGAGACAACTGTAAAAGAGACTCTGATTTTTAACCCTGCAGCACTGCTGCCTTTTTAAGGCCTTCTTTTCTAAATAGTTGCTAAGGACCACCCATTTGCCACTTCTCCCTTCTATGGAAGGAGTTATCAGTAATATCTTCAAAATATTCTTTAACATTGTTGCTATTCTAGACTTCATACTTTGTGGCAGTGAAATATAAAATTGCTTCTCTCATTTATCTGTAGCAACAAATGAAAATATGTAGGTTCTCAGCTGGCACAATTTTGGCTAAAATCTTTTTTTTAAATAGAAACCAAGTATGGGTTATGCTAATGGACCTCATTTGTAATTTAAACTGAGCTGTTAACATTCAATAATGGAACCATACATCAAGGAGTTTTCTGCAAAAACAGAAAAATATTAATTCTTCATCCTCAGATCTGCAAATCCAGACTGATGGGATTTCAGCCCTTCATCTTTTAGTGACAGGCAGTAGCATAAGTGGAATAAAACTAAAATGTGATCCCCTTTCTCTCCACCTCCTTCCCCTAATTTTACTCTGACAGAGAAAGCCACACAGTTTTAGCTGTTATCTTTGCTCAGGGGAAAAAACTGGTCTATCATCAGGTCTTTTAGGGAGAAGGATCTCTTCAGCGGAGCAGTTAAATGGTATTTTGATTCTCAGGGTGCATCTTATACCTGTATTTTTGCAGGATATGATAAATGATTTCTGAGACACTCATTGAGAGCACAGTCGAGGTCGTCAGCCTTTCCCCAAGAGGTCATTATCTCTCAGTTCTCTTTCTGATGAAAATGTTGAATGTGAGGGAGATGGGCTCCAGGTGAACTATCTGAAACTGTGCAGTCTTACATGAGGAATCCCAGGCCATATGTTACCAAAAGACATATATCTATTTTTTTAACTTTTTGAAAGGCATACTGCAAAAAATCAGTGACTCTAATCAATTTTTTTCTGTATGATTTTTAATTGATTTTGCAATAGTTTAGTGCATGCATGTTGAAGTTTATCATACAAATCCCTCAGCATGCATACATTACTGTTAAGTCCTCTAAAATTCATGATGAAAAAGAAGCCTTTGGATATTTTGAAGATGAGACCTACTGTGTCTTTGGAGAAATTTGGTTTGAAGCCCTACAGCTAAATTCCTCAGCTCTTCAATTGTCTGCAAGTCAGTCGCACCTAATGCTGAAGAGGAGTTGGCTTGTGAAGCTGAGTCCCTAAATACAACTGAAAATACCCAGTTATCTGACAAGATGAAAGATATAATTCTGCCAAAGCCAAAGAAATTTGTACACACTGCCATACAAAACAAAATAGTCACATGGTTATCATCTTAGTATTAATAGGCGTAAGTAGCACCTACATTAGTATTTTAATTCAAATCAGGACTCTACTTCAGAAGTGACAGCATAAACTAGGTTCCTTTTGAACCTTTCTTTTGATGAAGCTAAACCAAGTGATGTACTCCAAAACCACACTGAATGCATGCAGTAGTACAAAATAAAATGTGCTGAAACGCCTGTAGGATGGACAGGTGAAGTGCTCAGCTCCAACTGTTCTGCTGTCCAAGGCCATTCCTGTTGGGCTACACTGTTTCCTAATGCAGACGTTTTCTTAGTTAAATAAGACCACACTTCTGGGGATCCTTTTCATAAAAAGATAGGTCTATAAATAGCCTTGAATCTAATTGTGAATAATGCAGCATTACCACTTCTAACTCAGATGTTTTGAATTTTGATTTCGCCTACTCTCTTCACATTTTTAAGGGAAACTTTAAGCAAATATTTTTAAGTGGTAGACTAGATGACCTGTGGAGGGAGGTCCTTTTCAACTCCATTTTCTATGTTTGTATGACAAATGATGTAATAGTTAACCTTCTGCACATTCAGCAATAGTTTTTTAAAAAAGGAAGGTAATACCCAAACACCCAAATTGAGCAGCTTTTCTTCCTTATCTCCTATCATCTTCTATGTTGTTGTAAACTGTGGTATATATTTTTTCATCCTGTATTTGGTTAAGAATATTGCTGATAGCAGCAACTAGGGATTAGGTAGTTCCATTGAACAGGCCATCTGTTGTAGTATGTACTGTTCTCCAAAGTGCTTGTAGATGAAGTATTTAATACTTTTTAAAGTATAAATACTTTATACCTAAATACTACTTTTTAAAATAGAATCTCACTGCTTTATGGCCGGGTTTCTAATCTTGTTGCACGCATATCTGGTGTTTTTCTGTCCCATTCGGTGTTAGTAAATGAGGTTGCTATATGCTGATATTTGTAGTTCTTCATTGGGCCCTTACCTGTAATTTATGAACTCTTACTTATCAAAGTCCTTGCTTTCAGTCCATCACCCAATATTTTGTTCACATGATGCTATTTATACCTCCCAATATGGCACTGTATTTGTGACTTACCATTGCCATGGTCTTCTAATGAAGTCAGTAGATAATTATTTCAGTAGAGTATTGCAAAACAGTAAGCTGATACTTCTGATGTGCCATAGATAATATACCAAATACTGTGTTTAGAAGTTACTCAAAAGTCAGTGTTTTTCTCCACTGTAGTCTGCCGTTTTATAATTTCAAATCTTACAGATTATTGCATTATTTTATAAGTTGTGATAATGACTCAGCTGAAAAGTTAAAAGTGAAATTGAGAATGGTGGGACATATGGAAATAGGCAGTTTGTAAGTGTATATAAAAGAGGTCATATGGAAAGGACAAGAAGGAGAATCAGTAGCAATTTAGGGAGAACAATTTAGTGATTAGCTGCACAACTAGCTGCATTAGTTATGAAATGACCGTTAACTCTCAATGGTATTAGACCAACTGTTATATAGTGAGGTAATCAAATGTTTGAACACTGAGAGGTTTAATTGGGAAGAGGGCAGAGGTACAAAGAAACAAAGAAAAATGAACTTTATAATATTTTGCACAGTGTTGTACTTACTCAGAAAGCTCATAATAAACACAGACTCTTTAAAGCTCTTAAGCCATTGCCATATAGCTCTAGGAGCACTCCCAAACACTAAAAAATGGTGGATTTCTTCATATTGAGCTGTATATTTCAAATTTTGCATTCAGTGATGGATACAGCACTTTTACTGCCATGTAGCTTATAACTCATGTAAAAATAATTTTAAAAATAATAATTGCAGAAGTATATATTCACTGGTTTTGGTTGTTGTGCAAAAGTCTGGCAAACATGCGAGTTTTGAAAGGTACTCTGAAGTGGACAGCCATAGATTTACTTACTTCCTATGGAGAAGCAGCATAACTCTGACCTGTTGTTTACCCCCTGTCAGGTGCATTCCAAAATCAGAAGAAAATATTTGTAATTTTTCTCAAATGCTCAAGCACATCCACAGCACTAATGTTTCAGTTAATGGTTTCACTCATTCTTGGAAAAAAAGTTAAATTTTGAAAATTTTACTGTATTTGTTTATCCACCATGAACAAATAAGAAAGATGCTCTTCAGTGTAACTAATTCCACAATCTGCAACTCTGTTTCTGGAGAGGAGGACGAATAGTTCTAGTGCTTAGTAAAAGTATCCTTTAGGATGGAAAGAGGACAATTTCCTTCCTAGGCTATAGGACATGTATAGAAAACCGGATCCAGGAAATTCTGGAAAGAGGAGGTCCCTTTGCCTTTCAGAATTTTGTGTGTATAAGATTGCTTTAATTTGACAGATTTTTCTGCCCAGTTCAGGTGGAAGTGGACTTGACCTATCTTAAGAACTTACGGAGAAAAGAAACAGAGCCACCACAAACTGATTAGAAAGTGAATGGGAGGATACTGAGAACAAGAGGTGCATTTTAAGAAGACTAGAAGTGTTCTGAGATCATGGGCATGTTTGATTTTTGTAGTGGTAATGTCTGTAAGCACACTTAATCCTGAAACTTAATGTCCTGAATTAATGTATTCTTACGTACGTGTCATCTGACCTGTTCTTCAGTGTGGCTTGTGTACTGGATCTATTTTCAATATTTAATGTCGGATTTTCACCCAGAGATCAAGTTTGCTCCTGTTTTTGCGGATGTCAAATTTTATTTCTTGATTGCTGCCATAAGTTGATGGTGAAATATTATGAATTTGCTTGCTCCATCATCAGATATTACGTAAAGGTATGAACAAGGTTCTCTGAAGGCTGTGGTGGCTATTTTGTGTTTCTGTTGCTTCACCTTCCATGAGTCTAAATTGCTGGCCACTTTTAGCACCAAGGGAATCCTTTCCATTGCTTGCATTGACTAGCCCATTGTGGCAGAGTTCTCAGAGTCTTTTCAATTCTTAAGTCTTCCATCAAATGAAAGTGTCGTGTCAAGGGAAGTGTGTGAATAGTACTTAAAATAGCTACCTGATCTGTGGACAAAACCAGGCAAAATTGTTCCTGAAGAAAAAAAATATTTCTGAAAATTAGACCCTGAATGTTGGTTTAAAGGTTGTGTCCTTTGGAAGGATTTGAAGCAGTTTAGGTGCTTATGTTGCTCTGGGGACTTTGAGTAATGTGAGGTTTTAAGGCAGGCTAAGTATTCCAGGAAGTTTAAGAGCTTATGGCATCGTAAATATTTAAGATGATTTAAAAGGTTATGTCCTCTTTAGTATTTGAGTTGGATTAAGTGCTTATAGTGCCTTAAGGACTTTTTCATTTTTTGCCCTAAAAGGAACCTAGGAAATTAAATGCGAAAAAACTGTTGATGCAACGTTTAGGCTGCATTTGAGAAATGCAAAATTTCGGTTTTCAGTAGCAACAGTAACTTGGTCACGCTGCATATACCTGAAAGATGGACAGCGCAGTGGAGAGTATCTAGGACATGGCTGGGAATTAAATACAAAAACAGGAGTTTTTAATACCTTGACAGCCAATGCATTGAGGAATGGTTCTTTTCTTCCCTTTTAAGTAAATTTTCTCATGTGAAGAGCAACTTATTTGTATCTAACCCCTATTCCATATAAATGCATCTTTTACATTTATCTAGTACTTATCAGTCCTTCCTGTTCTGTCCCACTAGATGAGTGAGCTGTACTCATTATTATAGTACTTACATTTGTATTCTTGAAAATGAATTTAAAAAGCATGGCACCCTAGTTAGAAACTGTATGCATTAAGTAAGCTCCATCACAAACTGAAAATGTTTAGTAAGGCTGTCATTGTGTTCTGTATGATCTAATAAAAGGGATCGACTGGATGATAAGGTTAGAATCAGATCTCAGAAAGGCAGGGAACAATTTCATTTAAAAAGATAAAGACAATCTTTAATTCAGTACTCAATGAAATAGAGAGCCATTTAGATTCATTCTGTAGTTTTGCTAATATTTTATATCAAATAGTAAGGAATTTATATCTAGATCTCAGTAACTTCTTTCTTCAAGATTTAGTCAGTTTATGTATTTATTCTTGTCTTCTGAGATGCCTAAATTTTTCACCAAAGTGTATTTGTATAACATTTTCTGAAGTTTCTATACTTCTGTAATTGTAGGAATACTCCTAAAAAATTTATTTTCTATTTGTTACTTTATCAACCAAACACATACGCTTCTTAGTACATAAAGAGCAAAATGGCTACCATTCGTTTTCTTCTTCACTGTCTCAGATCACTAGTCATCAGTTCATCAGTCCAAACTCACATTGTTCTCATTGGCCTCTGATACTAGTGTTAATGTTGCTCAGTTAAAATAACATAACTGTAATAGCTATATTTACAAAGGTATTTCAGGCTGCTCTTGAGAGCAGAACTCGATGATAGCCATCTGGGCAGGGTAGTCTCCTGTGGGCCCACAGAAAAGGCCTTAAGTTATCTCTAAGATGGTCTTATTGCAGCAGTATTGCATGCTCAGCCATGGTGACTTGCTTACTTAAACTTGTCTATGCCACAAGCGATACGTGAATCTGTATGCCCCTCTAGAACAACCTCTGTGCTGTTCTTGCTGCCTAGACATAAACTCAGCTTACACTAGTGAGACAGACGAGCGGCAAGTACAAGAAGAGGAGTTGAGGCTGAGGGTTACCTGGAGGCTTCTTGGCTAGATAGACAGTGTACTATCTATATTCAACAATGTAGATAAGAGCAATTAGGAGTCTTCCAGATGTCTGTGTGTACCCAGAAAGTTCACTGTTAATATTCCAGCACTCTGAAATACGCTGTCAGTTATGTCATGTTACAGTAATATTCTAATAACTTGGGTAGTGCTGGCTTACTGTCTCCCCCCAGTTTTGACCAAAAATCATTAACCATGTGGTGGTACAATGCACTCAAAAGGCGAGATGATCAGCACATCTGACATCCTCAAGTCTGTTTGTGGCCCTCTCTGAAGAGCCATCCCTGTCTTTACAGCAGCAGTACATTGCTTTCAGTCGTGCAGTATACCTGCTCATCCTGTGGAATTGTATCAGTGGGTTAGCTCTGTATTTGTAGTACCCACACTGTCTGTCAGGGACTGCAGGGCCATCTGTCATCTGACCTGTCCCTGGATGGTTGCTATTCACAACATCTCAGACAACACCAGAAAAACACTGGGCCATGGCTTTGACCAGGACCATTGTTTCTTCTAGAAGACTCAAAGCTGTTATATTCATGTTGCCTGTTGGCAAGAAATTCCGAATCTTACATCTTATTATGAAAAAAGCTAGGTCTTTAAGAGGTCACTTGTTCCCTGTCTTTGTCCCAAGAGCCCAGATATTGACCAACACCTGTTTCATTGTTGACAGACACTCTTCTAATTGTTCCTTAGGGCTTCTGATAGTAGATATTCCACTGTTCTTTAGTCAGTAGAATGTTATTTAATTAACCTTACTGTTAGAAATTTTTTCTTAATATCATACTTGAATTCACTTAATTACAATTCAAGCCCATTTTTTCTTGTCCTATCTGTAATACATACAGAGAGCTTACTGTTTCCTTCCTGTTTGCATGACTGTCAGCATACACTTTCTCTGTCTTCCTTTCTATTGTCCTTTGTGTCCTTCCCTATAGGTTGTACTTTCTTGGTCTCTTACTTTTTTCCCTTGATCTCTTACTTTTTTTCCCTCTTGCTGTAGTTTGAACATCTTCAGTTGGGTCTTATCCTTCTCGAATTGTAGTATCCAGAGTTACTACTCAGCACCTGTTCTTGACATGGTCAGCACAGACATAAAGGTCACACACCAGATTCCTGTGACCTTTCTGTAACCAGCATGGTCCTGAACATCTCTGGTGTCTCTGTAGAGTGTATTTCACAAAAGTGTTGAATGCAGATTGGCTCGATGTGAGCATGGCTCTCTGTACACTACCCAACCTCTGTCATGACAGTAGAGAACAACATGCTATAGGAGCTCCAATGTTCAAAGCCGTGTCAGAGAGAGAGAAGTGTTGGTTGAAAGGCAGAAATGTCGCCTATGAAGAGGCCATGATCATGGCTCCTGAGAGCGAAGGACATACAGGTCTATTCACTTTTCCATCTCATTCCCAAGCAATGTAAAACTAAGGCCTGAGAATCCCTTCATCAAGCAGTGAAAACATGATGTGGGTACATCTTTGCAAGGCAGTGGATACATTTTGGACACTAGTGAAAATTCAGGAAGTTTATGTGAGTGGACCAGAGAGCTCCTATGGTAGCTGCCAGTTTAGACAGTAAAGACTCACATTTCAACAACCCCCAAGCAGCTAGAGCTGATGATGCATGTAGCAGGTTGGCCCAAGGTCCTTGCTGAGGAACTGGGCACATGTTTTTGGGGATGTTCTAAAGTATCTTCTCAGTCACAGCCATTTCCTTCTACCCTGTAAAAAATCTAGTCTTTTTGTTGATCAGTCTCTGCATGAGGGGTTCATGTAAACAGACCAAACTTGATAAAAGATGGAGTTGAAAATGTGTTTATCTTGTGTTTGACTTGAATGAACATACTTGCCAAGTGTAGCCTAATCAAATATATACTCTCTTCTAAAGTACTGAAGAGATATGATTACAAGAAATAAGCATTCATAATAGTATTATAAAGTTGCCCTTTCTATTATTCTAATATTCATAGTATAAGGGAAGGACGTTCGTGTACAAATAAAAGATTCTTAAAATTCTATTCTATTCTATTCTTAAAATAGAAGTTGCTTATCTTCCAAGGAAGTATCAGTTTATACAATTTTATTTCCCTCATTAACACTGTAACACACAGAGTTGTCAGTCCAGGATTTTCAGAAGGCTTTCTGTGTTGTCCTAGTTATGCCTATTTAAATCAGTGGTAAAATTCCCATTAATTTAGGCTAACGGTGGGTGACTTTGAAAATTTCACCCCATAGTCTAAGATAATGTTGGTTGTACCTGTACCTGAATAAGAAATTGACTGTGTTACGTTACTCAGTGTAGAGTTGTGAAAAAAACAGGTGGAGAAAGAGTTGAGAAAAAATGAGATAACTACTTCAAAGCATAGGTCTAAGGGTGGTACACTGATTGAGCTATTGATGTGAAGTGTTGATGTCATATGATCAAATGATTATTTGTTTAAAACTTGGTTTGGTGTAATCATGAGCTCAGCTGCTTCAGAACTGCCTCATGATTCATAATAACTCTTCAAAACATCTTATTAAAAATGTATATTTTTATGTGTACACATCTTTAATTAAAAATAATTTCTGTTTACCTTTGATTTGAACTTTAGCAGATTCTCTAATCTGAAAAATACGTCTTCCTCTTCCCACACATTTAGACAGGTGACAGATATATTTATTATTTCTACTGTTTCAAAAATGCTGTTATGAAGATAGAAATTTATTGTTAGAAATACTGAGACTCTTTTCTTGATCTAAAATAGTTTCAAGTATAGTAAATAATGATGGTAGTGAAGAAAAATAACTAGTTTTGACTTACTTTTTAAGTAATAGCACAAAATGAAAAGCTTTGCTTTGTCCTTCGGAATTATATCCTATTTTTTCTTCCAGTAACTTAATTTTCCAAGATTATTTTAAATTAGAACTTGGTCCTCCATGTGGTTTATAGTCCTTCCTTCATGTTTCCCTGTCTTTCTCTCCCAAACTTAGTATCATCTGTGAAGCTGAAAAGCACAGTTCCTGTGTGGATATCTAGTGGCTCATGCACGTTATTGATGAAAACACCAATGCACCAGACCAGAATGGACCCCTACTGAGCCACATTCATAATATCCTTCTTCTATTACTAGTCTCTGCCTAAAATTTCTGAACATATTTTGTACTTGCCTTAAAATAGTTTCATTTAGTCCATGTTTCCTTTGCTTCTCTTTATGAAAGTCTTCTGTGAGACCTTGTCAGGACTCATTGCAGTCAAAGTATTTGTCACCTACTGCTTCTTTTCAATTCACAATCTATTTTCCTGTTGAAGGAGAAATTTTATTGGCTTGCCAAGTTTTGCTCATGACAAACTTACAGTTGGCAGGTATTTATTTCCTTGCAGTTAAAAAAAAATCATGTTGGTCTTGTTTGTCTCAAGCATTTTTCAAGGATTGAAACTAATTGGACAAGTCTGTCATTCCTTACCTCTTCTTGTTTCTCCTTTTTTAAAATAGGCATTGGGTTTTTCCTTTCTCATTATTCTGGAACTTCACACTTTCTGAAAGTTCTGAAAAATTCCTAATGGCTCTCAGATCATTTCAGTGAATTCTCTTGGTGTGCCTCGCACTGCAGTTTACTCTTTTATCTATTGAGGCAGTACAGCTGTTTGTGTGACTACAGGATAGGAACCTTAGTCACTGAATTGATTTGTCTGAAAAATAACCTTTAAAGAATAAAGGTTATTTTTAACTCTCATAATTTCTGTGATTTAGTTTTAAGATTAGCCTTACAAATAGCAATATTTGTAAGGGCTAGCAAAAATTCAGTGCAATCAGGCATGGGCAGGGTGGGAGGGAATGACAGTTCTCTAACTAGCTTCACAGCAAGAGCCCAAATCATGTTGTTGCATATCCTAAGTATGAACTTAATTAAGCTCAACTGATTTGACAGCATCTAACCTATATAAGTATATTTTCATCTGTATTTTCCCTGTTTTACTCCTAAGTTTTTATCCCCTTTTGTCACTGGTGTTAGTTGTGTGATTGCAGTTGTCTTTTGTATCAAAGACTGAAACAAAATATCTTTGTCTTCTTTGCGTTTTCTGCAAATAGTCTGGTCAACTTTTTTGAATCTTTCATTACTATTAAGGTATGTAAAGTATGCTTCCTTGCTACTGATTCCATTCTTTGGAAGATATATTTCATTTTCTGTTTTTGTCTTTCTGACTTTGTCCCTCTGTCCCCTTGCCCCTTTTTCTCTCATTCATGCTTGTATACATGGGTCTGTACTCTCCTTGGCTGAAGGTTCTTTAGGAGTTTGTGACTTAGCCTTTTTCCACATTGTCAAAGTTTGCCCTCAGTGCCTTAAATATTGTTGCTTTATGGATCTGCCAACTCTCTTGAGCTCTTTTTTCCTTTAAAGTTACCTTCTATAGGCCCTTGGCCACCAATGCATTAATTCAAATCCTCTTCTGTAATCTCCATTGATTTTATTCTCCTATTCTCCCTCCTCCCTTCCTTAGAAATGGAAGTTCTCTCATGTTATGAGAGAACTCAAGTTGCCTTCAGTTGCTTTCACATTTTCAGTGAGTTCTCACATGGCTGAAGTAAAATCTAAAAGTCTTTTCTCTAATTGTTTTCCTCTGTTTCTGTACTGAAAATTAGTCACCAGCACATTGCTGGATAGTCTGTATCCTGCTGTTTCCCTTGCCTTAAGGTTTCTTGTTATTGCCAAGTTCTGTTGATGCTTGCTTATATGCTGCTTGTCCACAAAAAAGTCTCATCCATCTGATCTTTTTTTGAGGACAGGAAACACAATATGCTGTATGGCAAAAAAAGGACTGTACGGGATCTACATGCTGCCAAATCTCACATGAGAGCAAAGAGATGAATTTATCTCTTTATACTACACTGGTAAATAGACACTGAATTTCAACTTGCTGTTCTCGTAGTTACATCTGAAAAAAAACCTTTTGGAAAATTGGAGATGGTGCCAGAAACAATTATGAAAATGATTTAAGAGCTTGAAAATTGCCTTGCAGTGAAATATTTAAGGAGATCGGTCTGTTTACCTTATCAAAAAGATGTTTGAGAAGTGACTTAATTACAGCATATCTTCACAGAGAGGAAATATCTGGTGCTCTAAAGAGCTCTTTAATCTAGTACGGAAAAACCATAACATGCAACAATTGTTTTAGCTAAAACAGAATTTATTCTTTAATCAAATATAAGTGTTCGGGCTCAATAATAAGGTAACTGTCTGAAATTTTATATTCTGTGATATTATAGGAGGTCAGACTTGATCTAATGATCCTATTTGACCTTAAATTCTTTTAATCCATGAATCTTCTCAACTTTGGCTGTTCCTCTGCAAAATACATGGCTCTCTTCTTGACCACCTTTACAGCCCACAGAAGAGGGGACTTGGATTGGGAGGGACTTACAGGATAAGATAAAAAATGAGCAGAAGAAAGGAGAATTTTCTTCTGAACCAAGTATGATTCATTAAAGGGGATCTGATTTCTAAAGGCATTTTCCAAATTTGTGACTGGTTTCCGTTTTCTTATTTTAGGTGAAGGGCTCCTTCCAGAAACTGTTAATCTTAGTGGTTATTCATTTATTCTTTGACTTTATAGTTAACTGCCCTCTGGTTGAGATATGTTGTTCATATGGCCAGCTTCTAGCTGGTTTGGTGATTTTCTTCTTTATTAAAAAATACAGAAGGATGATGCAGGAGTTGATATCCAGAATGCAGAGACCATTAATGAATTCCTTTATTATAGCTCATGATAAAAGTTAGGAGTTCTCTTTTTCTGGTTCTTTTATTTTAAAATATTAAGATGTTAACTTCACTCAAAACCATGTCCACTATTATTTACCCAGTGCAGTACCAAAGGTAAGTCTTACCAATGTGTTATTTTTATTTACTTGCAGGAATCCTGGAATTTGAGGAAAGAAAATATTCTCGTTAGGATATTGCAAACACTGTCAAAGGAGGAGTGAATAGGCAAATAGTAGTAGGCAAATTTCTATTAAATTTGGGGAAACCTTCATGAGGAGCAGGTTATCCCATGTTTACTTTCCACATGCCTTTCTTACACTTCCTACATAAGCAATAAATGGAAGCATCTTTACATGCTTAGGTTGATCTCAGGTGTAATTGTGTGTATATGTAGGTTGCATAGACTTCCCTGAGCTCTAAATTTTTCTGTAACATTTTCTTGGAGATGCACTGTACGTGCAATCTAACTTGAAAATAAAAAAAACAAGCCTCCAGTTGACAAATCTCTGTTGTATCTTCCACGACACATCTTACCATCAATTCTAATGTACAATTGGCACAATGCTGGTTTGGAGATTTTTTTAATAATCTCATTGCTACCCAGCTTTCTCTGCCAATATATTTGGTGCCCAGTTACAGTCTAAATATTTTTTACCTTTGTGGCATCTAGGTATCTAGAATGGCTGCAGCAACAGTGTGTTTAAAAAATCTAGAAACAAACTTGTTACCTCTCGAAAATGAGGCATCAGTACTTTAATGCAAATCACTAGTGTTTTTGTTCACAATTGAATTTATCGTGGCTATTTTAAGGTTATTTCAACAAACCTTTCTAATATTTTTGCTTCTATAAATCTTGAAGTTTGTTTATTTTATCACTGAAAGAGTAGTGAGACTAAGAGATGTTCTGCTTCACTAACTTGAAAAAAACTTAGCAATATCAAACAATGGTAAATTATTGAATGTTTTTACAGACATTAGAAACTTGTCAAAAATAGAGTATGTTTTTTGTTATGTTTTGGTGTTTGTATAAGCCATGCTAACACTGAAGCTTGACCAGGATTCACATACCACTGAGACAGTTAAAATATATATACTCTACTTTTAAAATACCAAACATATTTGGTGCAAGCAAGCAAATAGTGTTCAAGGAGTAGCAAGGTGATCAATGGGGTTTTGCCTATATTGAAGCAGTATTCTTTGTCTGGAGTGACAGTAAATTGTCACAGTGGGAGGCACCCTTTTATAGCATCTGTAGAAAATCAGTGATAACCTGTGACATAGTGTACTCCTGACCAACTTTCTTGGTGAATCAGTGGCATGGAGCATTTGTATCTTGCCTGTGTGTAATGCAGCGGTTGTCAAGCAAGTGTGTCCTGTAACGCCTGAAGGGATGCCACATGGATGGCAAGCGGCTCCCTTTCGGTGACCAGCTACCTGCTTGCATCCAGGCTGTGGGCAAGGCAGTGCTCCTGCTGGCTTTCTGCAGAAGCTGTCATTCTGAAGGCAGAAGTTCGCCTAAAATACGACAATGTGGTGCTATTCAGAATCTAAAAAGTGGCAGTACAGCATAGTGCCGTGTGCTGCTTGACTTTGAGTGTTGGCACAAACTATGTTTGAGTAGCATAAGAAGTTGGTCTCTCTGGTGTCATTGCATCATCTCCTCTTTTTTTGTTGTTCTTGATACATGAATTAAATGGCTTTGTTCCCCAACTCTTTCATGGGAGCTTCCTTCTGGAGCACTGGGTGTAATTTCCTTTGCTTCAGATAGCTCACAGGAGCTTGGAGATGCTATGCCTAACATTTCCTGGTCCTGATTCTGATGTTCTTTTTGCCAAAGGACGCAGTTCAGAATGTCTTTCTGGGTGTGCAGCTGAAGTATTGCAGTGTGGATGAAGTAAAGAGGTGGTACAAGCAAGGTGATTGAGGGTGTTTAACCTTGTTATGTACTTGATCAAAGATTCCTTGCTCCTGCTGACTGAAAGGGATTCCCTAGAGATTACCAGTTGGCGATACTAGGCGCAGAGTTTGGTTTTAATTCTTAGTCCTCACTGAAGCTTGAGGAGCTGTGTGTGTTAAATGCCTTCATTTGGTCTGTCCTCCCCACATCAGCAGGCTAAAGAGTCAGGCTCCTTTTTTTTTGATCTCCTTCTGGATTCTGTATTTCATTTGTATTTTTTGCCATGCAGTGGCTCCTCTTCATTTGGCAACAGTTAAGGATTGCGTTTGGAAGATACATGCACCTGGAGCATTTCATAGCTTGGATCTTAGGAGGCTTTCCTGGAAGGTAGAGAATATGACTGAATCTGCTCAGGTTGAGGAGGAGGGTGCAGGGTGCAGGGCTCAGTCTCCCTGGCTGAGGCTGTTTGCAGGTCCCTTCTCTTCTCCTGTTTTGAAACAGAATATTGTGGCTAACAATGCTATGAGCGTGGGTGAGTGATATGTAGACTGTGTCTGGGAGTTTGGGTCTGCTTTGGGAATTAGTTGAAGCGTAGACACTACTCCGTTTCATGCCTGAATTGTAATGAAGTTTACACTGGAACTAAATAGCTTGCCAAAAAAAGAATACCTGAAGCAGGGTACTTCTGCAATTCAAACAGACATTTTTGTTTTGAATTTAGGCATCTTTATGGTTAGGTAGCAGTTATTTCAGATGTGGAAACCTTCAGCTGTAAGGGAGCTGAATTCACCTCAATGCCATCTTCAGCCTGAAAATCCCAGGTATAGCTGAAGTCAGTAATAAGAGTTGTATTATTGAATATGACTGTGTTCAATGAATACAGTTTGAATACTTTCAGTTCGGCAAGTTGAACACACCTGTGTTCAAAAAAAAAGGAAGTTCTCATTAGAACTGCAGAAGCATACAAGATCATCTAGACTGCTGTGCTTTTATTTTGTAATATGTATATTTTGAAATATATATATAGCCACTGAGTAACCTTAGAGTATTTGAATGTTTGTAGGAATACTAGATACAGCAGTGTATGTTAAGAAAAAAAAAAAGGAAAGTGAACTATGAATTTTCAAGCTTTTGTTGTTCTCTCAGCACTGTTTGGTGCTTATAAGTATTTTTTTTTTCTTTTAAAAAAGCTAAAGGATGAAGAAACATTCTTAGGAGGACTGCATATACTTACTCCTTTGATTCTTTCCATAGAAGTATGATTGTAAGAACACCAAAGAAAGAGTGGTGCTCTTTGAGATTTGACTAGCATTCATTTGGATCAGTTGTTTACAAAAGGTGATAAATACAGTATATAACTTTTACAGGGAAATGCTCCTATTTTTTTTTTACGGTTGTTTTCAGAGCTGTGAAAAAAAATAATGCAACACTTCCATAACATTAAATTTGAGAAATAATTACACTTGGCAGTTTTTGTTTGCAGCAATGCACGAAAGGCTGAAGGCTTTTGTACAGTTCAAAGAGCACATTCCAGATACCTAGCAGTTGTTGGTTGCCTGCAGGGATCATTTGAATTTTCAAGGGAAAAAAAAAAGCATCAGAGTAATGCCCGGACCATTTGGTTGAATACTCCAGCCTCTCTTTTTTTAAATATGAGCTCACCTGTATGAAAAGTTATTCAGAAATGAAACATATAAAGACAGATATCAATTTAAAATTAAATTAATGTCAGTTAAAGTACATTACTTCAAATTTAATTGCTTTTTGTCTTTTCTTATTGGTGCTTGATAATGTAGATATTAATATGTAAAATAAGATAACAAAAAACTAAGGATCATATTGATCAAATACTTAGGAATGGCGAAAGTAGACAGCAGCAAAGACAAATCTCTTTCCATATTGGGACCCTGTAGTCATCTAAATTACTGTATTTGCCAAATTGCAGAAGATACTCTGTGTAGCTTCTCCATAGGAGACTGGAGGTCAAAAAAGTAAACCCTCTCACTTGGTGTGCCAAGACTGGAAAACTTGCCAGCTCCTATATCAGGCTTGCAACTCTGTCCCTCTCCATAACATGCTGAACTGTCACTGTCTGCTGTCTAAAGCTTCTGCTTATCTAACAGGAGATGATGTGAATATTTTTATGCTGTATACCCTAATAGTTTTTTGGTGAAATATTCAATGGTATTTCTTGGAAGTAAAAGCTTTTTTCTATTGCTAGGTGATTATCTTTATTTGTTCTGTCTGTGGGTTGTTGCACAGCTCCAGGACACCAGGGTCTTTTTGTTTTCAGTCATGTAGACACAAAAGGTTTGAAGCTGAGTCTGGCTCTGGAGCATAGATTTTTTTTGTCCATCTTCTCACACTAGCTATCCAGTCTAGAAATCCCTCTCACCTCTCTACTTACACTGTGCAGTGCCTTGCCCTTGACACATGCTGGGACCTCACTGGAGAGTCCGTGGGGTGGCCCGTCTCGGGCTTGACGCACTCCCAACAGTGAGCCAAGCCTCTGCTGCAAAGGAAAACAGCAAGTCTGTGTGCCCTGCTTGAGCCCTGGAGCTCTTCAAGATCACTTAATCAGTGCCATGTACAGATTAAAAAAAAAAAAAAGTGTAAAATACTCTAGTTTTATCTTGAAGAAAGTAAGACACAGCTTGTATTTGCTGTTGTTGCTTGTGTTGTTACTTAGAAAAGCTATAAAATCCATATGTATTAAAGAAGAGAAGTAAAAAATGAATAATGGTTGAGACTATAAGTTAAATAACTGTAAGTAAGGTCATTGAATAGAATTAAAATGCTTTTTAGGACATTTCTGTATATTCTGTTCCCTCCCTTTGGATGGAAGATGGAAGTATTAAAATTACCAGATTATGTTTTATGACTTATTTCCTTATATAATAAATATGTGAGTTTCCTTATATATGAACAGATCTGATTCCAAATCAGTGAGACAAGTTTGGGGTAAAATTCCTCAGTTGAAAAATTTTGATTCTTTCCTACAGTATAACAATAAAATTTTCTGAATCATATAAAACTGCACATATATTCTTGAAAAAAGTGATTTTTGGGGGGGAACAAGCATAGGCCTTACTCAGCTTGACGAATAAAAAATAATATTGTAATGAAGTTTGAGCGAACAGAAAGGCAGAAGTGGCTTCATAGTCTAGCATGACTAATCTGTAGATTGTTGAATTCAAAAACAGGAGGTGGTCAGTGCAATTTTGAGGTAGACACTAAAACTGCTACACCTTGAGATGTAGCCTCCATCTGCCTCATAGTGCTATGAGTGTGATTGGATCCAGCTCAAACAACTGCCTGGAGTAGAAGCCCTGATCCCAGCCAGCTGAGATCTTGAAAACGCTGTAGAGCACTGTTACCACATGGAAATAGCTATAGTAATCCTCATAGTCTGTCCATGGCTCTGCAGAAGGAAAAAACACCTGTTTTTGTGAAATCTGGAAGTGGGGTGGAATGACCAGGCTAAGAATGACTTAGAATATTCTTCTAAATGAGAAGTAGTATATACAATAAAAGTAATCTTTGTATTTACAGAAGAAAAATGAAGCAGCTGGTCATCTTTAAATACGGAACTGGTTTGTATTTCACTACTAAGAAAACTTAGTTAATGTGTTGATATATCACACAGAATGGTATATATATCTATTATATATATCTATTTTAATTAATGCTTTTTTCTTCAAAGTTAGGCTCATGTAAGTAACTCCTCTCAATATTAAATAATGAAAAACAATAAAATAATTATTTAAAAAGGAAAGGAATTTATCGGTATTCCATCTTCTGAACTGGAATTCATCAGTTTCTTTTTGAGAGGAGACAAATGGGAAGTCTTTATTGCAGTAAATTTTAAAGCCAGGAAGCCTAAGTGCTACAAGCATGTAAGGCCACATTCTGGTCAGTCAGGTAGGAAGTTTCATGAAACCTGTGTCTTCGTCGATAGAACTTCTTGCGTGAATATTATGTGAACGATTTTGCCTTTTATAGATGTCTGAGGTCATGTAAATATTACTGGAACGTGGGATAAGAAGGTAGGACCATAAGGGAGCTCTTGCACAAGCACTAATTGCTTTCTCTTATGCAAATAGCAGTTTCCCTTTCTGGCCTGTCAAGTACTTTGCTTTTCCCCTGAGGCAAACAAATAGATAAATAGAATAATAATAATAATAATAATAATAATAATAATATGTATTATATCTGCTGTGTCTTCAAATAATTTCATTAACTTCCCTTTGTTTTCCATTTAGCCATTTCTACATTGTTGTCTTAAAGGCTCCTGAATGTCAGTTTTTTCTTCTTGTCTTTTTTCCCCTTCATTTCTTATTTGCTGTACCTGAGAAACACGCTGTACTAACTTCTCTTTTCTTTCATCCTCTCCTACTTTTATTTGCCTCTCAATTGGAAACTGTAACATTACACTGCTCTGTCTTTCCCTGGGCTGGAGTTTCTCATTTGTCCGGCTTGCTTCTGGCAATTTGTATTAGCGTCTGTAGGATGCAAGCTTTCAATTTAAAAAATAAATTTGTTTTCGTTTCTGTACCTTTTCTAAGGTACAGCAAACCTTAAAAATACAGAATGTGAATAAAATGCATTGCTATATGCCTGAGCTTGGTAAAGATAGTTCCATTGCCTCGGACACAAATTTTGTGCAGTACCTTTGAACCTTGTCACTGTCCCAATATGCACATTTATTTTCTTGCTTTCTAGTCTGTCATATTTCTCACATCTCTCAATATCTTATTCCTCCCCAGTCACTTTCCAGTCTAGCCTACGTTCACAGAAACTCTCCTGGACTGTACCTGCTTCTGTAGTTATTCTCTCATTTCTTCTCTTCCTTTTGCCTCCAAACTCATAATTTCTTAAGGTACAACTATTCTGCATTCTCCCTCTGTAGATCTATCACAGATCTGACATAGCTTTCCTTTCTCTCAGCTGCAGTTAGGGTGCTTTGAATGTAAGGTTCCTGACCAGATGCTCCTTTTGGTACTGATCTTAGATACCTTCTTGAAATTTTACCCTGTTTTGTTCTGTGAAATTCTACACAATTTTGGAATGTTTTCCACCATTTTGGTGTCTCTTGCACCTCTTTGATGCCTCTTTCATTGCTCTTATTTAATGTACAAGGTTTTAATTTAAGGGTTTCTGTAATGTCCTTCAGTAAATCTTGTCATTTCTAGGAAAAGGATGGCAGAATATGAGAAGCAAACTTTCCTGTGACCAGTTGGTTTTCGAAAGTAACAATCTGGTGGCATTTGTGCTATTGAAACATTTGCACACTAATAAAAGATAATCGTGAATTCATACATATGGAAAAAACATATATTCAGAAAACTTCAGAAATTTAAAAACAGGATGATATATAGTCAAAATTAAAAAGATTAATTTCTTTTTAGTGGTTAAATACAGCAAGCTAATATCAGTACCCTTAGGTAAAAGTACATAAAAAATGAACGTCTAATTCTATATCAGTTTTTAGTGTGAACAGTTTTAATATATATAATCTAATTAATGTTTTAGTAGATGCATATTAATACTTTAGTTTGTTTACTGTATTAGTAGACAAAAGTATGCTAAAATAACTTACTAGAAAACTTTCTGCTTATTGCACTTTCTTTGAGTGTGTTGGTTTTGTGTTCTGGGACAATCTACCCTAAGTATCTTCTAGAAAGTTAGATTGTTCTTAAAATTAAAATCAGCTCTTTAAAAAATAATGGGAATACACATTGTGTATTGTTTTACTCTAAGCCCATATCTTTCTGGGATTTGTATTATTCGGGGGTCAAGAAACGTGTGATATTAGCTATATGTTCTGTCATTCAGAATGTATATATCCTTTCTGTTTGTTCATAAATGCACCTATTAAATAATGAAGAATGAGTTGCCATATAGACCATTTAATTTCTGGATAGCTGATGAAGTAATTCATGAGCCATAGTTGAATTAATCTCCCAAGTTATCTGAAATAGAAAATGATACTTAATTATCTTGCAAGGAAACCTCCCATCAAATCACAACACAGAGTTAATATATGATCAGTTCTTTGTGTACACACAGTATTCTACCCAAGATTATTAATTGTACTCTGTGGTACATCTCTGTTGCTTGATTGGTTCATGTGATTAAAATTCATGATTTACAGCACTTACTTCTATCAGGGCTAAAGTTTTCAAGCTCAAAGTAATTGCTTATAGAAAATTTATGTATCAAATGAAAAGACTTGATGTTATCTGGAATGTCTTTCTTTGCATCTCTTCCATATATGGGGAAGATAGTTGGGGAAGTAGGTTCTGGAGCAAAAAAAGTATTCGAAAGAATCTATGGTGGCACAAATATTAACAATTTTTTTCAGTCTGAGGTTTTTTTTTTCATTGATAGCATCGATTAGTTTCTTCATTGTTATTTTCATAAGAGTGGACAAAACTGACCAAGACGATGTGTTCAACTTCAACATATTTAATGAGATTGAGAAATGAACAGAACAGTGGAAATTACTGCATTGCTAAAGTAAATTCAAGCTTTATTTTAGTAGTAAATTTAGTAGTAAATTTAGTAGTAAGTGTAAAATACTTAAAAGAACACAATTGGGAAAGCCAGTGTGTTTTCCGTAAAGGATTACTGTGCTTCTCCAGAATTTCAGAATGCATGACATTTCAGTAAAACAAGGACAACCAGTCGATTTTATATACTTCAAATTTGAAAAGGAAATTTTATAATTAGGGGAAGAGGTCATGTTACCTGCCTGGTTTACAGAGTGGTCTGGATTGCCTAAACAAAAGGTAGCATTAATGATCAGTTTTCAGCACAGTGGGTAATTAACAATGGGTGGTGCAAAATGGCAATGCGTGCCGCGAGGGAACTTGAACTGCTTATTTGCATTACGGATTCTAAATTTTCCTATTAAGTAATGACACATAGGTGTTATTTTGTTCTGCTCAAATAAAATGTTTGTTCAATAGATATTGTCATGTCCAAAGAATAAAAAAAGATATAAGTTGTATCAGGAATGGCCTGGGAAATATTCCTGGGAGTATTAAAATGCAGCTAAATAAAGCAATGTTACACCTTCAGTTTGAAAAGCTTGTGCAGTCTGGTTGCTTCATCTTTGAAACAAATATTGCAGAAATACAAAAGGTCTAGAAAAGGCCACTGAAAATGATTGGGGGCATGAAAATGGTTTCATGTGAGTAGAGATTAAAAAAGATTGTTATTGAGAGTGGAGAAAGAAGGGGTAACATGGTAAGTAAGAGTAAAATAATGAATGGTATAGAGAGGTAAATTTGGAAATTCTGTTTACTCTTTCTAATAAAACCACCAAATGGGGAGATATTCAGTAAAAAAAAAAAAAGAGATGGAAAAAATCAGTATCTTTAAATGAAGCGTGTATATGTGAGGACACTTACTGGCATAAGAATGTTACTGGTCTGAAGAGAAAATCAAGATAAACCGAGGAAATATTTAAAGGAATAGCTAACAAACCCCGCAGTTGTATAATATAAATAAAAAATAATGACAGGGTATATAGTGTATAATGTTCAAAGGAGAATGTCACCCTTGAATAACAAGGGTAGGAACTTTCTCCTTGTGCTTCATATCTTTTGGGTGTTTGAGTTACATTTCTTTAACTTTTCTCTATCCTGTGTGTCTCCATTGGAAAAAAAATATTTCCGCTATAGCAAGAATGTATTTATTAGAATCTTTCAAAGCGATGATAGCATTAATAGTTAGCTAATTATAACTTGTTACAAAGTCCAGTTTGTCCATTGATTGCTATAGTTTTGTCTTTAACCACTTGTAATACAGTACTTCTGACTGTAAAATAATAAACTGTAAGCTTTATTAACCCTTTATGAACTCCTAATGATCTTTATAATGAAGTTGGAACCCTATATAAAATAGACAAATCCCTTGAATATTAATACTAGTATTTACTAATGCTAGTATTAGTAAAATTAAAGATATATGGTATTTTAGATAGGCTCCCATTTTATTTTTAGCTTTGCACATAGTGCATATAAATAGCTGCATAGAGAAGAATTAACTTGCCAATACTGGCATTGTATTGCTTTATATTTTATTTTCATTATCATTATCATTAAAATGAATAAAACAGGAAAACTGTTGAAAGATTTTCTAACTTTCTGCCTGTTTTTTAATTAATTTCTTACTTTTTCCTTCCATTTTTTGATTCACTATATTCAAGTGTTTTCCTCTAGTAGTTGCTATTCCTTTCTCATAACTGAATGTCTTTTCTTTATACTGGCTTCTTAAATCCTTTTGCTTTGCCTTTTGCCATTCTTTCTTTAATCTTTTTCCTTCTGTTTAATTTTTAAA
The DNA here is from genome assembly GCF_003343035.1 of Apteryx rowi. NCBI lineage: Eukaryota > Metazoa > Chordata > Aves > Apterygiformes > Apterygidae > Apteryx > Apteryx rowi. The sequence goes on along the minus strand of NW_020450800.1, from coordinate 270,315 downwards.
TCCTTTGCCCTTTATCTTTTTTCAGTCTTTTTAGCTGCTCTCCTCTGCTTTGATTCTCTCTTAAACATTACTGCTTCTTAATATTGTGTTCTTTCATTGATTTTTTTCTTTTTGTTTTTTGTCCTTTTAATTTTTTTGAGTTTTTCTTTAGTATGCCATCACACAAGGAAAAATTGATGCAAATTTTACCAATTGAATTAAAAACAAATAAACACAAAAAGGACTCAGGTATGTTCAAGGGAAAGATGAGACATTTCTCTGTTTCCTGAAAAGAAAAATCCTATTTACTTCAGGGAGCGTTGAAACATTTTACCTGAGCCTTTTTTCCCTGATACCACATCTTGTGTTTCAAACCAAAAACAATTATCATTTTAGTATTTCTTGGTACTATGCTGCTAGATTTCTTCCTTTCTTTCTTTCTCCACCCTCAAGCTGCCTTTTGTGCATAGAAGTCCACAAGCTCCGTTTTGTACCTTTTTAATTCTTCTTTGAATCTGAAATTTGTTGGATGCGTTTTTTAGAAAACAGAAGCTATCCCTGTAGTCTATTATGGACTAATTTTTTATTGATTACTTTGGAGAAAGGGATTAAATAACTGAATACAAGCATTCACTTAAATTCATTTTAAAAGACTAGTGTAAACACCGCTCAGAGTAACCAGTAACTAATGTAGGTAGTTACTCTGTAGTTGTAGTCAGTTAATAACTTCTCTGTTTTTAAAAATGATGCTTTTCATTTGAGGTAAAGAATAATTGTCTTCCCCAGGTTGTCTGATACTAATATTGATTTTTTTTTTATAATAAATGTTTACTTTCTAATTATAACTGAATTACTTGTTAAGCAAGTAGAGAAGGAATCCTACGTGTAGTAGGGACATTATGAGAATCTAGGAGAATTAAAAGACACAGGACATGTTATTTTGCAGTTTGAATATATATTTGCAATATTCTCCTACGTAAATTTTTGTATAGATTATTAAATCGTGGTGATAGTCTCAGGATTGCTTGAAGTTTCTAAAGGGAATTGTCAGGGTGCCATAAGACTTGAGCAGGAAAAGTTGGCAAAAAAGAAGGTTTGCTGTTACCTTTATATTTCCCAAGATAGCAAATTTGTATACCTAAAAATAGAACACTGTGAGCCACTTTGCAAATCTGTAAGAAGCTGGGCATGTGAAGGGATTCAAGTATTGGTGTAAATGAAATTTTGATTCCACCACAAGCTTGTAAGTGTCCCTGAGAACAGGAAACCAGACGTATCTGCACCACAGAAACTTCTAGTAAAATTAGATTTTGGGTTTTTTTTCTATCTTTTGATAGAGCAGTCTATCTAATTGGGAGTTTAAAATAAGAAGGAAAACAATCAAAACTTAAACTTTTTACTGAAATGTTTTAGCTTCAGTTAAACTTTCAGCATGTTGGCACTGAAAGCACTAGGCTAAAAGTGGGGAATGAGAAGGTTTTTGGGATAGTTAGCTGGCTGGGACTGGAGTCAGTTCCTAGCTGTTTTCCTTATGTATTGGGCTATACATAGGATATCCTCACCCGACAGTGGAGTGTGTTGCTGAGATCTCTGAAGTGCTGCTGAACTAACAGAGCTGTTAGTTTGGCGTGGTACAATGTCCGAGTACGGCAGCGGGTGAATAAGGCTGCTCTGCTTCCAGCCTGCCCACCTTGTCTGTCTTCAGCGTCATTGCAGGGATGACTGCCTTGAGTGAGTGTCTCTCTGCCCGTTCAGATGTGTCCTTGGAACGGAGTTTCTCTACACCTAAAGAACATTTGGTTCAAATTCATGGACAGGAGCAGTGATTCGAGAATGATGACCTTTAATATGAAAATATTTCTATACCTGAGATTGTGTCATCCTATCTGATTTTTAAAACATTACACAAAATAATGAAGAAAGTAGCAGAGATGCTAAAGGCCTGCTAGTGAGTTCCTGAAACTCTTCACCTACTTTTGGACATTTTCCAAAGTCCTGTGACTGCTAAAATGATTTTTCCAATTGATGAGAACGTTTTAGAATCTACAAATGCTGTGGCAGATTCCTGCAGTTGTTGCTTCTATCTCAGTGAAAAACAGTGAAAATTTATTTTATTCTGTGTAGGGGAATATAGTATTTGTTCCTGACTTGTCATCCAGAATGAAAATTTGTCTGGCACAATGGTTAGCCAATCTAAAAGAGCTTGACCAGGAGTTTTCAGCTTCACATAAAAAGCTATCAAGCAAGAAAATGTGCTTTTGTTTAGCTTTGAACCTGTTTTGCTAATATTTTAAAGAGTAATCATGATGGTTGTAAACAAAGGCTTTGCTTTCTGTGAGAAAGATTGCAGTTGCAAATGACTTCAGAAGCAGTCGGTCCTAGCTGGTGGCCTGTGGTGCCTGGCAGACTGGGACATTCTGTGATGTCAATGTTCAGACATTTAAAAAGGAGTGTATGTAGGTAGCGGAGAAGGATTTGCCGTTTGGTGGCAGTAGGCTTTTCAGCAAGCAGAGGCGCGTCCCCGTCCATGTGCTGAGGTACGGTGGGCTCTGCCTCGTTCCCTTGTAGTGCTCAGTTCCACCACTTCACCAGAGTCAACAGCTTTGCTTATTTTCTGTCCTCAGTCAGATTAACGAAAGTGAATCACCAGAAAAACTTTAAGGAGTGTAAAAGAGAGAACTATCAAAACAACTAACGTTTATTATTTTAATGGTGTCTGATCTGTACATCAAATATTTTCCCAAAGATTGTTTCCCTTTCCAGTATTCCTATCCCATGTGTAGAATACCTATCTGAAGTGTTAACTGAATGGATTTCCATAACAGATGGCAATAGGGAGTGAATTCTGACATATATAGGAAATCGGTCTTTTTGTGCCTATGAGGAAGAAATGTTTGCATTCTGGTCTGTGGGTTGCTAAGAAGGGAGAGGAGCAGGGAGGCTGGAAAGCACATTTGCACTATGCAAGGGGAGAGGTGTCCTGCTCCATGTTGGGTAAAAGTCTCTACTTAGTTTACTTCTCTCTAATATTATCTTCATTAAAGTATAAAATGCACTTCTTGTTGAGCCAAAGCATGTCAGAAAGCCTGTAGTCGACATATGAAAATGAAACATATATTAATACAGTAAGATGTTTAGGAAAGGTGGTCTTTCATATAAATTTGCATTTTTAATATGTCAGGCATTTATGATGGAGGACCTTTAACAGTGGTTTTTATTTTTTTTGTTCTAGCTTGTATTTATATGGTCCATAAGGCATGGAAGCACTGAAAATGTTATTTCAGAGAACTTGTACTTTTTTTTTCATCCCATGTATTAATGCTACTGTATAAAACACTAATTGCTTTGCTACTGCAAATCGTGTCATACCAGTGTTTTTTGTGCATTTTCATGTGTGTGTTTTATTCAAGTGCATTTGTTAAACATTACTGATTATTTGGTGAGGAAAAGAAAATATTTTTGTGTCTACTCTAACTGGTGGATGAGGTGATTCTTTTTCTGCAGTGAGTTGTGTCTCAGGTTGAGAAGTCCATTTGGTTTTAATGAGTTTATTCTTATTCCCATACTTGGAGGTTGATGGGAAATCTTTTCACAGATTTCAAGTATAACAAGGTTTTTGTCTCCAAGTAACACTGACTGTAGCACTGACTATTAGAGAATTTAATTTCCCATTCTGAAACTATTTTAAATTAAAAGAAAAAGGAGTATTGAAAAAATTTAGGTTAATTGACAATTTGAGTTTTTGTAGTAGAATTTTATCTACGTGAATGCATGTGTGCATGTGCGTGTGCGTGTGTGTACACATGTGTATGTGTGGTGTGCAGCTGTTGATCCCTGGACAGTTTTCAGACTGCCCATGGTATTCTGAAAACAACTAAGAACCCAGAGCAATATTACATGAGAGAGAAGAAAGAATTTAAGAGAAGTTTGGTGTGTGCTTGTTTTGGGGGCAAAAGCTAGAATTTTCTTAGGTCCTTGCAGCTTTATTGTGTTCCACATTGGGCGGGGAGGAAGAAAAGAAAAAAGAAAAGAAAAGTTTCCTCCACAGAATTCTGTGTGGAAACCAGTTCTTTAAATATATTTCTCTTGTCAGGTGCAATCATTTATATTGGTTCAGATTATTGTAAACTGCTTTTAAAGATGGAAATTGACATCTATTTTGATTAGGCACTGAGGGCCTAAGTTGAGGACTTGCAAACCATGATTATTGACCTAGAAGAACCAAATGACAGGGCGGATATTTTACTTTGGTAATATTCCCTAGTGATAATTTATTGATATCCTTTTACTTCATCTGAATTTTTTCTTGCCCTGTTTAATATGGTAAACATATGTAATTCACTTCTTCAAATGAATAGAATTTTATCTCGTAGCATAAAATCCTGTCATTGCTTTCTCAAAAGCTCTTAGAAAATATTAAGTAATCATGAGAGTTATTGCTAATTGCATTGGCTTTAATTTGTCACTTTAAATATTCCAATTATTTCTTCATGAGGTTATCAGCAAACTCTTAAATAGGACCTCAGTGCAAATTAGGCCCTTGGGCCAGGTTATTTATTTTGACCCAAACTTCAATTGAATATTATGATTAAAAATAACTGAAGAATAAATACATTTTAATAATGCTCTTTAAAACTGGAAAAGTTAACATCTAAGGAAAATTTAAAAGTGAGACTCGCATCTTGTTATATTAATGAAACTCCTATCACATTGTCTTGAATCTGCGTATGCTGCAGCTAAACACATACAGTAATTTTCAGGTTGAAAATAGTGCATAAACTTTTTGAAAAGTATGTTGTGCCAGGTACATTATTGTATGAAATGTATGACCCTTCCTTAGGTTAATGCTGAAAGAGTAAAAGGGGGCTGTTTTAAGTTCAGTTTGAGCTTTTTAAAGGGAAAATTCAGGATAACAAAACAAAAGTGATGTTATAAAGCTGGAAAATGCTGACAAAGCAAATAATCCCACAGAAGTTTAAGAGTAAAAATGGTGGAGAGAGGGAGGAGATTTGAAAACTGTTACAAAACATTTCTGTTCTTGGTGTGGCTTGGCAGGTCCTTCTCTCTCAGGCATACCAGGATGCATTTGGGTTGCACAGCATCCCATTTGTTATTTATACCAAATATAATCTTTATGAGATACATCAATTTGCATCAAATACTGCTCAAATGAAAAGAATTTGCTATTTTTGAATAATTTTTTCATACTGTATATATGACAAAAAACATTTGTTAAACCAACAGAGAAAGTTTTCAGTCTTCAGTTTCCATTACTTCATTGAACATAATGATGAGATAAACATAAGGCAGTTTCCAACCAGTGCTACTTTATTGAAGCCTTCAACAGAATGAACAGGACAGGGATTCATACCTCAAAATAGAAAAAGAAAAGGAATGTTCTTGACTGAGTTACAGTCCAGAAAAATTTTCCAAATTCTAATTTCATAATTTTTTGTAGTCACAGAAATGTCCGCTCAGAAATGAGGAGTCCATACTTAATTTAAAAGTACTTTACAGACTGGATGTGCATTTTGCATATCATTTGACATGGAGTAGCTTTCACCTGTCTGAGTTTCTTGCCTGCTAATATATCTCACATTCCAACTTACCACTGTGAAAGAATAACCTTTTTACAGATTCTCCATGAATGGTTTGTGTGTGCATTGGCACCAATCATTTTTTGTTCAGGACTGAGTTACCGTATTTTTCACTGTCAAAGAGCAGCAGTGGAAGGTGTATTTCCCTTGCATCTGAGCAAGGGACAAATTCTCCTCTGCTGCTGACACAAAGAGAAGATTGTTTCTGGAAGAGATGTCCTCTTCTTCCACTGGGGAAGAAGGCTTGCTTGTGACAGCAGCATTTCTGGCAGAAGTGTAGCATGGCCAGGGATGTCTTTAGGCTGGGGTGGGTCACTGGCACGGGAGGAAGATCCTTGGTGTCTGCTTGTAAAGGGGCACCACGTCTATGGCAGGGGACATCTAGGAAGGGGTTGGACCTCCTGCATATGCTGTATATGTTCTCCATGAGACTACAGTCTGTGTTACATGTTCAGTGTGCGCATGGGGTGGAACTGCAGGTGCAGAGTTGTGTGTATACACACACTGCCCATGGTCTCAGCATCACCAGGGCGGTCCTGAGCACGTCTACTAAATACTCCAGGTAGGCCTGTACTTGCAGAAGAGTTCTGTGAAAAAGAATTGTGTACCCAGTGGGACAGAAAAGAAGCTGTATTTATGCAGGTCTGTTCTTTCTCAATACTCTTTGTAAGATATGTTTGTGTGTTTGACTTCTGTCTGATTTTATACACGTGGATTTGGGAAGTATTTCAGTCTCTTGCAAAAGAGAGTGATAGTCTTGTTAGACTCTCTGTAAGATCATAAAATATTTATTGCATTGAAATACTTCCATTACAGTCTTGGGGAAGGAGGGGAGTTGTTTCTCTGAAAGCTGAAAAAAGTCATCTTTATCCAGACCTCACTTACATTGTCAGATTTCTGAGGTGAAAGGATAGTTTCTTGATGTCTGTGATTTGATTTTGCAGAGTGAAGCAATATTCAGGTTCTATGTAAGCTCTCTGATAAAAAATGTTACATAGAAAAAGTAGTGGTTGGTGCATTCTAAATTCCTTTCAAAAGTAGCACCACTTCAACAGGCTTTTTTCCTAGTAGTAGTGATATGACTATCTGATTTGCACTTCTCACAGTCTTGACTTTCCTGGGTTTGCAGCAGAAGGACTGTATCAATTTAGGTGGCTTATCATAAAGGCATATAGTCCTAACACACCATTGCAAATATTGTGCTCTGCTCTGGTTCACCTGGGAGACATGAGCTGTGCTCATGGAATGTGGAATTCTTGAATCAAGGGCATTTACCAACCTTCCTGAAAATGCTGGAAGTTGAGGAACTTTCAAGTTCTTGAAGAAATTTGAAGGAGAGACAATTTTACATATTGCTACATAAGTTGCTTATGTAAGTTGCTACTTTCTCAACTGTTGCTTTTTAGCATTTGGAAGATGTAGAAACTTACATGGACATGCTTCTGAATTTGTAGACACAGGTAAAAAGACTGCATTTCTTACTACAGTATTTTTGAATTTGGGTCCTAATTTGAGCAAGTAGTGTGTACTTTCAAGCACATTGGCTAAGAAGGCAGACTATAAATAACGTCTGATACTAAAGTGTTAAGAAAAAAAATTCCCCTGATCCTGTAGTCTGTCCCGCAGGCCACATTTGAAGGATTGATGCAGAAGGACTGACTTCAAATAAGAATTATGCTATGTTTTTTGCCACAGCTTTGCCTTAAGAGATCCTGGTACTTGTTCATTTGCTCGCTTGCTTAAGTAAATGGACTCTTAAACTGGTATCCTTTCTTTTGTCACATCCACTTATGTTGAAGCATGTGTGCATTCTTCATTTGTAGAATTCTGAGCTTTAATATAGCTTCTGGCTTTCTTAAGATTAGTTTTACAGTAGATCCAGTTTCCTAAGTGTTCAGCTCTGCCTCGGTGTCTCTCAAACTTACTATTCAATGGCACTCCATTGTCTTATTTCACTTCTCAGCACAATCAACTAAAAAATATTTGCACTGATGTTTGGTTTCTGGATGATGGCTAGTTCATACTTTGTTTGCTCTCTAGCAATATACATCACAGGGATTGAGAAATGCTGCACTGTATGACTCTCTTGTCATCATCTGTGTTTACCATTCTACCTTTTCTGTCTGTTCCACACATTTTCATCTGTGGCTTCATACTTACTTTCAAGTTGTGAATAAAAATACTGAATGTTAAGCAAGTGGGACAACTCCAAACTCTTAACATCCAGAATTACCTCATATGGAAATTTAATCATAAAGCAGAAAGTAAAACTGGAGTTAAATTCATTAACATGTTTGACATAGAAGGAGCAGAAATTTTTGATTCTGATAGTTCACCCACTGGTGTTGGCACTCAGTGCAAGGTTTGAGCCTAGATGACAATCACTGCCATCATCAGTGTTAAGGCATCTACTGGTCGTGGTTCAGTTCATTGTGCACAATGGAATTGTATTTGGATGATATGTCTGTCCTTTTATCTACACTTGCATGTCCTACCTTACTGTATCATGGGCAAATTACTAACAGTTTGAATAAGTTTACTTCTGGTCAAGTCTTAGTGCAATTCGAGTCTCTGTCATGTCCTATTACTAGTGTTGTGGGATTTATTTGTATTTTAATATCTTCACAGTCACTTTGGGATGATCCTCTGTTCTTCTCTTCTCTGTGACTTCTTCAATGCCTCTTTCAATGTATCTTCTTTCTCTCCTTTCATACTTCGTCCTGGAATTTCTCATGTCTTCATCCTTGGGCTTTATCTCTTTTCATTTTATGCTCTGTTTCTAGGTGTTAGCCCCCTACATAACTTTTACTATTATAATTATACAGGTCACTTGTAAATCTGTCTTTCCACCAATATTATTACTCCTTCCATCTAATCCTGTGTCTCAGGCTTGATCTCTACCATGATGGTAGAGATAATTACCTTATCATTTCAAAACAGAACTTTATCCACTTGTCTCTTTTCCTATCCCCAAAAGACAAAAACATTATCCTTTTTGTCACTCAGGCTCAGTGACTCAGGGTTATTTTTTACTCTTGCTTTTCTCATGCTTCACACATCTTGGCCCTAACCAGATCTTGCCTCATGCCCACCCATTGTCTCCCTTCAAGCAAAATGTAGTTAGTGAATTCCTTCTTTTAGCCTACTTATATTTTCATATTCCTTCCTATTTTTAATTCTTCTTGAGACCTCTTGCCTCAAGCTGCTGCTTATTGCTTTCAAAGCTTTACATGGGTGTTTTCCAAAAGGGATAAGTAGTCCACTGATGGACTGTGAGGGTGTGGGAAAAGGTCTGTGGAACCAGATGAAGCATCAGCATTACATTGATCTCTGAGAAAGTTTGTTAGCTTGGTTCAAAAATTCTGGGAATTGATCCTTGAACTTTATTACTCAGTGTTTACAATCTATCATCAAGCTTTTACGTCATGCCTGATCTTTCTCCTTTGCCAGTGCTTTCCAGACCTGTCCACTTATTTGTAGACAATTCTCTCAGAGTTTGTTTTCCACAGCCTTGGACTCACAAAAAGGGCTTCACAGAGCTCATGACAAAGCTTATGCTACATTTGCTCATGCACCCCTCATAAACTCTCTTCTGCCTTCTTGCATATGCCATTCAAAAGTGTCTGTGTACATAATTTAATTCTATTGTCTTACTTACTTTTTTGTAGCAGTTCTGTAGTGGTTTATCTTTACATTATAAGCTTCTTTAGCCGCAGACCATCCTTTAAAGCATCTGAAAAGCATCTTGGAATAGTGAGGCTGAATTTCACAAAAATGAAAAAAAACATTAGTTTTGCCAGGTAGTAGTATTCTTTTCTGCAATCTGAATCTTCATTCTTCCATTCTAGCTTCCCTTAGGGCATGACTTTTTTTGTTGAAAGGCAAAATATACAGCCTGCCTGTGAGGCCACTATTAATTCCACACTATCTCTCTTTTATAGTGCAGCTGGCACCCTACCCCTGGGAGAACAAGCTCATCACTTCTACCACGTGCTTGTTCTCTACCAGTTCAGGCAGCAGGAATCCTAAGTTTGCTATCAAATATTGGTCTTGCTTATGGCAGCACAGAGCATTTCACAATGCCTCTGGGCCAGCTGAAAATAATTTCTAGCACAGCTGGAGTGAAACTACAGAGGTGTAACATTCAAAGACATGCAAGTCCTGAGGAGGATGGGATTCTGTGTGCTCTTCTGTACAACATGGTTACAAACATGGTTATTTACAGAATCAGTAAAACCAAATAAAATTTTACAGTTTTAATTATGCATGTTTAAATATAGTATCCTTTCTTGAGAGTAATAAGCAGTGAAGCTATCTGTGGTTGTAGAATAAATTATATTTCTGATTTTTCAGACTCATGTCTTATATTTTCAATAAATTCTTTCAACTTCACATATTAATTTTGTTAATATTTTTCATAGATGTATGTACATGTATGTTTAATTTCTTACAAATTTATGTACCTTATTAGGTACTATCTATATTTATTACTTTACTAGTAAGTTAATGGTTTTATTGTTAGTTTTACTGGTTAATATATTCTCACCACACATGCTTTCATATATTGCATCTGCTTACTGCAAAAATTACCAAAGATTTCCAGTCAGTAGGTGTTTATTTGAAAGACAAAACAATTAACTGTAAGCAGATGGGCTGAGCCATGTCATTCTAGGGACATTCTTTTATGATGTTACTTCACCATCCCTTTAAACCATCTGCTAGATGACACTTGCGGAAAAGGAATACTTTTGCAGAGGTTTCTTCATCTTTAAAACAGCTAACAATACTTTGGTTAATACTGTCCCAGAGCAGTGTGTGCACCTATGCTTATGGCTGCCTTAATTGCACTTTCCTGTCCCTAAGCTTAAATAGAAGTACTGAAATGGTTCCTTTTCATGCTCAGGATAGCTCTGAATGCTTTCAAAATGTGTTTTATTCACTTTGTAGAGTTTTGTTCAGCTGAATGTATGTCATAGGCAATTCTTCTTAGTATGATTCAAATTTCTTTAACCTTCCAAAAATTACTCTCTACTTTGAGGAATTTTGAAGAGTCGGAGAGCTGCCTTCTCTTCAGTCTTTGTCTGCTGCCATACAATACTTTCAACTTTCCTGTCATCCTTACTCTTCTCTCTCAGAATAGTTGGCACTGTTTTTCTACGTGTTGTCTAGAGCATTATTCCACAAAAAAGAGAATCTGGCTCTCATTAGGTCTTCAGTTGATGGGTAACTGTACTGTGCTGGTGGCTTGCATTGAATATTTGTTCTCTAAGCATCTAGCAGTGATAGACAATAGCACTACACTTTTTATAACACCGTAGCATCAGGTATTGCACTACAGGAAAGTGGAAGTTTTGGGACGGTGGTTGGACATGAAGATCTCTCTCTTCCTTTTTCAAAACCCCTTCTTCTCCCCAGATGATTTGATCTTACTGGAGGACCAGAATCTGTCCATACAGGACTTTTCTCCCTGTTGGATCCTGTTTCTCAGCACAACGTTTTCCTGCGCCCTGAATGAGGACCCACTGACCTTGCAGTTCATGGCTGTGTACTCTGCTCCATCAGCTTTCTGGGGAGGAAGAAGGGCGCATGGGCTGGGCTTGGCAGGGGATTGTGGCTCAGCTCTGATTCTTCACTGTCAAACAGCTGGAGCAAGGAGTCCATGCAGGTGTGGATGTAAGTCGAGGGGAGAGGTTGAAGGGCTGGAGGCAGCAGGGCTGGGGAACCACGCAGTGCAATGCTGGCTTGGGCAAGACCGCTAAAGGACACGCAGGGCAATGCACAAGACCGTTACTGGCCACTATTGGATCAGTTTTGCTACTTGGTGTCATTTCCTGTGTCATTAATTTAGATACATTTAGGATTGAGATACTTCTGTGTAACTAATACATCAGCCGTTACTAACATCTGTCTAGTACAAATTGAAACATAACCTGGTTATTTCACATAGGTCATCACATATTCATGAACCAAGAAGAGCTTTTGGACATCTTGCTTGTTCTGAATTTGACCCATAGTCAGACGTTGAATGTTCAGTATTCTATCATGTGTTGATCTGTCTGATTCTCAGTTATGTAATTACTATATAACACTATATAATAAAAATATTATTATTATTTGAAAATAGTTTTAAAGTATTTTGTCCAAATGATTGGTAAATCTTTGTATCTGGAAAGTTTGTTTTCCTCATGGGAAGAATTGTCTTTATTTTAAAATTATGGCTTAGGTACACCTTCGATTTTATGAAGTGAGCCTCTTTTGACTATATCCACATTTTGTTTCAATGGCACATATTATGCAATTTAATGTTCTGTAAATATATTTCCTGATAGCTTAAATTCTATCAGTCAACTGTGGTCTCTTGTATTTCGTTACTGGCAGTTATTCCTTTTTTTTCATGGTGGTTTAGTGGGAATACTTCTTCACTTTTGCAACATTCTTCAACAGGAATAAATTTGCTTTAAAGGATCCTCATTTTACTAGTTTAAGAAGCTGATATTCTCAGTCATCCCTTATATTTTATTCAGAAGGATCTTTTGTTTAGCTACTTAAGTTTTAAAATCTGAATATATGCAATTTCATTAGCTTTCATTCTTATTAATCTGTTAAATATGACATCATAGATGACGTTATTATGCTTGTCTTCCTGTCTCACCAATTTCCTGTTTCTAGAAATTCTCAGTCTTGTTTTTGTAAATTCTCACTTGTGTCTGCCTTGTTCTTTTTTTGAGTATTATTTTTGGTGAGTTTTGATTTCATTGGTAATCTTTAGCTATACACTAGAAAATTTATCTCTTCACTCATTACTTGAATTGTTACTCTATTATGTTGACTTTGTCCAGAAACATGAAATGTGTTTGCAGTCATTATTTGTTATAGTAAACATACTAATTAGATAAAAATTCCAGTTAAGCGTCTGGCAAATGGTAGAATGATTTGAATGTTTATATAAAAGGAGAAATTTGACGTTCCATGCCAAAAACTCACACTGAATTTACTAAAAATATCAAATGATTTATTTACAAGATTGTTGTTACAGGCATGCTTAAAAATCAGAAAAACTTTTTGAGCTGTTCTGTAATAAGGAATAAGTTGTGGGGAACTAAGTAAAATAGTTCCGTGAAACAGACCCACAGTAAGATTGGAAGATTAATAAGTGTAGACTGAAGTTCAGTTCCCTTCTTTGTGTGTGTGTGTGTGTGTGTATTTGTGCTTAAAACTGGTAGGCTTTATTTATTTATTTTGCTTTTTCTTTTCTTTTTGCTTTTCATATAGAAAATAAAAAAAAGCCCCTTTGGATGTGAACCAAAGACCCCAAGCAGCATTCTGATTTGCCTCACTTGGAGTCCCTACTGTATTTATTTTCCTGAAGCTTTTTTCCTTCCTTTCTTTTTTTTAATAAACACTTATAAAACTATATTGCTTGAAGATACTATCCAACTGAAATACCCGTGAAAAGCTTACCTGCCTTGAGTACCTGTGTTGCCTTGCTTCTCAGTTCATTTCTTTTCCTGCTTTTTTTGTAGTGTTATATTTTCCCCTTCCTATAATCATTTCTATATTTGTAAAAACATAGTCTTGACGGATATGTTCAGCTTCATTTACTATGAATTTATAAGTAGTGTGGAGTTTCTGTAATAGGTTATGGCTGAATTGCAGCACAAATCTAGTGTGGGACATTAATACTCCTGTTAGGAACAATAAGATGTCGTCAGAGAGACGTCCTCTAGAAGAGGTGTGAAATAGCTGATCTAAGACTCTGTCAGTTTTGGTGCTGTATAAATTTGAAACAGATATCCAAAAAAGAAAATTGTTTGTGCCTCAGTATGAATAAATAGGAGGCAGGTTCAAAGGCAGTGATATGTGGAGTATGAGATGGTAAGTCCGCCTTGTAGGTCCAGTCAAAAGGTGAGTGTATTTCTTAAGTACAGGATGAGATACCATGAGGTGAGATAGGATGAGGTGAAGCTGTGAAATGTAGGTTACATGAGAAGTGTTCCAGGTACAGAGGAGATTTAATCCTGAAGAAAGGCCATCAACTAGAGATTAATTTTTCTTCATAGATAAGCCCCAGATTTTTCTTCCACAAATATTACTCGAGTACCTACAAGGAATTAAGATCAAACAATATAGATAGATACATTTTGAAGTTGGGAGTATAAATAGTCGCGGTTGTTTGCTGGTATCTGCTGATGTTATTGGAGTCTGTAGCCTCAACCAACTGGGCCTCACTTAAATGAGGCCTCATGTAGCCTTTGGGATGCCTTTCGGTTCCACTGCCCAGATCAGGCGTGGAGAGCTGATGGAAGCATTAGAAGATAGACCTCTATCAACTGTAACGCTTAGGGAGTAATTGCCACCTCTGTTTTATTTCCTTTTTTGAATCAGAGAAAATGATCTCCTCTTAATACTTCAGAATCCTAAAAATCACAAAATTATCATACAAAATTGTAGCAAATGTCCATTTGCTGGTCTCCTTTGTCCATTTCAGCATGAAATATCTAATCAAAACACTCCTTATTTTTCTATTTTTTTGTCATTTATTGGAATGTTTTTAGCTGTTAGTCTTTCCTCCATACACTGATACCCTTTTAAATGCTTTTATGTTCTTAGTCTTCCCCTCCAGCTTTACATTCCCCCACAAGCCATGCTAATATTGCCTTTTGTATTCTTACCTGTTTTGTTTCCATTATTCAATGTGAAACGAGTTGTCATTCACATGACAAATAATCCTTGCTATCAGTCAGTTCTCAGCTGTTTGTTTTCCTGTCTTCATTAAACTCAACTCCTTTTTGTTCCTTTTTGGGTAATTTCTGCAGTGCCCTTTTTTACTGTATCTCTGACTTGGTCAGTCTTCAAAATGTTTTAAAATCTTGGTATATAATTTTGACACACATAGAACTTGTGTTCCTCTAGCCCTAAGAGGAGGTGGTGGTAGAACTGTTGACTATAGGATGTCCCCAGATAGAAAGATGAGAGGACAGGAGCCGTCCTAGAAGCAATTCATAGATCCTGCAGTTTAGGAATTGGAGTTAATGCCTTTAGCCCATGAAAGTAACCCCCAAACTCCCCAACTGCTGAAAAACTGATACTCCTTAACACAGATCTATTGAGGTTCAAGTTTTTATAATAATGGATTCTATTTTTGATTGTATTCTGTATCTAATGGGTGGGTTTTTTTAAATGAAATGTCTCTTCAGTAGAAATTGAACACACCAAAAATGCACAAAAATCCATATAATTTAATTCATATCAATGCTGTGTGGTGGGTATCTGAGAAAAAATAAATGAATCAAAATCCAGTCATTTGTTAGGTAATTATTATCTGTTATTTCATGAATGGAAATGATTGTAACTGGTTTATCATATCGCATAATATTTTTGGACTAGTTGATAATATACTTTAATATCTTGTTATTCATAGATAGGAAAACAAAGCTGTCTTGCCTTTTCTCTTCCCAGCTAGTTTCTCAACTTTGAATAAACTAGCCATGGAACTATTCTAGGAAAAACACTTTTTATATCTGCTAAATGCTATACAGCATTTCACATTTCTTTTGTTTGAAGTGTATTTCATGATCTGCATCTTTTCAATGGTTTTTCTATAAAACTTCAAAAGTACACTTCAATATTTTTATTTCATTTTGAAGATTTTAATATACAGGCATACCTCAGAGATATTGCAGGTTCAGCTCCAGACCACCGCAGTAAAGTGAATATCGCAATAAAGCGAGTCACACAAATTTTTTGGTTTCCCAATGCATATAAAAGTTATGTTTACACTATACTGTAGTCTATCAAGTGTGCGATAGCATTATGTCTAAAAAAACGGTGTACATACCTTAATTAAAAAGTACTTTATTGCTAAAAAGTGATAACCATCATCTGAGCCATCAGCAAGTCGTGATCTTTTTGCTGATGGAGGGTCTTGCCTCGATGTTGATGGCTGCTGAATGATCAGGGTGGTGGTTGCTGAAGGCTGGGGTGGCTATGGCAATTTCTTAAAACAAGGCAGCAGTGAAGTTTGTCACATCGATTGACTCTTCCTTTCACAAAGGATTTCTCTGTAGCATGCGATACTGTTTGATAGCATTTTACCCGCAAGAGAACTTCTTTCAAAACTGGAGTCAATCCTCTCAAACCTTGCCACTGCTTTATCAGCTAAGTTTATGTAATATTCTAGATGCTTTGTTGTCATTTCAACGATGTTCACAGCATCTTCACCAGGAGTAGATTCCATCTCAAGAAACCACTTTCTTTGCTCATTCATAAGAAGCAACTCCTCATCAGTTCAAGTTTTATCATGGGATTGCAGCAATTCAGTCACATCCTCAGGCTCCACTTCTAATTTGAGTTCTCTTGCTATTTCCACCACCTCTGCAGTTACTTCCTCCACGGAAGTCTTGACCCCCTCCGAGTCATCCATGAGGGTTGGAATCACCTTCTTCCAAACTCCTGTTAATGTTGATATTTTGACCTCCTCCCATGAATCACAAATGTTCTTAATGACACCTAGAATAGTGAATCCTTTCCAGAAGGTTTTCAATTTACTTTGCCCAGATCCGTCAGAGGAATCACTCTCTATGGCAGCTATAGCCTTACAAAATGTATTTCTTAAAGAACAAGACTTGAAAGTTGGAATTACTCCTTGATCCACGGGCTGCAGAATGGATGTTGTGTTAGCAGGCATGAAAACAACATTAATCTCGTTGTGCATCTCCATCAGAGCTCTTGGGTGACCAGGTGCATCGTCGATGAGCAGTAATATTTGGAAAGGAATCTTTTTTTTTGAGCAGTAGGTCTCAACAGTGGGCTTAAAATAGTCAGTAAACCGTGTTGTAAACAGACGTGCTGTCATCCAGGCTTTGTTGTTCATTTATAGAGCACAGGCAGAGTAGATTTAGCATAATTCTTAAGGGCCCTCAGATTTTTGGAATGGTAAATGAGCATTGGCTTCAACTTAAAGCCACCAGCTGCATTAGCCCCTAGCAAGAGAGTCACCCTGTCCTTTGAAGCTTTGAAGCCAGGCATTGACTTCTCCTCTCTAGCTATGAAAGTCCTAGATGGCATCTTCTTCCAATAGAAGGCTGTTTCATCTACACTGAAAGTCTGTTGTTTAGTGGAGCCACCTTCATCAGTTATTGTAGCTAGATCTTCTGGGTAACTTGCTGCAGCTTCTACATCAGCACTTGCTGATTCACCTTGCACTTTTATGGTATGGAGACAGCTTCTTTTCTTAAACCTCACAAACCAACCTCTGCTAGCTTCAAACTTCTCTTCTGCAGCTTCCTCACCTCTCTCAGCCTTCACAGAATTGAAGAGAGTTCGGGCCTTGCTCTGGATGAGGCTTTGGCTTAAGGGAGTGTTGTGGCTGGTTTGACCTTCTATCCAGACCACTAAAACTTTCTCCATATCAGCACTAAGGCTGTTTCGTTTTCTTATCATTCGTGTGTTCATTGGAGTAGCATTTTGGATTTCCTTCAAAGGCTTTTCCTTTGCATTCACAATTTGGCTACCAGTTTGACCCAAGAGGCCAAGCCTTCGGCCTCTCTCAGCTTTCAACATGCCTTCCTCCCTAAGCTTCATCTTTTCTAGCTTTTGCTTTAAAGTGAGAGACATGCGACTCTTCCTTTCACTTGAACACTTAGAGGCCACTGTAGGGTTCTTAATTTCCCTAATTTCAATATTGTTGTGTCTCCGGGAACAGGGAGGCCCGAGGAGAGGGAGAGAGACGGGGGAACGGCCGGTCGGTGGATCGATTCAGTTCGCCGTCTTATATGGGCACGGTTCGTGGTGCCCCAAAACAGTTACAACAGCAACCTCGAAGATCACTGATCACAGATCACCATAACAGATAAAATAATAATGAAAAAGTTGGAAATATTGCAAGAATTACCAAAGCGTGACACAGAAACATGAAGTGAGCACATGCTGCTTGAAAAATGGCGCCGATAGACTTGCTTGACGCAGGGTTGCCACAAGCCTTCAGTTTGGAAAAAACGCAATATCTGTGAAGGGCAATAAAGTGAAGTGCAATAAAATTAGGTATGCCTGTATTATACTATATGCTTTCATCTAAGTTATTGCAATTTTAGTTTTAATTTTAATTGAGTTTTTAAAAGTGGTATGACATTAAATGAAGCAGGCTGATATATTTTTACTATTACAAATCATATTTAAGAACATTTTGTTCCTACTCTGAGATGATAACTTGGTTTAAGAAAGTTGTTTGGAATCACTATATTAATGGTTGGTCATAGTTTCTGAGGGAGAAGAGCTGGGTGTTGATACCTCTTGGATCAGCTGAATAAACATAGTGCTCCGTTGCCTACAGCTCTGTTTAAAAGGAGGAGACCTGTCCCCTTCCATCTTACATTACGAAGAAAGGCCAAGCACTTTAAGGGCTTCACTGATTTTGTTAGATCTGCAGTGTCTATAAATACCAAATAATATGTGAAATGGTGAACTGTTTTTGACAAAGCTTTCATTAAGTGCTGCCCCTAGAAACGTATACCCCCTTTGGAGGAAATTTCACAACCACCATCCAGCTCAGGGTATTTGAAAACTCAGTAGTCAATGATCACTTTTATAATCTCTCAGGAGTTTTCCCTTCTTCTGCTATTGCCTTGAGTACCTTTTTATCTTTTATAAACTGGTTGTTTTACAACCTTGGATTTGTGGCTTTTCCATAATTTTTCCCCATGCTATCAGAATTAATCTTTTAGCAGCCTGATTTACAGCTAAGAACTGCTGTTGACTGTATTGCTATAGGAAAAAAAAGTTGAAAGCTGTTTGAGCAAGTACAGCACTTTCAGATTACCTTTTGAAATCTTGATTGACCATCACATTAATTCTGCCAAAAATTTCAGAAAAAATCCACCTGATAATAATTCTTACTATTTTTTTCTGTAGCTATTTGCTAATGTGTTCTCTCAAAAATAATATTTTTTTAATTAACTAATTTGGATTTAACCAAAATTCCAAAAGAATATGAGATACCTACGTACACCTGTATATTGTCAATTCAAAATAAATTAAAGTAATCACCATACTCTTAGAGGACTGTTGAACAACTTTTCATCCCAACTTCAAGCCATATGTCAGTGTGGTGTACCTTAATGGAGTTACACAAGCTAAGTGATAAGAAGTGAGTGATACATTGGGGAAAACAGACATTTTTGAAGAGCTATATTGAGCTGTAAATATTTTGTATTGTTCCTTATTACTTGAAAAGCTGACATCTGTATTTTTAATGTGTTTAGTTAGGGTCTAACAGCAAGTCGACAGTGACAGTAAGGGTTCTGATCAATTGAACTGACTTTTTCTAGGTATGGGTTGCAGGAGTATAAAGATCAAGATGACAGAGATTCAACATAGAATTTTACTGGAGCCATTTTTAGTCAGATACCATTTTAAACTAGGCTGATGAAAGCATTTACTGGTTACCCAACTACATTTGTTATTGTACCAGATGTGAGGCTTATCATGCAGATTCAAAATATGCTTTAATTGGTTTAATGCTGAATACAAGGACACCTGTTTAAATAGTTGAATTATTGCAAATACATGGAAGCCCTGTTTTGGTAGCTTTTCTGCTTTTTTAGAGGTATTTGACATGGGAGACATATCCTAACAGAGATCATTGAATAGTGCAACAATGCTTCAGTACAGAACTACTAAAAAAGACAGTGATAAAACTAGGAGGCAGAGCATGTGAAACACCTGTTAAGCTATGCAAGAGTCAAGATGATGCAGATTTTCATTTTTCAGCCTTTCCCTCTGCCCCACTTACACCACTTGTTGGAAAGTATTCCAAAGGTAGCATTGACAGTTTTTACTATTTTAAAATTCATTCTGTGTTATTGTGTGCTGTTCTGGGTGCACCTATGAGCAGCATTGCTGATGCTGTGCTGTGTTGGCCTAGCAGAGAATAAAGCAAAGCTCACACTATCAGAGATAATAAGCAGATGGTTTTCTGTGCTGGAAGCAGTAAACACATTGCTTGTTATGTGAAGATCATTTTCTGTGCTTTTTTAAGTAAAGATGCCACAGGAAAGAAGTGTAAAGATCAGAAGTCTCATATTAACAGAGATGTGAAGGAAGTATTTTATTGCATTTTCAACTTTTTAAAAGAAAACACAACTTCAGTTGTTGCTATTATGAAGTGTCTATTTGCAGGGAGAAGTAGTGTATTCTCACAGCCTAATTTTAGATGCCTGCACTAGCAGGCTAGTTAACATAAACTCTGTTAATAGTCTCTGGAGAGAGAGAGAGAGGCTCCTTCAGAAAGCAATTCAGGCAACTGTAGGGTTTGGTGGTAAGTCTCTTTACACTCTTAAGAAAAGTCGTCTTCTTTTCTTTTCCCTCTATTGACTCTATAGTAGCTTACCTTTGCTTAGTGTCATGATTTGGGGACCTAAATCAGTCTGAACTGACTCTAGATATGTGTTGCAGATACTTGAAGATTAAAATGACAGAGATTCAGCACAGAATTTTAGTAGAGCCATTTTTAGTCAGATGTCATTTTAAACTAGGCTGATGAGCCTAGTGCATGGTGATGAATATTCTTGAATATTCTCGGCGTTGTGAATATTCTTGAAAAGAACTGGAAAATATCTTTGCATCTGATAATTTCAACATGATTTTAGTGATGCTGGGATTATCAGTTGAGAACAAAGTCTTGGAATTTTTATGAACTTGGCCAATAAAATGTTTGTGTTATTTCATTGTCTGGTTATTAACTGTGAAGCAGGAATTTTTCAAATAAATTTGTGGATATTCTCCTCTGCTGTACTTGGAAAACAGCAGAAAATGATGTATAGCAGTAAACCACTGTCTCCCATAGTTCAGGCCATGGAAATCTCACTGCAGTATTTTTATCAGAAGCTGGATCTTATTTGAAGTATAAATATTTTAGAATTATGAACACTATAATTTCTATTGAAATTTTGTATTAGTTCCAAAAAGATGCTGTGCATGTCTGCATGTATTCTGCTGAGCCATGTCTGGACAGCGTTGAACAATGAGATTGTTTGTTAATGAAGAAGGAAAAAAAGCCACTATACTATGAACTTGATCTGTATTTGCTAGGTTTCGATTAGAGGTTAACCTTCATTTTCTCCACCCAAATTAATGTTCTTAGCATGTAAAGGGGCAGCAAATCTAATGCGTGGCTGAGGCTGAAACCACAAGACTCAGGTAGTTGGATCTCTGCTCCTACTTGTGCTGCATACAGCTTTCACAATGTAAAGGTCTGAGAAAGTATAATGTGGTCTACCAGTATTTGAATAGCACTGGGGAGTCACTGTCCTGGCTTGTGATTCTAGCATCTGGCATTAATCTGGCATTGGCGTTTACAAATGTGGCACGAGCTTGTTTTAAATTGCCTTCAGTATTTTCAAATGTTGTTAAATACTATTTTTTTATGAACTGCTGAGGTATATTTATGGTAAAAAGAAGATTTTATTTCAGCTGTCTTTACTCAAATGTGTAAAATATATGTGAAGATTAAAGTGAGCACCAGAACTTCAAAAAAAGGTTAAAAAAGTGAATGTATTTTTTGCCATTTTATACCAATACTGGATCTGCGTCTGGGGGTCCAACTTATTCCTCCAAACAAAATTACTTACCAGGACATGGCACCCTCAGGTTTCCTGCACTTTTTTCTCCACCACAGTGCTCAAATATGGATTGTAATGTCCGTTACCTAACTGCTATCCGTACTGCACAAACTGCATCTCAGTATTTGTAATATTTCCCTAGTATTTTCACATTTTGTGTGCTCATACTGTAGCATAAAGAGATAATTGAACTCGTTGCACTACGTTTTGTGTGCAGCTTTTTCTAAATGCTTTGTGTGCCACTTCTGTCGAGATAAGTCTCAATTTTCTTCTTCCCTAATGACTACATTGAGGATTTGCTAAGAGTGCAGTGACAATGCTTGTGAAAGAGCTCTCAGTATCTGACTGATGACACTTCAGCAGCTAATTGCTCATAGAATTTTACTTCATAAAACTGTTCATACACCTGCTTTGCTCAGTACTGTGCTTTTGGAATTCACATGGAGAATGGAACTTTGCCAAAATGCATGAGATGTATTCTAAAAACCACAAGTGTGATTGGAATTTACAGGGGATCTGTTCTAAGTGGTTCCTTTTTCCTGGAACCTATAAATTTCCCAAGTAGTGGGTATTGCTGCCAGAATGTGCTTGTGAAATTTCTTATGTTTTTACATTGTTTTTTATTTTATTATTTACATTATTTTGCTTTATTTTTCTTTCTGAAAAATAACTTTTTTTCACTGAAAATAACAGACACAAGCCCTTACAAAAAATCATCCGATTATTGTGAAATCCTGTGCCACTATGGAATGTGTTAATTTCAGTTTTTGAAAGTATCCTGAAGACTACTTTGGTCAGTTTATTTCATGAGAGAAGAAAGGAAAGGAGAAGGCAAAAAGCAGACAAATGTTTAGAAAATACCATGCATCTGAGAGAAAATTGTAATCAATCTCATATAGTTTAAGAATTACTTGGGTATGAAAAGATATTTCAGGAACCAGGCTTGTTCAAGTATGACTTCTTTTAGCTCAAATTTGTGTAATCAATGCACAACACAAATATGATATTCTGACTTTGGGGATTCAGAGATTTGTGGGGCAGCAGCATTTGGCATGGTTCTATTGCTGCCACTCTTCCCTCAGTCTGTGATAGTGTTCCCACTTTTGGCTAGAGAGACCAGTTGATGAAGTGTGACCACATTGCATTTTTTTCTGTAGTGGGAGAAATATAATGCTACTGTAACATTGTTATTGTTATTGTTCAAGATTTATACTGTAGCAAGGCTCCAGGTCACATGACTTGTTATGCTTAGCCTCCATGACCAGATATTTAAAGATGCCTAGATATGCAGTTAGGTATTTTGCAGAATTTTCAACAATACGTGAACAGGTTAGGAACTGAAAGCCACTGACTGAGATGAGGTTAGTAGATAGTGTTTTGGGATGCTTTTAAATCTCTATTTGCAAATTCCATTAAGTGCCTAAATATGTTTGAAAATATGGCCCCAAATAACAGGTCACATCTCACAGATCTTTACAGTCTGCAGTATCTGACACATAACGTGGGAGAGGTGTACAGCTGGAATGTGGTAGGGAGAATGTGATGCAAAACTCAGTGTAATCACAAATGCACTTAAGCTGATCCATGATCCAGAAAATACATAAGCGAAAATACGTAATTGGAGTACCCAGCCTGTTCCCCATCAGATTCCTACAGTAAACCTTTGAACTTTACTAGTTTTTACAACATACACAGTGTGACAGTCACAGGAATAAAACAACCAGATCACATAAAAACATGCAGAGGGCACCTTAAAGAGTTCTGTGACTAGAGAGCCTTATTTTAGTTCACCTACCTGTTGTTCTAGTGATTTGGGAAATCTGTTTTGCCATCTGTACAATGCATGAAACATACAGTGGAACAATGATTTTCTTGTACAATTTCCGTACAAATCTAAGATGTACCCTCCAGAAATTTGTCAGTCTTCTCCTTGAACATTGTGTCAGCTCCTTCTGTTCGTCAGTCCTGTCCTTACTTCTGCTGCTGCAGTTTATTGATCTTAAAGTCTCTGTCTTCTTACTCCCCAGGTGTACAAAGAATAGTAGGCACTTCAAAAGAGGTGATTTGGGTAGACAGAGGCAATGTTAATAGTAATAACTTGGAATATATAATTCTTTCCAAACCAGGGAAAATGTGAATTGTTTCCAAAAATTGTGGCAGTAGGAAGGGGTTTGTTCCGGCACCAAAGCTGTTAAAAGAGGATATTAAAGTGTGGGAAGTGTCCAGTTTGCCCTTCAGTAGTGACACTGAGTGCCAGATCCTCAAGGGGTTTATCTGTTGTCAGATAAAGAGGCTAATAATTTACAATGGACTGAAGAAGGCATCTTCATACTAATTTTAGTGAAGGTTGTATGAGACTTAGAGTGTAACAAAGATGTTAAGCAAGCTGAAACAGATGACACATTTGTGTCACTGTCTGTCTGTTTGTCTATCTATCTATCTTTTATTTAAATGATGCCAGCACAGAAAGACCTTATTGCGATAAAAATACCAGAAATGCTTTTGACAACATTTCTAGCTAGTGTTATCTAATACACTCTTTGGAGTGTCCCAAGAAAAGTTGCTGAAGACTCTCAAGTTACTTTATTAGAAAACAGGAAGAATAATGTCTTTCCAGTGAAATACACTACATGAATTAGTAAGTCTTTTCCCTATTTATTTGCTGTGATTTTATTAGCTGTTATGCCAATAGATGTCTTCTCTCTTGCTGAATCATATTTTCTTGAAACATGCCTATCTGTAGCATGTTTCTCCTCTTCATTGAGTTTCTGAAGTTATAGTTAGAGCATTTAGTAGAACATTCAATATAGTGCAACAAATCATATTTTTCCTTTTCCATATATGAAGCAAAGCACAAGTCGTGACAAATAAAGGATCTTCGTGTATGCCTGTTATTAGAAGATGTTAGCGTATTTGTCCGCATTATAACTGTATTACTTTCACACATTCATTTTTCCCTCTATCCTTTCTCTGTGCATGCTAACATTCAGCCTGATTTCCCCATGCATTTGCATATTGGCCTCAGAACCTAAGACTGGAAGGATTCTTCTGAGTCACTGAGTTATGCTTTTTACTATCACAGGTATAATGCCGTATTTTTCTTTACACTTTCCTTTAAAAATTTTATTTAAAATCATAACCTGGATTTTAACTTGGTTGAGTCCTTCCGTTTCTTTAGGGCCAGAAGGCCTGTGGCAGTCTGAATGAGTCTGTGAGGGAGAAGTACATCCTGAAACTTCAGTATTAGTTTCTCTAAATTCAAGAACAGGCAGTTGGAGATGCAATGGGATTTTTTCGTTTATATCTAACAAAGAGGCTTTTACAAATGTTATTGTCCTTCAAAGAAAGTTAAATTGATTACTCAGTCCCTTTCAAATATGGATTTGGGAAATTCTGATGTGATTGCCTGTTTTTTATGTAAGGACATGTGTTGTCCTCTGGTATTTGTATCAGACATATGCATTTTATACAGGTATAGCTTAAATTTATTCTTTAATGTCTTTGAGATTACATAGGTGAAACTAATCAGAATTTGGCTAGCAGATATGTTCGGCGTAGTCTGAGCTTGTTGCAAAATACGTATGCCTGTTCTTGAGAAGGCCCTTTTGTTTTCTGGAGTTAAAAATGAATATAACACATTACTTTTTAAATGTTCTTACTGATCCCTTTATTCTTCCTGTGCATTTTACAAATAGGATGTGATGTTTTGAGTATGCTTCAGGCTTCAGTAGTTTGTATAATGTTCTATTTTCTGCAGCAAAAGCACGTCAAGGTGATCTCTGTGGGTGGTTAATATTTTCTGGAGTTTATTCTTCAACCATGAAAATATGCAAAACTGGAGAGCTTGGTGGTATGTCACATTATTTGTATATAAAATATATATTGTTCAATTTTATCTTTGTTAAAGATAACAGAAAAAATCACACATATAATAATATCTACTGTTTGTTGATGGGTGACAGCAGCATTTTTCACTCCTGACTTGTGTTTGTGGTTATGCTGGTAAGCAGTTCTTACAATAGCTTAGATTTTAATTTTATGACAGTGTGTTGTAAACCTGTCATTTAAATGAAATATTTTAAAACGTAATGATCAAAATCCTAATGAATCATAGAGATTTGGAGGAAATCTCTTTCAAAATTACTGACTGCATCATAGCAAACATTTGGTTTGTTTGACAAGCTTTAGGTATTATTTTGTTTGTTTTCAAATATAAGTACTTTTTGAAACAATTATGCAAAACAACACACAACATGTAAAATTTATGAACACTGTAACAAGTTAATTTTTAAACATTTGAGTAGAGAAGAATTATTAGAAAATTGAGTATTAGAGAACTGAAAGGCAAAAGTATGAAACAATTTAAATTGTTAAGTTGTTAACATAAAGAGAAGTAATGAATACTTTTACTATTGTTAACAGTAGTAACAAGAAAAAAATGGAAGTGGAAATATCAGTAAAATATATCCATATAACTAAAGGTCTATATGACCTATAAAAAAGGAATATCAAAAAAGTAATGAGCATTTCAATAAATTACATAATTTTTATAAATTTTTTTTCAAGCCTAAGCAAACATGTAAGGAAATTAGCTGTTACCAATAAGTAATATTGTGCCTGCACTTGATTGCCGATAGCATGTTGTATCCTTGCTTCTGTCTTTCTTCTGTTTTTGTTTCTGTTAGCCTCTGCCTCTGGGAAATTGTATTTCTACTATTTGTATAGCACGTAGGACAGTGAGTCGTCAGTTCTAAGTGGGAGCTCTGAATGTCTTCTAGGTGTGGCCTACTAAGGTTATCCTCTCTGGTACAGTGAAAAGATCCAAAAAGTGTCTGCAGCAGAGACCTTTTTTCCCTTGCCATTCCTGGCAGTTTGAGTTACCTCATTAAAAGGCTGGAAAGCCCACATGGAGTACCTCCAAGCTCAGCGCCTTTATTCTCGATGAGAAATATGTTCTTTTGTAGCTAAGGCAATTTGCAGAATCTGTGAATCACTTTGGTGCACATCTCTAAGCATCACATTAATGTTCTCCAACAAGAGGCAGAGTAAAACAAGGTCTTTTCCTTGTGGAAAGAGTTTAATTGGTCTATGGAAGAGCTGCAAATACATCAAAACCAGAGAATATATTTATGCTCAGCGTTCTGATGCTTTATAGTCTCTGACAACGTGGTCTTTTTAAGTACGGATTTTTCAGAACTGGAAATCGGAAGTTAAGGACTAGGTCCACTGTGATACCTTTTTTGTTTGTGGTCACTCTGTGCTCAACCTGTTAACTTCTCACAACAGCAGGACAACTGTATCTTGTGGCCTAGAAGAGATTTAAATTCAGCATTCTTGTCTCATGACTTTCTCATACCGTGAATGGAATGGGAAATGTAGTGTAAGCTCACCCATCACATCTGATACTAGCACTAGCAAAGTTGGGTGAGATGCTTCCAACCTTAACATTGCTGGCCCCAGAATGACTGTGTTAGTTCTGGTTTCTCATATGTGCTTACCTGTCACAGATCCCTGGTATCCTACTGGTACCCTTAGATCTGCAGTGAGGAAGGGCACTGTAGAGGCATAGGTAACACCACAGAAAGTACACACACATGCACATGCACACAAACACAAATCCTGTGTGAAAGAGTTTAAGTTGTTAAGTTGTTAACATTACAGAGAATGACTTTTCTGGCTCTTCAGGACACCTGTGTCCCTGCAGTCATGTACTGCATTCCTGAGGTGAAATGGGGTGATCTGTGCTGATCTGTGCTCCTTTTGAAAGGGTTAGTTGATCTTTTTCTATTCTTTGTGAAGTTTATAAAGATATTCAAAAAGAAAAGCAAAGTTTTGCTTTGATGAGGAATTTGATCTCACTGTCAAATCTCAACTTATTCCTTGCAGCTGATGCAGTTACTTTTGTGTACTGTGCTGGTGTTTCACACTGTGCTAGCCGTGAAGACAGCTTTCTGGGCAGCTGCCTCACTTTTGTGACAGGACAGGATGTATCTGTTACTGACAGGAGATCCAGCCGCCCTTGTGTGCTAATGGGGATTCCTGACCTCCTCCCCATGCCCGTCTGTGTGTCCTGTGGACAGAGGTTTCCTTGAGGACTCACCCAAGTTCCTGTTTGTAGTTTATGCAGGGTGTCCTTTGTTTTTTTTTGTTTGTTTTTCGTATGGGAAAACGCTCAGTATGGGAGGGCAAAGAGGGTAATCCATATTCTGCTGTAAATCTCTCACCTTTTGCCAGCCAAAACAACATTCTTTCGGGTCACTCTTTGATCCTGTATCATCTCCAAACAGACTGTCTGGATGCATCCCTGACCGTGCTGTAATCATGCCATGATATGTTATAAAAGCGATAGTGGATTGTCGTGCCATATCTAAGGTACATTCCAGCAGATATACTCCTCTGTACTGCTCCACCAGGTCAGAAACTGCATTTGGGAAAGCAATCTTGAAGCTCTTGTTCTCCTAGGATTTGGAGATGGTGCTTGTATAGCATCTGGGTACATTTCTAGAGTTATAAACAAAGCACATGGACAACTGCTCAAAAGAAATAAAGAAACTATGTTCTTAGAAGACGTGTGTCCTCTGTTCTCTTTTATTACATGCATCCTAGGATCTGTGGGTCAAAATAAAACTAAGAAGAGTAGGCAGGAAAAAATAGAGTATACCATATGAGTATCACTTAGTGAAAAGTCTTCAAATGTAATTGCATAAGGCACTTGTTCACTCTCAGTAGAATATGCCTATGGACAACGTGAAGAATTCTAATACTAGATTTAGTTGCTCTTCTTTGTGCTACAGCAACTTTATTTAAGATACAGGAAATTACATCTTGTAGCATCGTATTCATATATCTCTAAGTTGCCTTTTGTTCAGAGAGACTGTACGGTCCTAGAATACATCTGAGCATGATGGACATTTCAGTGCATAGCAAAGCATTTCTAGCTTGGAGGCCATATTGGCAGCTGCAGAGTTTGCCAGTATATTATTTGCTTTTGTAGTTGTAGGTTTGTAATGATCCTCTAAAATGGAAAAATATTATGAATCATAATCTAACAGTACATCCTATTTCAAAAATTTCTGTGTGTAAACATTTCTGATTTGTTTTGGGGTTCTCACATTTGATTTCATAATCAAGTTAATAAGAACACATAAGAACACACTTTAGAATTCAATAAATGCAATATATGTTAGTGTTACTAATCGGTAAATGGAGATAATTAGCCCATTATTTGCATTGGCCATCTGAAGTTTTTACAGTTCCTGCAGCTAGAGGATTTTTCCACTCCATCTAAGTGGTGCAGAGAAACAGCGTGTCACAAAAGGAGGAGAAACACAGAAACTGTAGAAAATGTATCTTCCACTTCTCCTTGCTTCAAAATTTTTAAGGTAAAATATGTTTCAAAAAATTACCATACTTCACTTTTATGGGAATGTTGAAATTGATATTTTTAGTTACTAGATGAAACTGCAGTACTGAACTTTCACCTCATAGAATAGCCCCAGTCAGTCAGACAACGCAAGTCGCCTGTTGCTTTGTGATTCTCTTCACATACAACAATGTGGGGGTGCACTAGCCCCTCTGTATTTAAACTTGCTTTGGAATTAACACTTAATACCAAATAAAATCCCTCTATTTTACACTTGAGCGATTGAAGGAGAAAAAAATAGAATTAACCATAATAGTTTTGGTCAGAGCTTATTGACTTTGGCAATGGAAAAGATTAAAAATATATTGCAAATATATATTTTTTTGCTGTGTGTCAATGAGCACTGCTTCAGTAGCTGTCTGGCACATGACAAAATAAAGTTGGATTTGTGAGCAAAACTGGTGTGTTTGCATTGGGTTTTGTATAGACATTAAACACATTAGTATGTATTTTATATGAATTAGTTGGGCTAAAGATCAAATAGATCATATAGAGAGTTTGGCATCAGGAAAGTAATTTTTAGGTTCAAAATAAAAAGAAGTAGATAAGATGCAGAAAGAGCAAGGGTAACTAAGGAATTCTTTGGTTAAGCTTCAGATAAACTTCCAAATATGAGAACTTACCTGAGCTGATTTAAGTGTTGCTGTAACTGCTCACTACTAAGGCCTTGTAAAAATAATGTAAAACCTGCTGAACATAGCAAGATCTCTTTATACTTGGGTTCTGTGTCCTGCAATATCTGAGATACCCTCAGAATGCTGGCAGATAAGACCCAGGAGCCCTACACCCTTCTGAACTGACAGCCAGAGGCCAGATGGGATTACCTGGGACATGAGATGCTCTGTGGGCAACTGAGTAGAGCCTGTCAAGTTCGCGAAGTTACTGAGAGGAAGAATATTTCCTGTTCTCTGCAATGTAATAAGTTACTCTGTTTTTAATGGATGTCTTGAATACTTAGGAAGGCTCCTACAGAGTGTTTTGAATATTACAAACTCAAGGGCCAGGTCTTGTTTACTTGTCTCAGGTGAAGAGTTTTATTGCAATCGGTAGAGTCAACAGACCTCTGAGCCAGAGAAGCTGAAGTGATCCCACTTATATATTTCACTTTATAACATGTCTACTGAAAGGTATGCAGTGGGAGAGGGAATCACAGATATAAGATCATTGCAAAAATCCCAGTTGTGAAATCCGCAAATTTCAGAAGTGCTCAGTTTTGACTTTAAATCTTCTCTGCTGAAATCATGGAAATGTCAGTAGTCATGAGTAGCTGATTACATCAGTGTTGCACTCTCCTAGAAACCTCTTCCATCTTGTAATATTCCATAAAATGCTGTCTTACTCTATAACTTTTAATGGTAACAACACATGATACTAAATTTATTTTTGCATTTCATTGAAAAGCTTCGATTGCTTAAAATCAAGGACTGTTTAAAATTCCTACAGGCTGTATACAACTACTGCAACACAAGGCCTGTGTATGCCTGCTGGCAGGCATTTTTCCAAAGGTCCTTTTTACATTACAGTTACAGTCAACAGGATTATATTTAAATAAATGCTTCATGTTATCAATAGCCCATGACTTTAATCTCTTTTGCTTTACAGTTGACACCAGCATATTAGTGCTTGGCTTTATCAGCACTTCAGCATTTGCTCCATGTTTATTCTTTTATTATCCCCATTCATTTGTTCTTCTTCTCCATCATCTGTCTTTCCTTCTTTTTTCCTGTCGCCATCTTTTATTTCTTAAACTCCAGCTGCTTGCGTTTTTCCAATTGTCACTGCACAAGACTCAGGATAAGGGCAGGTGGAAGAGCTACTGCTGAGCAACATCTGAAGTACATCTGCTGTGGTGTGACTGCCCATCTGTATGCTTAAATGTTGCTTTAAATACCAGCTAACTTGATTTTTTTTGTTTACTGTACCAGAAGTGTATGTGTTCTGTTCATGCACTTGCATAGGCACATGTGCACCCAGAACTATCCCAAAGCAACAAGAGTCTTCACCCCAGGACACATGGCAATAGCATGTTTGTCTGCCAGAACTCTTACTTATGCTTTCATAATTTTTTCCTTCCACCAGGTGCCTATCCTGGCATCCAGAGCTTACTCTTGTTTTCCCCTTCTGCTTTTTGCAGTGCATTTCTCTGTTACCATTGCTCATGTTTACATCTCTTAGTTTACAACAGATAATTTTCTCATTTCTAATATGAAATTGTGAAAGTTGTAAGCAGAAATCTTTTCTTCTTTTTCCAAGAAGTTTTATTCCTCATTTGTATAGCTGTTTGGTACAATGCAACTGAGATCAATTCTTTGTAGTGTAGTCTTTCATGTAGAGAACTGTTAACCCTTGTGACAGCGTTTGTCTTCTGAAGAGGAACAAGCAAGGAGCATGACTGTTTAGATTTTGTCATGTTTTGACTTATTTTTAAAGACCTAGAAGCTTTAAAGGCTTAATAGTTGGGATGCTGCTACATACATTGCGGTAGTATAGGAAAGAGTTTTGAAGCATGTTATTTTGGGGAGCAGATCTATAGCAGTAGAGGATTTTTACATTAAGTAAAGTAAAAAACATCCATTATTGCTTTCTTAATGTCCCACTTTTAGGGCTACCAGTCTCTACGTAGAATATATGCAATCATTTTTCACTATCTTATGACATGCAAATATCCTTCAAGATACCAGCAAAAAGCCCGGTATTCTGATTCTGTAAAGGCAAGCAGTAAATAATCTATAGTACTGTTTTTTTGTGGAGATATTTATTTGTGATAGAGGGGAAAAATCAATGTGAACCATGTGACATCTGTTAGTCTGGGCTTTTTTGGAGTGAAGGGAGAAACACATCTTGGAGAGTAATTGCTCAGGTGGTTAAAGGAAGATAGCTCCTTTTTAACTCTGCTCTCATTAGTGAGTGCTGTTCTGACAAGTGTGATACACTACAGAGAATTTGAGGGTAAATGGGGATTGGTCCACTTGGCCTAAAAAGATATAAACTAAATAGTTAAAGCATATCGTTACCATAGCTACATTAATATTTTGATAGAAAGATAAAAACAAATAAACTAGTTTTCTGCAAGGAGAAGCCCTTTTTTGTAACACAGTGAGATGCAGAAACTAAAAGTTCAACTCAAGACATTATGTAGTCAATTCTCTGTGGAATTTAAATTAAAGTTTTTGTGTGTTTCATAATCCTGATTTTGTAGGGGAGGATGCTTATTTTTTCAGGGTTAGAGACTATGTGTTTGCACTGCTGATTATGTATAAAAATACAAGCAGTTTAGGAATAGACCCTATATGTTAGCTGACTGTTTATAATGAGTCCTAATGGGTCAATGGAAAGATTTTCCTTCTGGGACATTGGATTTGACTTATATTCCTGGCTTGAATTTCCTTGGAATGGTTTTCAATGAATTGTCATAAATTAAAATTAATTCGCACTGCAAGAGCCAAAGCAAATGATGTTACTGGCAAAAGTAATCACATCATGCATTTTTAAAGTAAAGTCCTTACCTGCAATGATTCTCTTACCATATGTATTTCAATCAGCCCTTTTAAAAGAAAATATATGCTAATATTTTGCAAAGCAAAAATATGTAGCTTAGCTTATTAATATTTTACTGTATTTATTTTATATTGAGTTTGTACAGTGCCCTGAGGTGTTTGTATGATGGCCATTTTATTCATGTAAAATTGATTGATTTATTGAAGAAAGTCACAGGATGAGCATAAAAATAGAAAAATGCCTGTGTCCAAGAAAATTTATTGCTTTTAAAGTATAAAAGCTATTCACATTCCCATTATGTTTTGATTTGTATGTTTCAGATAGAAAATGTTTTGTGTTTCATGAGTAGTGTGTGCATCATACAGTGCAGGAGGTTGCTATGGGAGTTGCTTTGCTCATTTCTTATGAACGCTGATGCCGAAATGAGGATTTGTATAAATGGCTAAATTAACTTGTGCCCTTTCATTTTATTCAAAACTTGATTTTTTTTTGGAAATCTATTAAATAGATTATACTCATTCCAACACAGTTGCTTCTCTATGAACCAATGGGTTTTGTTATCTTGTGAAAATCAGAGATATGTTATTTGAGCACTCTTTGTGACTTCTACCATTTGTTTAGATTACTGGGGTAAGAGGGTACATTGCTGTGGCAATATTGTATGAAAGGTAATTAAAAATAATTATAGAAGATATCTCCTCTGTTTTTACTGTGAGATGACATACATTAACCTACTGAATGTTCAGAGATGGACTGCAATTGTGCAGTATTGACAGAGTTCCCAAAAGTTACAGGCAATTGGTACCTGCATACAGTTTATTCTGAAAAGACAAATTCAGATTTCTTCGTGTGATTTAAGGTTCTTATCCAGAAATCACAGTGAATATGAGAAAAGTGTAGGTAAGACACAAGCAGGGTATTATGGAACAATTACTTACTGCAGCCAAGTAAAAAATTTTAAAAAGCATGTAATTACTTTTCTATTTGGCACTTCTAATCACTCATGCAAGTTTTTCCTCATAAAAGTTTGAGTTACTGTCTGCAAGTTATATACTTGATTTTGTTACAGAATGATACAGGAGACCAGTAGGATTAGATTTATACTCATGTATCTTTACTACTGTTTTTATCCTTCTGCATAGCATGTAGCTGTTAATACAATATAATACAATATTGGTGACTGTTACAATTATAGTTAACATGAGCATCTTTGTTGCTAAAGAGTCTTTTTGAGTAATAGGGTAGATAAAAACTGATTCGTGAATTTTATTTTTCTTAGCTGAAGATCCTATTTTGTTAAACTGACACTTTGAGGTTTTCTGCTAGCAAAAATGGTTGGACTTCCTTGAGATACACCTGTGTACCCAAGTCATGTAGAAAGACACATCTTTCAAGAAAGCAAAGGACATTTTATGAAAGATCCACAAGAAAATGATTTTAAAGGGATAACAGCTTACAATGTTTTTTTCTTTTTATTTGTTAATGAACCAGATCTTTGTGTTACAGTTACAATCCTTTGCGGATTAGTGATTTGAAAAT
The DNA here is from genome assembly GCF_003343035.1 of Apteryx rowi. NCBI lineage: Eukaryota > Metazoa > Chordata > Aves > Apterygiformes > Apterygidae > Apteryx > Apteryx rowi. The sequence goes on along the minus strand of NW_020450800.1, from coordinate 236,662 downwards.
ATACCTGTTAGTTCACTTACACAATCATGTATGCAGAGCTCACGCTTAATCCCTTTTATGTATGCTTGAAGTCTTGTATGCATCTAGATGTTCTCTCTCAAAATCTCCTGAAGATTCATTCTGGAACATGTTTGAAACACCTTGTATATCGTTTGCACTCACAGCACTGCATAGCTTACTCCTTCCTCGCGGTCACCTTTCGCAGTGCTCTAATCAGGGTTTTCTTTCAGCTGCTCTGTGTCTTCTTGCGCCAGGCACCGGCATTGTGAAACCCCCTTGTCCTCCTGCTCAGAGCCCTCACTTCCTGGAGTTTTCATCTTTTCTCCATAACCACTCTATGAGGAAAAAAGATGGAAAAGCAGAAAAGATCAAGTTTCCATCATTACCCCTGGCCCTGTCATGTCATGGCATCACGATGTACAGATACCATTTTCATGCTTTTATTGCTGTTGATAATCAAATGCAAATACAAGAAAATAATTTTACTGAGTTATTAAAGCCAAAAATAATGCAAATAGGAATACTTTAAAATAAAATCAGATGACCTGGATTCGACTTCTTAAAGAATACTTTTGCCTCTTTTTGAACACCCCTGAATTGTTAGTCTTTCCAAACTTTGTTATCATTTGGTTAGTTTTTAGAATACTTCTTTTTGTAGTGGTCTGCTGCTCTGTTTGCCTGAATGCATAATTTCCAGGAAATAGGTGCGGTGATTTTATATGTATATGAAGTATATGATATATAAAAATAAACATAGCAGAAAGGTACTTTAGTTGGACTGGAGGCAGATTTTTTCCTAAGGCACCTTCATAAGTGTATGATTTACAGTGAGTACAGGCAGCTTCTTCCAGAAGAAAAGCTTTACTATTAAGTTATGATTAATTTTAATTACAAAGAAATTTGATAAAAATTAAGGACACAGGAAGAACTTCAGATATAATTCATTAAGCCATGTTTGTTGCATTTCCTTCCAACATTTTTCCTTCCAACAAAATCTGTTCATTTACCGGTGTGAAGTTAGAAATGCAATTTTTATTCTGTAGAGCATTACCAGTTTTCAGAAAAAATCTTTTTTTTTCCTCTTGGGAGAGTGTTGGAGCAAAAGAGGCTGCCTTTTTTTTCTTTTTTAATATAGATATCTATTCTGTGTTTCTCCTTGGCAGGTACGTAGCATTATGTGGACAGACTTCTACAAAATAGTTTATCTTCTCTATATAAAGAAGTCTTAGCTATCCCAAGAAAAGTGCTGTTGTTATTTCTTTTTCTGTGAATAAATCTTCGTACGAGAGTGTGTGTTTTGTATAATCTAGCACATGGAAGAGTTATGCTTGCTGCAGAACTATTTATGTATTAGGAGTTGAAATTTTCCTCAAATTATTAAAACATAGTCCTGTTATATTAGCAGTGTAATATAAAAATAGTATTACAAGGTTGGAACTCTTCGGAAATTTTTTCATCATAATGGCTTATTAAAGTAGCAGATCAAACTTTAAATTTACCAACATGATAAGTTAAATTAAAAAAAATATTAACTCACCAAATGTCCATACGTTATTTTTAATAATTTTTAAGATTGTGCTGTAATACATGTGCAGAAAGGGGGTCAGTTAAGTACTTGCTAATGCAGCTTCTTCTAATTTCTGAGTACATCTGTGTTTAACAATGTCACTTCTGTTCAGTAAGTTTTGGGTGGAATTTCTAAATCTATTTTAAGAAAACTTATTAGTGAGTATTGTGTAGGACCTTAGGTATCACTGAATTTTCCTGAACCCTGGGGGGTATAAAATGTATATTCAATGCAACTTTTTATAATCTTTGACATTCTGTATTTTGATTAATTAGAAAAGTGTTTGTGTTAGATCTTTCATATAATTTTAGAAGTAAGAGATTAATCCACTTAAATGCAGCAGAAGATGGGTTTTAAAAATGAATATTGATATCTGTGGCGCACTGTGACATAGGATTTGTTTCTTCGCCACTGAGGAACAATGATGTGGTTGAAGTAAAATGTAATTGTAATTAATATGTGAACTATATAACAGTCAAAAACATAGAGAAGAATATATATTCATTGATACAGAGAGGCAATTTAAGTAGTCAACATGTAATTACTCAAACTGAAGTTTTAGCAGGACAGTAATACATTATCCCTCCAGTTATGAAAAGTATTATGAAAGATATCATTAATGATAGGACTGCTCAAGATTATAGTTTTGATATTTCTATCTGAAAGACTGTTTATGTGTTATTTTACAGAAAACTTAACAAGTCCCTCCGTATGTAATAGTGCTGCCATGCTAAGCCTAAGCGATTTAGCACTCTGAACCTGTCACCCTGGTCATCACTTGAACTTTCTGCAAGGTGAGCTATGGCAAGTACATCTATGAGGATATCACTGCAGTGTTGGATGAGGATATACTGAGGTATGGGACTCAGATACTGCAGGAAGCTTGCAAGGCCAGAAGGAACAGCTTTATTTGTGGGGAAGCTACTGTCAGCTTGTGTATATGAGGTTTCAAAACTCTGAAAGGGGACACCACCCCTTTCAGGTACAGTGTAGCCTATACGGTACACAATGATTTCATATCAGGAGTAGGACTTTTTACCCATCACCATTGAAAAGAGCTCATTACCTGTTGAAAAGAGGAAGGTGGCCTCTTGCCTTTCCACACCTGCTCTCTCCAAGTACAAGGGCATGTTCAGAGTGGGTGGCAGCACAATATCTGCTATGTATGCTAAGCCACAGATCTCTTTTCTCCAGCAGTAACCAGCCACACCAGTATCCTGGCTGAGATCAGCATTTAGTACTTCCTCCAGCAGTGCCGGGGGGAGAAGCCACTCTCCAGTACTTACAGGGCAGTCCGTTAATCTCTCTGCTGGACTTCCTAGGACCAAGGCCTCTCTGTTTGATGATTGTTTCATTCATTAGTGACAGATAAGGAGCTGAACATCAGTGAATATGCTTTTGGGGTCATCTAATTTACAGGAGGAGAAGAGATCCCATTGTAGGCGTGTGACCACACAGTGAAAGACGAGGAGTGAGGAGGGGAATGGATGTGGTTTGTGGGAATGGTCATGGCTATGGCAGAAGAAAGAGGTTGCAGCAGCTGGGGGCCTGGAAGTCCCTAAAAATGAGCCATAACAGTGCCTCCTCTTCCTTTCAGCTGGCTCTAACCATTTGTAGTTATTAGTGCCTTTTGGCCTCTGGGAAGGCACTGATTTCTAGCTTGCTTATTGACTTGTTTTTTAAATGCTTTTAGCCTTTCTCATGCAAGAAACTCTCCATGCATTATGCTAGAGACAGTGATAAGAGACATGTTTTAGCATGTGAGTGGGCAGCTCACAGTTGGATTTGAGGTTCAAACTAACCTAACAGTACCAAAAAGAGTGACCTGGGTCTGGTAGCTTCATTTGTTAACCCTTACACTCCTCTGTGCCATTCATGAGTTTTAGACCTTTTTGATGTTGCTGTCAATCATCTCTTTTCCAGCCTGTAGAGTCTAGTGTACGTAGCTGTTCCCTATATGGAAGCTGTCTGTACTTTTGATTATTCCTTCTGTTTTTCTCTGAATGTTTTCCAGGTCTACTATATCCTTTTCGGGTTAGGGAGGGAAAGGGAGAAAGAGGTGTATGCCATACAACAGTCTGGACACTGTTGCGGCTGAATTTATACTGTGGCATAATGATGGTTTTGTTATGTTTTTTTACTCCTTTCTTAGCTCTTCTTTCTGTTCAGTCTGACTGGTACTGAAAACTGAGCTGACATTTTCACAGGATGATCATCTACAACTGCAAATTCTCATTTCTAAATAGAAGTTCAGAGCCCATCATTCTGTGTTTAACATTGTTACTTCTCTGTAGACTTACATCAGTTTATTTCTCTGCATTAAATATTATCAGCTGTTTATCACTCCACATTCAGTATTAGAATGTCCTCCTCCAGTTCTTCACAGTCAACCCTCCTCTTTGCTTCCTTCAGTAATTTAGTGTTACAGAAAATGTGACATCATAGCTCACTCCCCTTTCCAGACCATTTTTGAAAATATTGAACATCATAGGCCTTGTTACAGGTGCTTTGGGTTTCCATTGCTGATGTCCTGCAAAGTACTATAAACTGTCTTTTATTCTTAATATCCTATTTTTTAACCAATTATTTTAAGCAATGCAAGGATCTCCTGTTTTATCCCATGCAGCTTAGTTTCTTTAAGAAGGGTAAGAGACCTCATTAAATGATTTTTGGAAATATATGACCTATCAACTGGATCTCTCTTGTCTGTGTTCTCAGTGATTTCTGCAAAAAGCTGTAATCGTATGGTACATGGCTTTCCTTTTCATACTGGAATGTTGACTGTTTCTCGACATGTTATGTATATTTATGACGTACATGTATTGTTTATTGTAGTCTCTGCTAAGTTGCCTGATATGAACTTCATGTGTATTGATCTGCAGTTTTCTGTGTCTATCTCCTTTAGAATTTTTTAAATAGATTTCATATTCACCACCTTCCTTCAATACCAGGACAATTTCAAGTGAGTGTTTGCCCACTGTCATTAGAAGTTCAACTATTTCATACTCAAGTTCTTCTGGAAGTCTTGCTGGAATACACTCCAGTGTAGAGACATGTTAGAGCTGGGTTTATCTATCCATTCTAATCTTCTCTAAGGGTACTTCAGTTTAAGACAGGTCATCTGATGCATTACCACCGGCTGCTCTGCTCCCTGACAGCAAGGCCCAGCCCTGCCACCACCAGGAGCCACCGCTGCCGGCTCCCAGCCCCAGGGAGCCCCCAGGCCCTGCAGTGCCCTGAAACCTCATTGTGTTTTCCTATTGAAGCCTGTCAGAGATGATGATCCTTTGTTTTCCTCATTTGGACACAACTTCAACTTTTTAGAAGGATGCCTTTTTCTTTCTAATAATCTTCTTTATGCTGTTCGTTCATGACAGCTTTCTTCTGAACTTTCTCAAGTCTTTTTTTTTGATAGGTGGTATGCATTTTTTCTGAACTTGCAAAAAGATGTCTTTAATGAGTCTTCATGTCACCTGTAAAGGTATGACTCTTCTAGCTGTCTCTTTTTTCTTCTTTTTAACAAGCTTACTCATTTCTATTCAGTGACCTTCTTTGAAATACAGCGTTAGATTTTTTTTGACTCTTGTTGCTCCTTCAAGGACATAGGTTCTCATCTACATCAAAGTAGTTATTGGCTGTGGCTAGAAATCTGCTTTGTGTAAAAATTTACTATCTGTCACTCTGATGTGACATGTACTCAAACTAGGCAGGTGGAAATATCTAATGGCTCTGATATTTATCTGCCATACTTGTAGGAACATGTTTTGATGTTATGAAGGCACTCTGTTTCTTGGGTGTCTTTAGGGATCTGTCCAGAACATGGCTTATGTTTATGTGCTCTATCTTTCTCAATGTTGTTTTCTTTGGTCATAGTTGAAGGAGTGTCCCTGGGTTGTTTAATCTGAATGGACTGTGTCAAATTCCAGATGGATGTAATAATCAAGAACAGTCAGTCTCTAATCTTTGAGAAAGAAGTGAATCTATCTGTGAGCTGACCCAGTAACCTAAGGTGGTCTATATGAAAATATAGTCTAGCTGAAGACTTGAGGGGTTGTGAATTCAGTTCTGTAGGGAGGACTGGCCTATATGTAAAAGTTATCTCTCTGCAGTAGGACCTAGCTCTCAGTAGGGAACTAAGGAAAGGATGACTGAGATATATGAGCAGCATCCTCTAGAGAGGCCACTGCAGTCACCAGGAGGGGCATTGAGGAGGAACACCCCATCAGTGAGTAGCAATCTTTTTGTCTTGCCAAAGGACACTGCAACAAAAACCATACCCAGTGTTGGTGTTAGGGTAAGGACCTCTGTGAGTGTCTGGTCCTCGTGCAGACACTGAGATTGCAGCAATTCTCTGCACCTAGCCACGGTGGTCATACCAGTTTTGAACCAACCTCATAATAGTCCCTGAGCTGCCAAACCTGAGGCTGGGGTAACTCCATGGAAGTGCAGTGTTGATTAGGGAGTGACCTGCTGTTCAGCTGCTGTAGGGAATACCTATTTAGTAGATGCTATAAACAGTCAGGGACTGGAAACTGCAGCGATTAGCATGACAATTGTTTGTCTTTATTTTCATGGTAGTTTTTTGAAAGGAGTTTTTTGTTGGGGGTGGGGGTTTTTCTGCACCATTTTGTGTTTTTTCCACTTCATTTTTAGCAGTTTGTTTGGATTATTTATCTTCTGGTTTTTTTTTTTCCTCTGTTCTTTGGCATCTTGGGGTGGGAGGGGTCTTGTTTTTTGGCAATTCATGGCAGTTCTTTCTGTATTTTTGCATATGATTTTAGCTTTTTTTTTTTCCATTTTCTCTAGAACTTAATTATATCTTTTGGTAGGTAAGTTTTAAATCTCTTTTTTTAGGCAGGGTTTTTTGGGGTGGGGAAGAAACTGGAGGAGCTAGAGTTCTGCATGCAGACACAGAATTATGGTATCGTTGGAACAACTGCTGAGTGGCAGGACAGCTCAAGTGATGGGAGCTCTGTGATGGATGAGTACAAGCTCTTCAGAAAAGATGGGCAGAGAAGAGGAACAGGTTTCCCTTTACATGAAGGAGGAGTTTGAGTGTGTAAAACTTCTGTGGAATAGGAGAGAGGCTGGATGAGGGCTTGTGGATCAGGGTCGGAGGAGAGCCCCCTGAGAGTGACACTGTGGTGAGAGTTTGTTACAGACCACCAAATCAGGGGAGGAATTGGACAGTTTTCTTTAAGTAACTTGAGAAAGTGTCCAGATCACAGACCCTGGTTCCTTTGGGGGACTTTATTCTCCCTTCCATTCACTGAAAGGGCAACACAGGGGGACACAAGAAATGCAGGAGTTTTTTGGAGTGTATCAGAGACCATTTCTTACCACAGATGCTAGGTGGCTCAACCAGGCATGATGCCCTCCTGGATCTGATACTCATGAACAAGAAGAACTGGTTGGGAATGTTATAATCGACAGCAGCCTTGGTGTAGTGACCATGAAACAGTGACGCTCATGATCCTGAGAGGAAGGACAAAGGCAAGTGTCAGAGTAGATACTCTGCTTTCAGGAGAGCAAACTTTGGCTTATTCAAGGAACTGATAGGTGGATCCTGTGGGAGGCAACTCTGAAGGGCAAAGGAGTTCAAGAGAGCTGGCAGATTGTTAAGGACAATGAAGTGCAAGAATAGTCCATCTTGATACTCAGGAAAATGAGTATTTGTATCAGGAGACAGGCTTGGCCAAACAGGGAACTCATGACTGAGCTTTGAAGCCAAAAGGACAGACAGGATACATCTGAGGGTGCTAAGAGAGCTGGCTGATATCATTGTGAGGCCACTCTCTATTGTCTTTGAAAGACTGTGGAGATTAAGGGGGGTCTCTGATGTGTGGAGAAAAGCAAATGCTGCATACATTTTCAAAAAGGACAATCTGAGGAATAACAGTCCAGTTATCCTCACTTTGGTCCCTGGGAAAATCATGGAACCCATCCTCTTTGAAAGCACATTTCTGGTGATTGGGAATAGCCAGCTTGGATTTACCAAGGGTAAACCATGCTTGACCAACCTGATTACCTTCTATAATGAAATTATTAGATCTGGGGATGAGGGTGGAGCAGTGTATGTCATCTACCTTGACTTTAGCAAGGCTTTTGACAAAGTGTCTCCCACAGCATATTTGTATCCAAGCTGGGATGTTGCAGTCTAGATGGGTGTACTGCTGGGCGTGTGTGTGAAAAACTGACTGGAACACTGGGCTGAAAAAATACTGGCTAACAATTCACACTGGGCAGGAAAGCAAGGTGGGGCTGGTCCTGGTGGAGTCTATTCTCAGATCTGTCCTGTTTAATATCTTTGTCAATCACCTGACAGACAAGCGTCAGCACCCTCATCAGGTTCGCGGATGTCACCAAACTGGAGGGTGCAGTCAATATGCTTGAGGGCAGGGATGCAATACAAGGGGACCTTGACAAGCTGAAGGAGTGAGCTGAATTAAACCTCATGAAACTCAACAAGGAAGAATGCACCTGGGACAGACTCACCTCCTACAACAGTACAGGCTGGGCAGCAGCTCTGCTGAAAAGTACCTGGGGATCCTGTAGAGGATAACAAGCTGAACATGAGCCAGCAGCATGTCCTGGCAGTGATGAAGGCTGGCAGAGCATCCAGGGCTGTAGGAGCCCCAGGAGCATAGCCAGTGGATTGAGGGAAGTTGTCACCCTTTTTACTCAGCATTCATTAGATCACATCTAGGTACCGCATCCAGTTTTATACCCCCAGTACAGGGAGAATATTGATAAAGTGGGGTGAGTTCAGCAGAAGGCCACCAAGCTGGTGGGTGGCTGGGGCACCTGCCCTGTGAAGAAGAACTGAGGCAAAGGGCTCCTTCTGCCTGGAGAGGCGGCTTCGGAGGCCCTAGCAGCAGCCTGCCGGTGCCTACGGGGAGACAAATGAGAAGATGAAGCCTGCTTTTTCTCTGAGGTGTGTGGCAGGAGGACAAGAGGCAGTGGCCTGTGGAAAATGGAAGGTTCTGACTCAAGGTAAAGGAAAAAAAAAAATCACTGAAAGGATAGTTATGCAGCAGAACAGGTTGCCCAGAGAATTCAGGTGGTGGAATCTGCTTCCTTCAAAGTTTTGAAGATGTGTCCAACTAAAGTCCTAAACAGTGCAGTCTGAATTCAGACCCTGCTCTGAGCAGGAGTTAGACAATCTCCTGTGTCCCTTCTAGTGTGAATGACAATATGGTGCATACATCATGGCAGAAGGGAGCAGGTGTTCTTTGACTTTATGCCTTGCTGATTTATAAATAGGTACATGTATTTCTCCTTAAAAGAACATACTAGATACATAACGTATGATCACCATCTACATACTCTTATAACCTAATATTTGTGATGTTTTTACTTCTACATCCTCTTCTGATAGTATTCCTGAATCCCTTCTAATTATTTCACATGAGAAAATGGGAGAAACAAACTGTAATCATGGAAAGAATTCACAAAATTGAAATGTTGTTGTGTTTGTGGTAAAAGTATACTAGTACTGTATGTCAATCTAGTTGGGACTAATTTATTACTTCTATTTTTGTTTAGATTCTTATCCCCCAATTACTGTCTGTAGGTTGCTGCAGTTTGGTATGAGAAGCATAAGAAAATTAAACAACAAGTAGGAAGTGGTGGTTCTTTGAGCTGTCTCACAATAAATTACATGTTTTTAGAAGACAGACAGACGTGTCTGAAGATAAAGTAAGGCATGGTATGTGCACATGTTGGATAAATTGTTCAGAAATCTCCATGAATATGATATTGCTTGTACATACTTAAAAGATTAGTGTCAACATGGGTTATCTATCATGTAAATACAAGTCAAGCAAGTTAGACCTGCCTCAGGGCTGGTTTAGTCTGTACACCCAACTATTCAGACAATGCTGTTGTGGAGGTTTTGGAAGGGAGGACTGGAGAGGAGTGATTTTTTCATTGCTCCAGGCTTCCCATTTATTTGTGCTGTCTCCATATTCTACAGTGTGCCTTGGTAGGTACAGGTAATCAGTGTCCTGTTAATCTTTTGGAGAACTAAGATCTAAATGGAAAAAGAAAAGCCCAAGCCCCCCAAAACCAATGAACAGTTATATATAGCCTGTACATCAGTTACACAGTGGATGAGACATATCATAAGTAGATGATGTATTTAGTTCATGTCATCATTTTTTTTCTCTCACTAGGCAATTCCCAAGACATTAAATACTAAATTTTTAATCTTTTTCTATAATTTTTTTTATTTTTCTTGACCTAATTCTTTGCAGAGTTGCATGTTCTCCTGATTAATTGAATATAGATATTTTGATTGGAGAATTAATTCTATTTTTTTGAAATTTGAAATTAATTTTTGTGGTATAGAATATAACATCTGAAATTTTTAAGCGTTTGTTAAAAAATTGGGTAAAGGTCTAGCTGAGGAAGGTTGATAGCTCAAGCAAAAGTATTCAGGAATTTATTGTTTAATCTGTGCCAGGTAAAAAGTGACTGTGCACCCCCACTCTGTGCTTCTGTTTGGACCCTAACATAATAAAATACAGCCTTCATTTGTATAAGTAACATAAAGTAAAGTAAAATTTGGCTAATGAGATCACAGTAGTATGAAGGTCTTTTATTGGCTCATTTAACTTTGGCATGATTGTAAAGCATAACTACTAATTTATTTTGCATGTTCTTGTTAATTATAATGGCATCCAGTAGTGCTGATCTAGTTATGAGCTTCTCAGTATTTCCCTGTTGCAGAATTGTCCAATACAATACTGGGATTAGAGAAGAAGAGGAGCATTTTCTTTTCCTTTTTTGTATTTGCAGTCCTGTAAGTTAGATAATGCTTTTTAAAAGTGAATACTTGTTGTAAAATAGATTAACATCTTTAAGTAGTTTGAATACAACTAAAAGTACATAGTCTGAGTGTTAAGTACCTTTGTAAGCATCTTTATTTCGTAGCTTTAGAAGATATACATCATGTATTGTGGGCTGATGATGTATTTTTAAATAAAATTCAGGTAGTCCAATTGACCTAATTTAATTTAGGACTTGCACAGAAGTCCTAATTTATATTAGGACTTATCTTTTGTTTTTAATTGCATGGGAGGGCTGTACATGGAAAAAGTGGAAGCAATGGATACCAGTGAACGTATATTCCGTTAAATTAATAGTTGGTGTCTTCAGCAAGTAAATCTTGCTTCATTGAAACCAGGTATGTCTTTGGCCCAATTACTCCAAAATAACAAGCATATTTAAATATACCTTATATAGAGGCCCTCCAGCCATGTTCTAAAATATTTCAGAACACATCTGTAAGTAGTGGTTCAGTGGAATATTTTATACAAATACCCACTTAAAGGAGTAATGCAAAATTTGAACCATTTTTACTTTAGAAGAAATGTGAACAAGTAGACCTGAGGTGAAATAGAAGCATGTCAGAATGGTTGTTGATCTGTCAAGTAGTAGAACTGCTGAAGAGCTTTAGTGCTCTCTCATGAGTTTAGTTACATTTTTAACAGTATCAAAGGCCACTAGCCAGCCAAGATAATGAATATGAGCATGTAGTCTCAAACCAAAATGTTGTCGTGGAGGTAGTGTTCAAACATATAACAGGTAGACTTATTCTAATGGTTTATGATCTGAATTATGAATGAGGTAAAAGATGAATGCAACAAATGCATGAATGCATTAAAGAGAGTTGTTTGCAGAATGTGGGTATTGTATTTGTTTATTTAAATTAAGGTTCAAAGGAATATCTTCATCTGGTAATGAATGTGGCTTTCATTCTGAATTACATTATTTTGATATTTTAGTGATTTCTGAAACAACCATGGCAATTCACATAAATAAGAGCCAAATCCTGTTAGTTTTGCTCACAATGAATAATGCGTTACAACATTAAAAAATCTAGTGCAGAATATCATATGACAAAATGCTACCCAAACTGCATAACAGTCTTAGTGGTCAAAAAAGGTCTCTTATCTGAAACAAATTGTGGAGAATTGGCACCCACGTGCTTCTGTGCCTGATGGATACACATAATTGTTACCCATTTTATCATTTCTTAGGGAAGAATTTGATTAGTATTCTTCTAAATCTACATTTCTAATGAACAACTACATTTCAAATTAATTCAGTCATCAACCCATGAAGTTCTGCTTTCCCAGATATTACATAAGGTTTTGGTATTTGTTTGACTCATATTTTAGGGACTAGAATGAGAAGTCAGAGACAAATGGCATGCAGTGACTTTCAGTTTCATTGTATTTTACTGCTCACTTGATTGGAGTGTTTCTGTGTGGGTAAATAGCATGGCACTGAGCTGCTAGGAATTGCTTGAACCTACACCAGCTGCAACTGTATTTAAAAAATGTATTCTGTCAGGATGCTTTTAAAGCTTTGGCAATTTTTGTGAATTGGATTTTAAACCTTTAAAGAGAATTCAAATGGAATTCTTAGATCTCAAAGAATGTAAAAAGTATCTTTATAAGCACTGTCAGTATTGGTTAGGTAAACAATGACATTAAAGATATATCTGTCACATATGAAGGGATAGAATGTGCTGGCTCAGTTGGAGGGAGAACAGAGACTTTGGTATTAAGCTGAAATAACTGGGATGATCCAAGTCCATGTTTTAGGATGCAGACAAAAATAAAAACAAATGAATGTTTATAGAAAAAAAGTAATAAATATTATTTGTAAGGTAAAACTTCATCAGGTAAAACCATAGTGGAATGTAGTATGAATGAAGTGTAGGTTAAAATATATTTCTAAAGGTGAAGATACGCACTGGCAAAAAAGAAAGTTGGTAGTAAGGCCTGCCATCTGTCTGTGGGATGTACATCTGTCACATGAACACATGTATTTGCCTGCCTACTTTAAATATTCTTTGCTGACTTTTGAAAAATTCTAGAAATCCTAGTAATCAAAGCCACCAAAGACAAAATTTTAATAATCAAGACTAGGTAGAATGTTTGTTTTCATATTAAGATTTACTAATAAGTGAGTAATTATGGTAAAATGTTATCATCAAATAACTTTTTTCTTCTACAGAAGGCTGAATCTCACCAAAATATTTTATGTTTTTTGTGGAAGACTTCATATTTTGTAACTATCATGTATGAGCTTTCTTTCTGAGCTGAAACAAAATGTGACATTTAATAAGATCCAAGCTAAGAAAACTGATTGTTTGAAAAAAATTTTGGAATAAAGGAATATGGGGAAAAAAGAGAAATAGATACTGATGTCTGAGGCTTACATATTAACGTCTGTCAGCAGACAGCACATGTTGGTGAAAAAATAGCTGTAAGCTGTATTTCTGTCTAGGCTTTAGGTACACAAGGCCCTAGAAAATATAAAGAGATAGAAGCATAGCTGCACATGCCATTTCTTAATAGGAGAGCAAGGAGGATGCTTCTCTTGATTGGCTGGATATTTCCATTCTGGATCCAGGGCAACCGCATAACCATCAAACAAAGTTTTATAACACATATTTTATTTTTCAACAATTTCTAAGAATTGTCACCCATCTTCACTCCTCAGATTTGACTTAGGATTCTTACCAGTTTTTAACATTTTCTTCTTTCTCTTTGTATTAAAAGCTCATAATATTTCCTTCTCATTTCCCAGTACGGTCCTACTGTGCAAGGGTTTCATGCAGTGTTTGTTCCTCCAGCCTGTTGTTCTTTGCTCGTCCTTCTTCACTTGCTCTGCTACAGAGGCTGCCAGGTAGCTTGCAGTTTTCTAGGAACTTCGACCTTTCCAGCAGGTTTTGTTATATTCTACAAACAGAGGAAGAAGTTAGAAGTGGAACTCTTCTAAATGTCCAAACATCTTGTAACAAAGTGTGTATTAATAATGCCCGTTGGAACACAGGGCTTTTTTTAGCAGTGGGAAAGCAGTGTATTCTACATAAAATTCTGCATTCATGTTACTCTTCAGTCTGCTTCTGCCTGACCTTGTCAGCAAGGGAGAATTGCCAAGAGGAGCCATCCAGAGGCTGGTAGGATCAACTTCAGAAGTAGCAGAGTTTCAGGCATTAAGGCTATGTCTATATTAGTAAATTAGGCAATGTGTGGAAATGTTTCCAGGTCCCTGCCCCATTTTTGGTTTGTGCATTCGCCCCCCCAAATTCCCCGATGCAGCTGAGGTATTGCAGCATTCCTTTGAGCATTCCCATCAGGCCGTTGCCATGCAGCCACTCTCGGAGGTGATGCGAGTATACTAGCATACATGTGGGCTGATCCATGCCCGTTGACTTCAGCCATCAGAGATGTTCTCAAGCACTGCTTAATTTGGTAGTCTAAGTAAACTTTCTCCTGATCTGCATGGTCTTTCTCTCCTCTGCCCTGTCCAGCCCTCTGCCTTCTTCCTTGCAATCTCAACTATACATCTGATCTTTTTCTTCTTACCTGTCCTTTCATCCTCCCTAATAGCATATTTACATTTAATTTAGCTGCTCCACTATGTCTCAGATTCCCTTCCAACCAAAAGAAATCCAGCTAATAAAAATCATAGATAATGTGGTAAAATTATACTTTTTACTCTGCTTAAGGAAGCTGTATCTCTTCCTAACAGGTTTCCCTGCTAGCTCATTGGTAGTGATTTTGTGTACAATCCTCTGTCTGGAACAAACCACTTCAGTGAAGCCTCCTCCCTCTTGTTTGCCTTTAGCTACTTTTATAGTAAAAACAGAATAACAAAAATAGAACTAGATCTTGAGAGATACCTTATTTGTCCATTTACTCCAAGGCAGAAACTTGATGAACAATTGTTTTTCCTTTGTGGATCGCAGTGAAATTGCTCTTTAAGCTCGCTACTCTTTAGGAGAATCTTTCTCTTTAAACTTGCTCTGTCTGTTACCCAAAATGTTTATGTCAGAATTGTTAGAAAAATTATAAACAATCGTAACACCTTTATTTTTTCTGTCAAAATAATAACTAGCAGCTTATGCACATCTGGAACTAATTACAGCATATGATAAAGCCAAATTCTATCTTGCTTCTTGCTTTGGTTAAATGTTTTCCAAATAGCTGTAAACATTTTTCATTGTCTTGTCAGGATGGTGATACTGGAATTGATGTCGGACATCACTCCAGTTCAAGGTTGAAGTTAAAAGGTCTTTTTGAGGCTGAGAAGAAGCAGGTGAGTAGTGATCAATCATTACAAATCTTTGAATGTTATCATTTGTGGCTTTCTTTGGTCCTGTTCTTGTCTACCGATCCATATTCACATAGCTCCTCTGTGCTTCCTCTGATTCACTGAGGTGTATGACTGCTTGAACTAGATAGCAGAGAACATGTAATTCCTCTCAGCTTTCCCCGGCTTTTTCAGGCCCTGCCACAAAACCCAAGTGAAAACTTTGATCTCTCATCAAGGTCTTTGGAACCTTGGAGATCAGAATGTAATAAAGAAAAATTTAGTATGACAAGTCAAATTTTAGCTCTACCCGACAAGAGTATTCCATTTTTAGAAGTTAGCAAAATAACATCATAGATTTTTCTAGAAGAAACTGAAAATAACAAAATTATTCTTTAAGATTTTTTTATACTCAGATACAGGATACAATATTTTCTAGTGGATCATTGTCTGCCTGTTGCATTTGCTCTGAGACTTTCTGTGGTAATACTTTGGGAATTTGATGGTTGGCTTTTGCTTTAAAAGGAGTTTAGTACAGTTAGTAGTAAGAAAATCATACACTGATCACTGAAAACAACTAGATTTTTGTTCCTTAAGTTGCTTATGCTTAAGTCTTAGGTGGCTAAAGTTAAGTTTCACTGTATAGCTTCATTACAGTGACTGCATTAAGAGTATTATAATTAAGCTAATTTGGTTAGAAAATTCTTCTAGATTATATCTTTATAAATATTTTTGTAATACTTTAAAATTTTAAAAGACCAGATAAGCTAGTAATAAATCCCTGAGTTCTGGGTATCCCTGGTTTGTTGAAACAGGAACAGTCTCTATTCCACTGGGAGCCAGGAATATTCCATGATGTCAAGGACCATGAGTTCAAATCTTGTTTGAACTGCTGTGTGTGTTAACAGTTTGAACCTCCCTGTAAAGAAACACTTAGTGGATAAAGTACTGCCTTGGGAGTTGGCATGCCTGCACTGAATACCTTGCTTTGCTCCAGACTTTCACAGCTATCTTGAGCAAATCATATAAGACTATATATCAAGTTTTTTACCTTAGAGAGATCTGGAAAAAGACATTCTGAAGGAATTAGTGTAAGATGAGAGCTTAGGAAGCCACTCATATTTATTTCACATTTCTCTGTACTTGGTATTGCAACAAAGAATTAATTAATTAAAGTATTTTAATTGTTCAAATGTTGATTTTAGCAGAGTGGGAGAAAAACACCTTGCCAATATCTTCAGCATTTTTCAAATCCAAAATTTTAGGCCATGTTTTCATGTATAAGTTTCACAGTATGTTCAAGTGGTGCCTGATAATTAATTTTACAGGTGCGTATCTCAACAAGGTAAAACAAACTAACTCACTGCAATAGGAACCAGGCCCAATTGCTTCTATGTATACGACTGTTTTCTAAGTACAGGCATACCATTTTACAGTATGCCACATGCAGCAGCTGTTAAGGTATTCTGAAATAATCAAATATACCTATATCATCCAGAATATTAATAATATTCATGGACTGATGGCTCAGAGGACAGGAAAAAGGAATAGTTCCAACAGGAGTTAAAGATAGTGAGAGTCATTAGTGCTGAAACAATGTTTATAATAAGTTTTCCAAAGCTTCACCCTCCAGGAGGAAGCACAAGCCTTTTTAACCCAATGCAAAGGACAAGACACTCCTGATAGCGCTTTGCTGTAGCTATCCTTAACCACTGGATAATAAGAAAGGAAAATACCTTTCTTCCAGTTTAACTTCATGTTACTGATTCAGGAAAGCCTTTTCCAAGGACTTAAGGCACTGACCTGAAATGTACAGTATGAATATGGCAGAACTACAGGAAAAAGAAAAGATACAATTTTAGCTTTAGCAATGTCATGGATGAAAGGATATACAGCACTGTACAGGGACAGTACTGTGGACATCACTGTGGTATCACACAGAAAATACAGATTTCATCCATGGCTGTATATAAATATATGATAATAGTGTTTTTTCTTATATTGCGCAATGGTGAAGACAGTGCAAAAGACCAGATTCTTTGCTTTTCAAGTAGTGATGGGAGTATGTGTGACTTTCTGTCACCTATTTATAAACATATGTCTGAGAGATGTGCTTGTCTTTAGTAACAATGGGTAGTTTCGCCATCAATAGTGTCAATATTTTAGAGAATTGTTTTTGGTAGAAATATATTTATTATACTGGAGTGCAGTAATTGCAGTCTGGTGAGCCAACCAGAGGGGTTTTTTGAGGATGTTTTTCTGGAAATTTACTATGTTCTGTACCAAATAATGTCAGAAATGCACTAATACTGACTTGTGTATCTGTAACAGTTTGGCCAGTATCATTTTATTGAATTCCAATATGTCTGAAACCTAAGGCATATGCAGAAAAGTAACTATTATGCTGTTTCCTCAGTTATTTCCTTCCTTAACTTGAAGTTAAATACAATCTATAAAAATACTCCTTGTAAAGAAAGCCAAAATCTTTTTGGCCTTTTTAGCACTGTTCTCTATTTCTTGCAGTATGTAAAAGCAGGGACCGAATTTTTTTGTAGTCTCTGTGGAAATAGTAGTAAATTCTGACTGGAAGTTCTTCACTATATCGTTTAGAGTTGATAGGTATTTATGGCAGGACACAATGTCTTTGCATTGATTGAAAACTGGGATTCAGTCATAAAAGTAGTGATAGAAATACATAAAAATAAAGTTGTTTTTATAAATCAGCTTTTAATTAACATAGAGAAAATGTCTGTATACCTTCTATCCTGTCTTTCAACAATCCACTTAACTGTTTAGGAGTAAGTTTTAGAAAACTGAGTTAGAGTTGAAAAAACTGAAACCAAGACAAAAATCGATACTGGAAACTGCAAAAGCAGCAAAAAATGTTCCACTTTTGGACTGACAACTTAAATGGGCACTTTTTAGGACTGTTTGCAGTCCAGTTACATCTGGATGCTCTGAGCTGAATAGGCTTTGAAAAAGGCTGAAGAAGTTTTCTAAATTTGAGTATTTCATCTTTTTGTGAACTGGATTTTAGTTATAGTATTGATAATTAAGATCATTTATCAATTAAGATGTTGATAATGATTACATTAATCTAATTCTTCTGTACTGTATTGAAAATCTGTGGGAAAGCACACATTGTGGTCAATCCTTTTTCTTCTTGGCACTATTGGACTTTTATACAGTGTGTTACTCATGTACACATGTTGTATATATAAGCATCTTGTTTTCCTACCAAATAGTCAGTCTCTGTCTATATATACACACAACACACACATGCACACACATATATATTTATGTATATTTGTTTGTTTTGTGTAGGGCAAACATTATAATATCGTCAAATTAAAACAAGGGCACAACTTATATAGCTAGCTTGCAACTGAACTCTATCAAGAGTTACGTGAGGACTCCAGATTTGCTGGAGCTCATGTGCATGACAGAGGTGTGAAACATTTGATGGCAGTGAATCATAGGAGCTATTCCATCAGCTGGACAATGGATTGGCATTAACTATATCCATGAAGAAGGCTTAAGCCTTCTTCATCTCTGGTCAGAAGGCAAATAAGTTTTGTTGCTAGTGTAGGTGAAAGGGAGGAGGATACACAGCATAATGATGGAAGGAAAATACAGTGCCTTTTTTCCAAGAAGTTATTGGATGAGCACTGATGGGCTTTATCTACAATCTAGTTTCCACCAGGAAGAGTCTGAAACATAAACAGTACTTTACTTTTTAACGGAATAGTATTAGATCAGAGAGACTGTTTATTGTAGTATTTTGAATGATCTTTCTAGGGTGATTGTGAAGAGCTGTAAATTACTGATTCGGGGAAACTTGAAGGCAATGAAAATGAAGGCAACTTTTTGTCAAAAAGTAGTTTACATTCATAGTATCAAGTTTGTGGCCTGGAACTATGAGGTAGTAAATTTTTGCTATGATTATACAAAATATCAAACTATGTATTTTAACTGGCTTGCTTTTCAATTCAGCTGAACATTAAGTACAGTCTTAATGGTCTGATTTGCTGGGAAGAGCACTATTACAATAATCTGCTTTTTACAGCCCATATCAAATATGAACTTGCATCACTTAATACAAAGTTTGTGCTTTGGGAGATATTTTCACGGCATCTAGGAGCGATGCCCCACATTTCTTGGAATTAGTCCTTAATGATATCATCTTCAGAAATGAGTTGTTGCCCGAATACACTGATTATTTTGTGGTTTCTGTCTGATCCAGTAGCTATATTTAAAATGTCATAGAAAAGTGTAAGAAAAAGCTAGTTGAAAACTGCTGCTTTTTCAAGTAATTGTATGAAATGGGAAGAGATGGTGTGCATCTTAAATAATTCTATGATTCTTTTTTCTGTATGACACAAATAATAGAGGTGAGAACTCTTAATTCGTAACTGAACTGAATACAGGTTTCTAAATGTGGCCTGCTTGAGAAGAGAGGACCATTACTGTAGTTGTCATGTGAAATAAAGTTGGAGTCTGAAGCTCCCTTTCAGCTGTCAGCTTTATTAAGGAGCTACTGGTGTGTTGAACCAGGCACCCGCATTATATAAGCAGAGTATGGTAGTGTCTGGGGAAAATTTTCTCTTTCTTTCTTCACTGCTGCTTTATTAGGTCTTGCTCAGTTGTTCACTGGTGCCCTGTCTTACTCCAGCTTTCTAGCTGCAAGTCACAGCACAGTAGGTCTAATGTAGATTGACGCCTTTGCCAGAGGACTGATTGAAACTTGTATCTCATAGTTCCTAATGCTCACTCAACCATTTTATTGAAGATAAAGTAAATAAAATAGATTGCCATATGAGAATTCCCTGAAATCAAATGGAATAATTTGACAGGTTTAAGTCCATGAAAAAGCCAAAGCATTGAAGCAGATGGGAATACTTTTTATGCACAGTATACCCAGAAAAGGTGTCTGCCGGCTTGATGTTAAACTGCTAATTTTTTTACCAAAACTATAATTGTTGAAAATCCTATCATCATTTCCAGTGGAATTTTCATCGTTGCTTAAGGTGCTACTTCTCTCAAATAGAGGGAGTATTTTGACTTATGAGTAATGGATATACAGATTTTGTTTTCTTGGTGCTTTTGATGCCTTAATATATAGATCACAAGTCTCTTAAAATTTAATTTTTAAAAAAGTATAGTGTGGTAATATTTCTAGAGTGCATTGTATGATCTTCAAGATTAACTAAGGATGAGTTTATTCTTTGAGAGAATAATTCTGTGAAATAATGTAAAATAGGTTATTTCTTTCACAAGATTTTAATAATCACTAAGTGTTTTAAGTTTAAATATTACAAGTAAAATTACTACAGTAAGCACTGATGTTTCTAAAAGTATGTGATATGTGACTATGTGATACAGTACTAGAAAGATACAACTGCTAAAACCATTGTTACAAATTGATAGACTTATGGTCAACAAAAAACAAACACTGTTCACTGCACTTCTCTTTTATAAAGAATTGATGTAGATGAGTGATGTAGTATGTCCATGCTATTTTTAGAAATAAGATGGTATGTAGTAGAGAGCTAAGGTACAACAGATAACATAGACCTCTTACTTTTTTATCTGGATGACAATGAACTTTGGTCTTTTTACTTGCACTAGTGAGTTCATTGTAGCTAACTGGACTACTTGTTCAAGAAAGCAAGACACCTGAGCTTTAGTTTAATATGACAAATAATCTAAAACATGTTTAGAGTTGATAAAGCAAATAAAGATAAAATGAGTTAAAAAAACCCACAAAAATTGTTGCAGATGCAGTCTCAGTTTCACACCTTGAAAACACAGTCATTTAGAAATTAAATGTATTCATTTTGCTCTTTTCTTTATGTTTAAACAAAATCTGCTAGACTTCTTTTGTTAGACATCAATTATATATATTTTTTAAAGAAGGTAAATAATTTTATTACAAAGGAATATAAAGTGTTGTTGGTACTCAAGGATGGGATGTTTGTGAGGTTTCAAGAGTATTGCTTTTGAAATAAATTATGAATGAGCTATTTGAAAATGCCTTGCAAGAGAGACTTGACAGACTGGAAAATCATAGTAAGGATGGATTTCCAGATTAACTGTTAGCCAGAATACAAAGTTGATTGTGCTGATGTGATTAGTGGCAGGGGCAGTGCTGGTCAGATTCATATTTCCAATGTGATTGTGAATAAATCTAAGAAAATGTAAATGGTATTCTCAGTTTTTCCCATTTTGGTCATATTTTTAAGAGGGAAAATTACTCTATTGTGCTTATAGTCCAGAGCACTGGCACCAGTTGTGTTCTGGAGAGATATTTTCTCTTTGTTGTTGTTGCCATGCTGATGATTGCATGTGTATGGCCAAAGTCTTAATGCTCTCACAGCTGTTCCAGACTTAAAATTTCAACACTCAAGAAGCAAAATGTAATGACTGCCTAGATAGGGCTTCCCATCTTCCTGAAGGAAGTCTCTTCACCTTGTTCATCCCAAGGCATTCTTTCCATTCTTGGAATAGGATGAAAGAGTCATGAACAGCTTCATCTTTCTTTGGGAAAGACTAGAGGAAGACTCACAACTCTGCCACAAATCCCCATTTTAGCCCTTCTGTTTTCTCTTTTCTTCTGCATTCTATGAAGTGAAGTTCTCAGAAGGTATTGTGTTTCTGAGGAGACAACAGAGAACATTAGTTCAATTAGATTTTAATTATGCACATACAGTTTCCTTGTTTTTCCCCAGGTAAGAGATCCAAGACAATGAATCACTGCTTATTTCTATGTTGGGAAGTCTTTCCTATTTGTCACAGGTTGTTTTCCTTAAATCAGAAAGCCATTAAACATTACCACAGTTTGTGGAAGAAAATGCTCAGAGACCTGAAAGTCCTCCAGCATAGACTGATTTATAGAGAATAAAAGCAAATTTTATCAAGAGAAACATAAACCTCAACAGTAATTTACTTTGGATTTCTATAAAGCTTAAGGAAACCAAATGTGGTTTCCCTTACAAAATTATTTCCCAGAACAACTTACGTGTCATATTTTTCAGTATAGTCTCTTATTTGACTATATCTGAAGTAATTCTGAAACACTGGTTTTCATGTTACTGTTGCCTGTGTTTTCCCGTTATAGAGTAAACCAGCTACTTAAAATCCTCATTTTAAATAGAAAAAAACTGTAGGCAATTCAAAAAGCCATTCAATACAAGTAACTGCATATGGAATAAATAACAGTAGATCCACTTCCTAAAGATAAATGGGATCTTGAATAGATGGAATAGATGTTTGTTTGATTGCTTTGAGAGTTTACCTCCCTAAAAAGCTTATTTTAAATAAGTTTTGTGTTTAGAACTGGTGCTTCTTAACTGTCTTAAGACAGTTAAGAGGCTGATTTCTTCTGTCCCTTGGAAAATGCATTGTTGGATCTGGCAAAGAAAGAGATAGAGATTTTTTTGATGTGGGCAGTGTCATCTAGGAACTAGACAAAGTTCACTGTCCCTTAGGAACTGAGCCTGACAATTTTTAATGTCACCTGTAAAACAGCTATTTAGTGTAAATTGTTGTTGGTCACAGCCAACTGGAGATAGATTTTTATTGGTGATTTGAAGGGGAAAACCTTGCTTCGGTGTGTCAGATTTTTTTTACACAGTTCAAATATTTTCAGTTCAGATTTTCAGGGAACTTTTTCTGCTTTTTTTGAGCTTGAGTGTTCGAGGGGAAACAAAATAGGCAGTATTTTGATGCATATGGTGGCTCTTGTCCTGCATCCAAGCATACTTATATAGACTTGAGTACCTCTAGGAAAACTCAGTGAATTATGACTGAGCCAATGAAAGTTTTGTAGAAGAAGAAAATACTAGTCATGTAAAAATCTTAGGCTGCAAAGTTAAAGATGCTTGCTTTAATTTAGATAATATAACTTCTCAAGAATAAGGCATAGGAAATACAAGTTTCTTCAGAGAAGTTGTTTACTTCTGTCATATGTATATATATATTTTTAAGTAACTATACTGATGTGAAATGGACTGTAATTTCAATTCATTGTTATCACACTTGAGGGAGAAAAGGAGTTAAATTTTGTTTTAAATTTATTGGAATTCATATGGATGTTTCTGTACTTCTCCAATTGAATTTGAAGCCTAATATGATTCTATGTTATTTTTATCAAGTTAACATTTCAAATGAGAGCAGATTGATAGTGTGATATGACACAGGCATATGACCTATGACATATGTCTTTAATGTTTTGCAACTAACTTTGAAATTAGCATTTGTTCTCTGAATAGGACGTATTACAAGCAAGTTGGTGAATATTTAGCTTTCTTCCTCTCAAGACAGAAGCTATTTCTTACCTGGCCACATGCCATTGGTTTTGACTTTGTTTTCCATAAGGTGTAATTTTGTGACATAATGTAAATCCAATTCTTTCCTTCAATCACTTGTTAAAGAATTGAAACAACAGCACATCAGAAATTTCTGCTCAACCCAGTCAAAGGCTTTTAGTCTAGTTTTAGGTGAATATAGTGTTTTCCAGATTTGATCTTTACTAATTGTTTAATAAAATAAGTTGAGGATTTTATAATCTTTGCATCATCATTGCATGAGACCTTCCAAACTGGGATTTTGCCTCAGATCAGTTTGTCTGTACTGATTAGGTGTGTTAAGTGAATGATGGCATTATTATTTATTTTATTTTTACAAATGTGGTTGATCAGCTGAACTGAATTACCCCAGATGACTGGAAAAACATTTTAAGGGTTCAATTATGATAAAATCATTTTACATTAGTCTTTTAGAGCAGTAGTGTTGAAAGGAAATGTGGAAGGTAAGCATGCCTATTTGTAAAATCTTTCCTCACTGGAGAAGTATTAGACTGATTATTATCAATAAACTTCTTTTTAGTAGCTAAAACACATAATTGCTTAGCTGTAGAGTTACTGCAGTTCTAGGTATCTCCGATATCTAGATATTGATAGATATCTGTAGATAGCTATCTGGATATCTCCATCTCTCATTAATTTCTTACAGCCCATACACCAGAAATTTTCTTCCTTTCTCCTTTCTCTTCTTAAACTGCCCACCTGTCATCTGCAACAAGGAAATTGGAAAAAAAAATGTGGAAGTGTTCCTCAGCTGGTTCAGTGGAAAATTCATTGGCTTAGACCAAGCCACATACCATAGCAGTTTAAACTATGCTACTTGACTTTGCAGAAAAGTGGTTTAGAGGTGCTTATATTGTGCATTTTGCCAGCTCCACAGTGGCAGCAGGTAGCTCTGGTGTTAGGAAGGTAACAAGCAGCTGGGAAGAAGTGAGAGGGCAGCAGCACCCTTAACTGCTGCAGCTGTTTGCTAGTGAGCATATGGCCAAGCCCTTGGGCCGTTGCAGAACATCTCTGTACAGGTCAGTGCCTAAATCACGTGCTGGAGTTGAAGAACATACTTGATCCAGATGTTTTCTCTCTGAAGGCTGTCCTAATCTAAGCTTGATCTTAGCACCTGTTTATGTGCTTTTCTAAGAGAAGAGGTTCTATTGGGGAAGCCCAGCAGTTCTTTACTTTCTGTTATAAAAGAAAATGGGATAATCCAGTTAGTTTCATCAAATTAACATTTTTTTCTAGAATTTTGCATGTCTGACTTCTAGAAGAATGAATGCTTGCATGCTCTCTCTCTCTCTGTTTCCATTCTCTAGTGAGGGAGCAGAAGATGTATTGAGTACTGTAATTTTGGGATATGTGAGAGATGGAAGTCTGAGGAAATATTAATGTAACTGCAGTCTTATCGTTTATATTATTTTAATTTTACAATTCAGAAATATTTTTAGTTGAAGGTATTTTAAATTTATTTGATCTATTAGCCTTGAAAAAGCTATATATTGGATTCATTGATGTATTTGATAGGACAGTGTTTTGAACTCTTTAAGTTATGGTCTTGAATATTCTGTCCAATACTTTAAAGACCCCAGAAGATAGAACTTGTGATTTAATTATGCCTTTTTCATTTTGCAAACTTGACCTCTGTTCCCACCTTTGAGACAGCAAAAGACGAAGTACCGTGAGTAACCAGTGGTTGATATTAAGAAGGTATCTCCCATAGATATTTTAGATCACAGTAAAAGCCAGTCCTCAGCATGGATGTGAGACTTTACCAGAAAAACTCTGTACCCCTGCTTGCCCAGCTGGCAAAGTTACCTGCTCTTTTGCTTCTTTAGACACTGTGTAAAATTCCCTCTCTTTCTTTGGGGGCTTCTGCCCCCAAATCTTCTCATTTCTAGGTTAGTTCGAGATAGCTCTGTGCAGAAGCACAACACAAGGATACTGGCCTTTGTAGACTGAGGAAGATTTTTGTGAGTGTCCAGTCTGCTCTTCTGGATGATAACTCTAATATATAGGATGTTACAGGTTGTGTGGTTTAGTTATTCTGGAGTTCCTGGTGTGATTTTGTGTGTGGAAGCCATGAGGGAATAAATGCTGTCTTTTATAGGAATCCCATGTTTGACAGAGTTGTTAGAAACTTTCAGCCATTGAGGCAAGTGATTCATGTGGTAAATAAAGTGTATTGACCATCTATAGTAAAAAACGTTTGTTTACTGCGTATTTTGATTGCCTTTGCAACTACCAATTTTACAAGCAAAATACAAAGCTTTTCTTGTAGTTACAGTTTTAGGTGACTTCTTTATTACATATTTTGGATTTGTTTCTAGTGTTAGACGTATAAGTTTTTATTATGTGTTAATACATAGAAACTCCAAATTAAAGTGTAAGGTGACAAATACTGAGAGTGATTTCTAACAGGCCAGATGCCCTATACTCATCCTCTACCAAAAAAATCAGATACCTGCAACTACACAGGAAGTCATCAAGGAACTTTAATTGCATGGTGCTTTGATATATTTT
Source organism: Apteryx rowi (assembly GCF_003343035.1). Classification (NCBI taxonomy): domain Eukaryota; kingdom Metazoa; phylum Chordata; class Aves; order Apterygiformes; family Apterygidae; genus Apteryx; species Apteryx rowi. Next base: position 211,105 of record NW_020450800.1, on the reverse strand, counting down.
GTATTTGCTCATGTGCTGTTCATTTCCCTTAATCCAATAACATTGCTAGTGGTTTGCACTATGGCAGTGGATGGCTACTTGTCTGAAAGCCCGCCAATTATTATTATAATAGGACTGTAGGATGAAAGAACAGTTTCTCTATGTTCAAACTGTATAATAATATAGGAATGAAAGGTATGTTGTTTAATTATTTGTTTTTGCCATGTAGTACCATAGTTCCTGTTAAATATGACCTTTAAATGGCCAATATAACAAAAGAATTAAAAAACAACAAAAAATAGGCTGGACCTCATTTGACCTTTCTGACGTTCAGTCAGTTAAAAGGTTTGTAAGACGTTTAATTACCAAATGGTATGATCATTATTCATCTCATCATTTGATATATAATGTCAAGTGAATTGCTTCCCTGGGGTGCACTGTGTTTCACAGATCAATAGATTTAGTAAGAGCTTGAAGGAGAGCTTTAAACATTCATAGAAAAGAAGAAAAAGTATATCCTCCTTGTAAAATGGCTTATGTAGTTATTTTGTGAGCTTTGAGGAGCTATTGTTTTATTTACTTCTCAGGAATACAGAATCCTGTAACATAAAGGCTTTTATTAAAACATTTTAAACCTCCTTATTGAAATTATACTGTTTCTATTTTATTTTCTTTTGTACATGGACTTAATATAATACAGTAGCTTTAAAAGTCTATCCTGAGCATCTCCACTGTATTGTAGATACAGCTTCATTCAAAACTGTTAAAATAATTGTGCTTATTATAACAGATATTTTGCTTTGACACAGCACAACAAACATAGCGTGACAAAAGGATGTCTAAATCCACTACACATGATTGCTTGAACTGTTCTTTTTTATTTTTTTTTAATTTTGCATTTTTAAATAAGTTCCATTAGTTTTAACTGAGGGCTTTTTCTTTCATTCATTGTGTTTTTTGAGGATATTTATGCACACTTGGAGAGAAAACGATAAAACTTGTTCCTGATTGGCTAATGTAATACATATGCTTTTAGAATAATTTCCTTATGAAGTGATTTTTTTTATTAATTACACACAGGATAATTGCATGTAGGATACCTCATGTTACTCATGCTTTTCCTGGTATATTGTCTTACACTCGTTCAATATACATGAGCCATTGTATAACAGCAAATATTTGACAATACCTCTCTGATCCTTCATCTCTGATGGAAGGGTTTTCCAGGTGACTGTAGGAGATTTGTAGGAGAGTTTGGGCACTAATATTTGTTGCTATTTCTTCTGTAAGTTTTAGCTGCTTGATAAGCTGTCTTGATTGACCAGATGAAGCAAATGCTTCTCTGCTTTTACTTCCGTTTGCTTAAGAAGTAAGGAAATAAAAGCATGTTTCCCCATACTCTTATATTAATGAAGATACACCTTTTAGCTTAAATTTACCCCTTCTCATCAGTCCTGTGCCCATCAGGCAACTAGGGAAAATTGTAGTTCAGCTGAGCACATCAGCATTGCTGTGGGACAGAAACAACATTTACTGGAAAATTCTGCTTCCTTATTCATCTGTCATTTATAACCCATCATCTATTCAAAGATTAATTTGAATTGTGAACAATAGCTAAGCTTCCTTAATCCCTTGCTCTTGCCTTTTTCTTGAGCTGCTGTGTGGTGACGGAAAGGCCATAACTCTCAAGCCTCTTACTCCTCAGGGCTTCCTCAAGTAACTCTCATAGGGAGCCTATTGATACTGGAGCAAGGAAATTCTTACCTGTTTTTGAGAACAACGTGGAAAATATGTCAGGAGACTTTCAGAGTCTTAGATGTTTACTGTGTGGAATTTGTGTAAATGTAAAATCTAGTTTGTCTGGGCTCTTTGCACCAGCATTGTTCAAGGTCACATGAAGCTGTGTGAAGTGCAGGAAGTGTATCTGAGGTTTCATTCCTTTGTTTGCACTTGCAGCATTTTTCTGTATATCAGCAAATCAGATACTACCAATTTCAGTAATATGTAAGTTAGCTGGAAGGTATGTTGTTCTTTTTACCTATTTCGTTAATATCCCCTGCACTGTCTTTCTTTGCCACTTCCTTGAGTTACAGGAAAATTACTAATTCAGTCGTTTGCTTTGCTATTTGCTAAATGACATAAATAGATTCCATTCCTTATGGAGACCTTTCTCAGTAAGGAGCTAGAATTTTAAAAGAAACTCAGGAAATCTGCAGGTTTTTCTGCTGAAGTTGAGCATCCAAAGACCTTTTTGTCAATGAGAACACTTGAGGATGATTAGAATAATTAATATTGGAGTTATGTCGATGCATCAATTGTTCTGATGATACATTCGTCTGTGCCATGATTTGACAAGGTTTGAGCCATCAGGACTCAATCTAGAAATGTATACATTTAATTTTAAGATGCTGGGTAAGTGTTTGGCTGAATTGTGATGTACATTTTGCATCTCATAGGACTGCATGTATCAAGAGTCGTATCTTCCAAGGTGTTCTAAAAAATTCTATCACTCTTCATTTGTTGGCGTATGCATTTATTTGCCTATATATTTACTGCTTAGGTCAATATAATATGTATTTAAAGTGTGACATCTATTTTGGATAAAATATAATAGAACTATTTAATTTCAGCATCATCTCAGTGTCATAGTTTGGCAGTGCTGTGAATGTTGAGGAAAAGGGTTGACCAGTGGCAGAGTGTAGTAAAGCATCAAGAGAACCATGGCAGTGATCAGAAATACCAGATGTTTTGATAGTATTTACATCAAGATAGTGCATGGGTATGAAATGGGGGTAGTGAAACCTCAGTGACCAGTGAGCTGTTGCACTTCAGGCAGATATTCAAATTTTCTGTTAGAAATCCAAGCATCGTCTCAAACTTCTGAGTGTTTCTTCAAGTACGGAATGCATAAAAGTAAATTCTCAGAAGGAAGAGCATTTAAGAAAATGTTTCAGTTAAAATTAAGGAATACCTGTGCATTTAAAAAATGCATTGTGCTACTGTCTTTTGTTATCCTTCTAATCGTAGGACACGGTTTCTTCAAACTTTGTATTTAATTAATGTTGAACTCTCATGCAGAGAGCTGTGTTTGATGAAAATGTCTAATTATAACTGTGCCATATTTATTACTTTCCGCATTGTAATGATAATATAGTCTGAAAGAAGACCAGGTCGCAGTTCAGGGAAACTCCTAAGTGGATTCATGATATCGAAGATGATGCAGTCAGGTGTCATTGGTCCTGTACAACTAAACTGCATGCAATAATGAGATTAGCTGCAGCATGAGGAAGGCTGGGTTTGCTAAGTTCTGCTTTTGAGACAGACAGTGTTCCTGGGAGGGTCTGCCATTACCTGCTGAGTGAGAAACAAAGCCCCCAAGGTTCCTGAATTAGCACTACCTTCATTCTGTCATCCCTTGGCGACAGTGGGAGGGAAGCTGAGGCAGGAGCAAAAGGCAGAGGCACTTACCCTGGAGTCTGTCCTCACCCTGTGTAGACACTAGAACTCAAAAATTCTTCCAGCCTTTTCCCAGGAGCAAGGAACAAGAATAGTGTGAGTCATGATATTCCCTTTAGTCCTGATCTGAACTAAAGGAATCGTTAAGGAATACATTAAAAAGGTCAAGGTTCAGAGGACATAGTATCCAAAAACCTCTGCCAGATATGATAGTAGAATTTATTCCGTCTGATGCTGTTCTGAGCTGTGAGGCAAAGTTCAGGAAACTTCATGCACTTATTTAGATAAATTGTGACATTGGCATAACTGAGCTGGATTATGACTTCCCAGTTCCAGAATGGAAGTGCTAGATGGCCCTTCGTTCTGGCTGTTTGAAGCACCAACTAATGGAGTTTGCAGTATGTGACTTGCATAATTGGAATCAAGGACAATTAGGGCCCCTGAATGAAGAACTTCTAGGACCCCACTCTTTCACATTTCAAGGAGGAAAGAATCATGACAGACCTAAAATTCTTGAACAACTTCCTTCACAAAAAAAGTTCAGGATAGATACAGGGAAATCATTAGGTTTTGCAGATAAAACACATTATAAAAACCATTACTCTTTCTTAATGTAGGAGACCTTTTTTTTTCAGAAGATAATTTTAATGATTTTGGTATATGTATCTCTTTAGATATTCCTAAAAGTGTTGGATATGTTAGTTGTAGTGTTGCAGCGTGGGATGGTGCAAGGACATGGGTAAGACCAGTTTCTTGGGTGTCTTTGTCAGGCAAGAAAGGTTTTTTTAACACGTAACTCATGTTAATACACTTCATACACTTAAGATACACAAAGGAGAAAATGTTCATAATGATGTTTGGAGTGGCTGCATTTTAGAACAATATGAATGTTTTGTTCCTTTTCAATCAATATTTTGTTTGGGATTCATGCAGATACAAGCTTTGAGATTTTTCTCTCAGAAGACAAGATCCTGTAACTAATGTCCGCAGTATCTGCTCTTATGTTACATCTGCCAAGTCTGTAATGTCTATATAGAATCCATATCTTCTTCAGTGGTCCAGTGTTGGAGTTTAATTATATGTTTCATCTTTAGAGGTTTTCCGGTGGCCTGCACTCAAACGATTTTTGATGAGCATTGCAATCTCAGGATAAGAGAAAAGAAGGGAGGAACAGATACTTTTATAGTCCATAGAATAAATACAACATGTGCCAGCTTCAAGAACCAGAAAGTTCAATCAGAGAAATGTTCCAGACAAATAATACAGGAAAACAGAGGTTTCATTGAAGTAACATTTGGCTGATAGGAAAAGTTGTATCTGTTAAATTAAATGTAGTTCCAGTCTTCATCCTTCACAATGTGTTGGTGATGTCTGAAAAATTTCAAGTCTTGTATATGAATGTGCACTTTACTACTGGATTTTTCATACTGCTAAAAGTTGTCTGTCTTCTTTATTCCCGAGCAGAAAATTATACAATGGCATATGCAAAAAAAGTGAATTAATGGAAGTAATATTATACAGAATGGTAGTCATACATTTTTAAAACTTACAAGGTAAGAAGTCTTAATATTTTCCCTTTAAACCAGTAATGTGCATTCATTGACAGCCATACGTACCATAATAAGTGATATAAGTGAAGCTTATATGGTAACTAAACTTTGCAATTAAAGTGCACACTTTTGGCTTTTGTGGAAGAAAGGATAACAAGACTCTAGAAACACTGGTCTTCTCCAAATTGTATCTCAAATTGTATCTGATTTGAACTACTTGTTCATCCTTTGTTTTGCTCTTTGGTTAAAAACTACTGTTGGGAATTCCATAGTTGTAGAACTGTGACTTTTCCCCATAATTTTTATGTTATCATACCTGGAAATTGGCTTCTTTCAAAAAAAAAAAAAGTGTTGTACAGCTACAGTGTAGATGTGTGTGTTGAGTCTGTCCTTCTGTTTTTCTGCAATTATTTGTATGCTTATATCTAAGAGTAAATTTACAGCAGAAAGCGTTTATACTATTTATTTATTTTTAGTAATTTATTAAATTTCAAAGCATTTGTTAATTGAAAAAGCTGTGGAAGTATCTCCAATTAGCTGGAAGTGCAGGATATAGCAACACCTAACATGACGGGACTGAATTATAAACAAAATCTTACACGGATTCCCCTGACTTCTCCTTCTTTCAAAAAAAAAAAAAGAAATCTGCTCCGGACCTGATCATGCAAATAAGACTTTCAGAATTATGGCCAATATAATTTATGCGATGTTGTCTGCCCTAAATTGTTTTGCATTTGGGAGGAACAATCATTTTGTGTGTACCCAAACCAGAAGTGGCTTTAATCTTGCTGTTTTGGAGAGCAGTAACTGTGTAGTTGTTACAGTACGATCTTTGGTAGGACCCTGCAAATCCACCTAGGACACTGACTGTGTACTTACTTGCTGAAATCTATGTTGCTGTGGTTTATGGGTGTCTACATGGCTGGATTAACTCTAGATTTGATATGCTTGTACATCCTGAAGATGTATCATGATTTCTCAGAAAGCCTGAAGCATTGTCTCTGAAATTTGGCCTCCTTCATTCGTTTCATGCAGTGCATGCTCTACATGTTCCAAGTACTGATATACTCTGTATCTTAGCCCATAAAAGCTGGGCTAAAAAATTACTACCAGTCAGCTTTGAATACTATTTTTTTGTGTAGTAACCCCCTAAAGATCAACTCCCTTTATTATTACATTGCCTGTTAAACTGTGAGAGAAAGCAGAAGGTATTGTCATATTATGAAACCTGCTAGCCATGGCTGCTCGTTGTGGGTTCCCATCTTTGGGACATGCAACCCAACCAGTGGGAAACACAGGTTTATAGAAATAATTTGCACAATTATAGTTTCAGCTTCTGTTGAACTATTAGATAAAAATCTACATTTACATAATTTTCTTGTTTACTTTTTTAATGAAGACTTTTTGTTCCTTTTCCCACCATATCCTCCTTCTCCTGCAAAGTAAAACAAAACAAAGCAAAACAGCTCTGGCAATTAAAATAAACTATATATGACCTAAAAGTTATGGGAATACTGAGATCACCAGAATTTCTGATCGATGTAAACTAGATTTTCCATCTGGAATTTATAGTCACTTGAATTTGATACACTAATATTGGAAGCTTCCCAAACTGGGGCTGTGTACCAATTCTTAGTTTCCCCTGCCATCACTTTGAATATGTTTGTGGGGAGGGAAGGGTTGGGAATATTTTTCTTCAAAAATGTAGTCCTTACTCAGGGCTTGTAATTAATCAGTGTTATAGAACCTGATTTATTAATATAATCTCATGAGGTGCAGTATCCCTCTCAGGTAAGAGTTATGTGTGTCAGTCCATTTTAAGCAGCTGGTGTAAAAAGTTTGTTTTTCTGCCCTGGAGCAAGTATTTTTGTCCCAAAATGTCAATAATTTTTAATTGGAAACACATAAAACTGGGATAATATTGTACATAATTAGTCAGATCTAGAATATACCTTCTCTTAAAGTAAAATCACTTTTTTTTTAGTAACGGTTGTATAAGAATATGAATACATAAAAGAATTCATAACTGAAAATAATGCCAAACACTAAGAAATACTTTTGGAAAAGTATCTCTTTATTGGACTTTAATACATGATACAATCAGGAGACTCAAATAAAAGGGTCAGGTTTCTGTGTTCATCTGTGAATTAGCTGGTTTCACTATAAAAGCTGCTTCTGCTTTTCTACTGATTGTGTGTTTCCCAGCCAGTACTGCAGGTATTCCAGGGGCCGCTCAGGGATGTGTTACTGAGTAGCAGTCACTGTCCGCTCTATAGTGAGCTGGGATTCAGAAACTCTTGCAAGACATGTCTACACCTGTGATACTGGAGTTACAGAAGCGATTAATTAATTACCTGTTTACTCTGGTTCTCAGGCAGGTTTTACAGCCTGTGCTGTGTTCATCCTAGCTGTGGCTCCACAGGTAGCAGTGCTTGGGCTGGCTGGTTTCAGTCTAAGCCAGATAAGCAAGTGGGAAATGCAGTCACAATGGTGCAGCGCCCTTGGGTCTCAGTCTGGGTCTTGTAAGCAACATGGGAAATTGCCTTTGATTTAACTTGCCTCTCCTCCTGTTTTCAATCTGTCATGTTGCTTTTAGGTTGCCTCTCTTGTACCTCACTTTCTGCCTTTGTAGAAGTGAAAATAGAAGTGAGGCTTCTAGGGGGAAGTGGTGCAGCTGTTCTTCTATATGAGATTTCATAAAGTTTTTTTTAACTGAAATCTGTTTTATTATCTTAAATTGAAAGAAGACTGTTTTACATTTTATTGCCACTCAAATTGTTCACTAATTTTTCTACTGTTAATCAGCCAGATTAATGACAGTTTGTGTAGGATGGCCTGAGATAGCTATATTGAATGTGATGACTCATTGTGTTGTTCTTGATTAAAAAGTAGGTAAAATGGTGCTGCAAGGAAAATGGACTAAAGTTTTTGGACTTTGTTATAAGCCATTAACATATGGAATGATGGTTCTAGTGGTGGTAATTAGAATAAGTCGTAACATTAAAAGTAAAACCTTATGCTAGTGCTAGGCTCTTCCACCTGTCTGGATCCCACCTGTCTGATCTGTGTTGCTTCTGATCCCAAAGACTTGGGAAAAAGTAGCAGCAAGGAGAAAATCCACATGGGAACGAATAATTCTGAAGTGAGCATAAACAGAAGCATACATGTATGTAGCAGAGAAAGGGGAATAAGTATTAGCCCTCTGAAAGAGAAGATGTTGTTCAGGATAGGGAGTACAAGAGAAATTCAGAGTGCAGAAAAAGCAGGATGGTTCTTATAAATGGTATGACAATGAAAAGAGGAATGATGTAAGGCTGGAAATGCTCTGGTGAATAAGTGTGTAACACTTCTGACATTTGTGAATTAAATCAAGAATCAATCTAGTAAAGTTCTGTGAAGAGTGTGAGTAAAACCGATGCTGAACTTGTGTCCTGCGACACTGTTAGTGATATTGACGGTTAGACTATTTTAACTTCTTTGCATTTTGCTGGTTTAAGATGGTTCCCTGTTGGTACAAAGTAAGTTATGGCCAGGAAGGCAAGATGTAACATTTTTGCATAATATTTTGTGTTATATTTGGTAATTAGAGTACAAGATTTCTAGTGTAGTATGCAATGATATCACAAAGGATTAATTTTCTTCTGTGTTTTTATTACATATTGGTTATATTAATAATATTCATAATAATAGAATCCAGTTAGAACAAATACCAGGCAAGTGTGACTTAGTGGGCTGAAATTCCATTGCGAAGGTGCTTACGAGGTCATAAAGCAGGAAAGCAAAGCGTGGCTGCTTTGTGTAGTCACTACAACATCATGGTGGAAATACAGGCACATAATTTAGGATTTGTGTTATATTTATTTTATTTTTTGCACACATGTATGCAAGTCTTGGATTCATGCCTGCCTCAGGCAGATATTTCATATTTATCTTTATTTATGTTTCTGCCTCAGCAGCTTCCTTTTCTCTTCCCTTTTTGCTTTTGATTCTCTCTCTGAAGACCTCCTTTATCAGTCCTCAAGATGGTACCAGGGAAGATAGAAGAAGGGTTTTCCCTGTTGCCACGCTGTCATATGTAATATATGAAATGCATGCATAGGTGCAGGTCACATTGCAGTGCTAGCTATGATAAGTGTATACTCTAATTAAGTTTTGCAGTTTTTAATTTGTGATTGATTCTTCAATGGGTTGTAGCATTGCTACTGTAAGTGGACTATCTGATAAAAGTGGTGTCCTTCCAACATTTTGTTTTTAATTGTGAGCATATTTTTCTGAAAAAAGGATGTTGAATATTCAACTGTTAAATTAAATGTTAAAGATTTCTTTAGCTGATTTTGCTTTCCCCATTCTTTTTTTTTCTTTAGTTTCCAGTTGAAGAATCTACTGTGAAAACAGTGTTTACTTTTTGAATACGTGTGAAATTCAATTCATGGTTTCACCATTTCTTGTGTTATTATTGTATTCTTTAGTTCGTATAATGATGTTGTGGCTCTTTTTTATGCCATTTAATTGTACAGCAATATTTGGATATGAAACCATTCTTATTATTAAAGTTTAAATTATAATTTGAATTCAGTGAATTCAAACTTAAATTAGCAAAGCTGTATATCTCCTTTGTGATACCATTAAAGATTGTGAAAATTCCTATATCTGTAACTTTATAGTCAGAGAAACTCATTAGTTAAATAAATAAGGTGGATATGAATTTCATATCTATTACAGAAGCATAAAAGGGAAAGTCAAAATACGTAACAGGCTTATATATGAATGACATGCTCAGCAGTCTTCTTATTGATAAAGTAAGTGCACCAAAGATAAGTATAGCTTCTGCTACTTGTTCACCAGAGATACAGACTCTGGTGAACAAGCAACAAGAAAAAAGCCTTCCCCACTTGTGGATTTGTTAAACACACTGAATATTATGTCATGGGTCTACCTGTATGCTGAACACAAGATTCAGTGAATGAATGAATACCATTCTGTCACTTAAACCTGATACTCAGCATGCTTTTGGCAGTAACGCTGTGTAAGATATATGCTCTCTTCTGTGATCTAATTTTGATTTCATACTAAACAGCATAATGAATGAAATGAAATGAAGAGGTTATATTACTTGTCCTGTAACAAAACCACACCATTCTTTACAAGCAGCTGTTATTCTGTTGAATAAATAAGAGATGACATAGGTGCACTGGAGTATTCAAAAGCATGACTGAATTACTGAGAGAGGAGTTATTGTACCTGAGCTGATGACCACATACCCATAGCAATTGGAAGTACTGTGCTATATTAATCCTTGCTAAAACTCTATTTGAATTATTGCAATTAAATTAATTTGGTTTATCATGTTCTGTTGCTGCACCAATACCAGGCTATAGTTTGAAAACAAGAAAAGGGAGCTCTTTATGCTAAGACTTATTTGAGATCATCTTAAGTTGCTAACAACAGATATTATGATGTAATAAAAGATTTTATTTCCTTTTGCTTTAGATATGCTATTTAAAATATACTGATTAATCTTATTAATATTTAATGTAGTACTGGAAATATTTTTATTTGCTCTCTTTCCCTCTTTATCTTTCTATGAGAGTTTATCAGTTTGAGAATTCTTACTGCTAGACTTGAACACTGAATTCCTATGTTCTTGTGGCTTGACCTTCCCTGCAGAAAGTGCCCTGCTGTGGAATTGTCCATCTCCTAGGCTACCATAGCCTAGATTTGCTATTTTTAACATACTTTTGTAAGGAAACAGAAGTTTTGTAAGTTGATGCGATCATCATACTATCTGTCTGTCTGTTTGTCTCCCATAACGATTCTTGGACCTGTTGGCCAATTTCAGACAAATTTGATGGAGAAATAGAGGCCTCAAAGATACTGATATGCATGAAAACAGATGGCCTATATAATGGAAACACCCAAAATAGTACCTCTGCTGCAAAAAAGGCTGCAGCCTAAGAATGTCCATACTGTTAATTATAAGTTCTGTTGATCAGAGAACTACTTAGGTTTTTGTTGTTGTTTTGCTTTGACCCAAAATCATTCATTTGTTCACTCATTCTGAGTCCTACTGCAGTACGGGTGTAGAACTATGTAACAGGCTCATGGTATTTAATAGAATTGTATTTGAAAATATTAGTTCAGAGGATTAATCCTGGGTTAATTCACAGGCATCCCCACCCCTTCAAATACAATTTAGTTCATGTTTTACAAAGAATGACTGCTGTTGCTTTTTACTCTAACATTAAATCATGAAAACAGTATTTTCACTTAAGTTTAGAAAAAGAAAAATTTGTTGGAAGATAATTATGGGCCATTTCTTTTCAGAATTTCAGCCTATATTAGTCAGAAGAATAAAAAGTTTGTAAATTAGGTCACTTTATGTGTCTTTACAGGAGAGCATACATGCTACAGAGAAAATGCATGTTTGAAAGACATCCAGTCTATTGATAGAAACATTCTAGTGATCGTGGTTCATCTCTAAAAGTTACTTTTACATGAAGTGCTATATATTATTTAACACATTGCACTTCAATTTTGCAGCTTAGTTTTGGATTCTCTTAAACTTCCAACATAGTAGTGTACAAATTCTAGGATACTATAACAATAATATATATATAAAAATAGTAAACATCAATATAATAGCCATTTTATGCTCATTATATTGAAATCTGCCTTTAGAGCCCTAATGCTTTTCAGATTTTACTGTCCTGCAGTTTTCTGGGGTGGGGTGCAGGTTGGGTTTTGTTCTTTTTCGTTTTATTAGATGTCTACATTATTTAAGCTATTATCAATTGCATTAAAGATTTTGGTGCATGAATAGAAGACATGTCAGCAAAGAAAGATGTTAGAGATGGTTTAGGATTTGGGGACAGTATTTTAGCTGTATTTTTAGAGAAACTGTCAGCAGTAAAATGGTTAACAACTGACTCCCCCTTCCTCAGAATAATATTTCTAAGCAGGATATAATCACTACTTTAATTTATATGTAATTTACAGGTTTAGCAGTGAAGAAGGTTAGATGAGAGTGAGTTCAAATGAAAATTTACTCCTGAACTATTATTTTTGGTAAAAGAGTCAGAAAAAAGTGTAATTCGTTGGAAAGAGAACACCTGAGTGAGTAGGTTAGAACAGGCATGAAATACTGGTTGAAAACGAAGCCTTCTGCTATGAAGGAAGTTTTTGGAAGAGCCTTTTCTTCTTATCATCCTGAAAAGTTGTAGGAGTCAAATATAAATTCTTCATAAAAATCCTCAGCACTACCTCAAAGAGTAGAAAGGATTTTATTTGGTCAGATAACTGAAATTTAGGAAGTGACTGATTTTCCCATGCATTTCACAGCTATGTAATCTTAGTTTATCTACTGTAGATTTGTATAGATTTTTTCATAGGAGCTCTGCATTATTTTGTAGGCTGGATGGCAGTAACTAGTGAGATCATTCAGTTTGACATTTATTCATAGATCAGCTTTTGTCTACAAGGTACCATCCAAATTACTATTATTTGTGTATGTCTACCTTGAATTCTGGCAAAAAATTCATCTCACCAAATCTATATATACACCTGAGCTACTTATAAAGATGCTTTTTATGGACTTCAGAGAGAAATGTGTACTTATGAGGTTTAATTCAACTGATGACCTGTAATAGTCATCTCTATTAAAAGAAGATGAATTGCCTCCAGAATTGCTTCTTTCTCTCTGTTAATTTTAAGGGGAATTTAAAGGATTGGTTCAGATATGGGGCCAGTGCTGCAGGAGCTTAAAGTCAGGTGAGATGAATTCCACCCTGAATACCTTCTGTCTCAGAATACTTTTGTATGTTCTAACTGCAAGTCTTGTAGACCTCTGCTGAAATTTTGAGGAAGCTTAGCATTTATTTACATCTAGCTACCATAATGGTAGTCATGTCTGACAACTGATGAAAAGAAGAGTATGTATTTAATGGCAAACTGCTTTTTTTTTTCTTCCATTTTGTGCAGCTTGGTGAAAAATACTTTGTGGCAGAAATCCATTTCCTTAGAGTGGCATTCAGCTTTCCTGACATGTTCCCCCAATTCGCAGTGTCATTGCCTGCATCCCTTCCAATTCCAGCAGCAAAAGAAGCACAGGACCTAGAGAACCAGCTCTACACTAAATAACGCTAAATAACAGTGTCAAGTAAACCTGGTTCATCTTCAAAGCACAGTCTATCCAGTGCATTGATGGAACATAGGTCCTGGGGAAACAAACAGTGTGGAACCTAGTAATGAAGGATGGAGGAAAGGTCATGCAGAGGAGGTTGAAATGGTGCCATACGAACAGCTTTACTTCAGGCATGTTCTGTTTTTCAAATGCTTTGCTTTTGCAATCTCAGCATTCCTCTAATGTAGAAGTTTAAACAAAAAATCTAGGTTTTCCTTTTTCAAATGTAGTCAAAATAGGAGTTCTATAATGTAGGTTTCCTGACCTCACATTTATCACAATGTTGCGAAATTTAGATCCATACCTCAGACTTCACCATTTCATCTAACTATTTCATCTAGTAGCATTAGGTTCTTGTTCTCCATGGTATATGAGAAACTACAGAAAAATGAGACAAACATTGCAGGTAGATTTAATAATTGTTTGTTAGAAATTATTCAATATATTATAAACATATGTATCACATTTCGTTCAAAAAGATCCCTAAGTACTTTAACCTATCCATAAAAGAAAATTGCTTTATTCCACTTGCTTAAATGCACCCTCTGCTGGGGTAAAACACAACAGCTGTGAAGTGCAATGTGATCTTTAAGCACAAGTGTTCAGGACTTTTGTTTTATGGCTCATCTGAAACACTGGGAACAGCCAAAATCCAACTATGTTCCTCTTAAGACTGGAAATAGATTTAGTGTTGATTAACAGTGAAAAGTGTCACCAGTATAATCTTGAACTGCTGCTGTTTTTTTCTATTTTGAAGTCAAATTCTGTTTTTACATTCACAGAGTGAAGTGATACAATTTTTGATATTTGTATTTGTGTCCCAGACCTTCCATGTCTGGCAGCCTGTTTTATTTCAGTAAAAGGGAGTTGGAAATAACATCAAGAAACTGCACAACATTGCATGTTGTGAAAGAGTGGCTGAAACCACTTTGTTTCTTTTCAGAGGAATGGCATTCATTGTGGGTGTCCCTACTTAAAAGAAACAACAACAGAAGACAACTTATCTTGAGCTTCTCATTGCTTCTGAGAGTTGTTCTTATTTCCTAGCAGTCTTGCCCCAGGTGGCAATGAGTAACTACATATGGGGACCAGCATCTGAGGCTTAATGCTAGATGGAACGTACAATCGTATGTTCTTTCCAATGAATTATTATTAGAAGCCTTGCAGGTAGCATAAAGGAATTAAAAAGAATATTTTCTCTCTTCCTATAAAGCAGTAGTCCAAGAGGAATAGATTGGCAGTAGGCATCCACTCATCAAACAGGCAGGTTTTCCAAAACAAAGAACATAGGTGTTGTTTTTTTTTTTAAATAAAGTCTTAAGGAAAGAGTGGAAGGAAGGCTCCCCTCCAAAATTAGTCTCTTTGAGAGTAAGCTTTTTGTTTCAAACCTTTGCTTCATGCCATCATCTAAAGGACCAGTGACTTTACAAGCAAATAGAATTTTTTTCTGTATATTCTTTAACCGTAAGGGTATTACTTCACCTCTTGTGTCTTTTGCACACTTCACACTCTACTGATCTGGATATACTCCATGTACACTAAGGCTGACTTCAAGCTTGCAGGAGGTCATACTCTAGGGATTTTCCTCTTGTCTGGCAGTCCCACAGATAGAAAATATGTCCGATCATATTTAATTGTGCGCCACCCATCCCTGCCTTTTGACTGTGAATTTTGTCACCAAATACAAAAATATTTTCGATTACAGTGAATCTGCTAATAATTTTCTGATGAACAGTTTCTTCAACTTTCTAGTTGGTATCTTATTAAGAGTTAGTTTTGGAACTTTTTGACCTTAGTAGAGTCTTTACTTAAGTGATACTTATTTTTTTCCACAAATGTATAGAGTTCCCTATAAAAGAGCATTTGATAGTTTCATGGTTTTGAACTGCATTGTTCAGAGAAACCTTCCCGTGTCTTGTACCTCCTACTGTGCATTCCTTTGGAACCCGTAACTGGAGATCGGCATGGGTGTCTGCTGGCGGCTCCCACGCAGGGCCCTGCTTCAGCTGTCCTGGCACAAAAGAACATGTAACTGCTCCCTCCGGTTACCGTCAGTCACCTGTCCTGAGGAAACTCCTCGTTTACAACCATCTCAGTCAATGGTGGTGGCCATTACCACCTTACAAGGCAACTCTCTTGATAAGGCAACTTGTGGCTCTGAGATGAGGAATATGGTGCTGCGACCTGTTTTTAAACCACCACCTATCACAGAATCGCTGAGGTTGGAAGGGACCTCTGGAGATCATCTAGTCCAACCCCCCTGCTCAAGCAGGGTCACCTAGAGCACATTGCACAGGATTGCATCCAGGCGGGTTTGGAATATCTCCAGAGAAGGAGACTCCACAACCTCTCTGGGCAACCTGTTCCAGTGCTCTGTCACCCTCACAGTGAAGAAGTTTTTCCTCATGTTCAGATGGAACTGTCTGTGTTTCAGTTTGTGCCCGTTGCTTCGCGTCCTGTCGCTGGGCACCACTGAAAAGAGTCTGGTCCCATCCTCTTGACACCCTCCCTTCAGATACTTGTACACATTGATAAGATCTCCTCTCAGCCTTCTCTTCTCCAAGCACATGGTTTATTGCTCTTTTCTGGCAGTATATCTTGTTGCATATGGCATTTTGGTTGGGTGGGAAAGTTAAAGCAAGTAGCGATATTTGTGTTTGCTTGAGAAGCCCTTACACGCTCTAGCTAAAAGTTGTTGTTCAAGTGTATTTTGATAAGTACAGCAAATTCTTTCGTTTCTCGGTCTATTGTCAGATGTAGGCTACCATGTAACACTCAGAACCTGCTCTAAACAGTACTTTCTTTCCAAAATTTTCAAAGCCATAAAGAAAGTCTAGTAATTTTCTTCTGAGGTTCAGTGTTATATTGACTGCTTTATCTTCCCAATTTATATTGATCTGGGTGGGTCCAGTGATTTTGTGTCAGGGTAATTAAATTAGCAATCTAGGAATTTACTTCTAGATTTTGTGACTCGTTCAGACAGAGATATGCAATATACGGTTAGATAGACATTAGCCTTCTGGGTGGGCTATCTACAAGTCTGCCATCTGACTGCCAGTCCATTATTTTTCTAACTGTTTCAACACTAGAAAAAAATTGCTTTCCTCTTTTTTACAATTTTGAAGTAAAATTTTGCTCTCAATATATTACAAAATTGAAGTGCATATAATTATAAATATTATGTAATTGCAGATTCAAAGAGGAAAAAAATAAGTTTCTGTAATGTGGGCAGTATAAGTTTGGTTTAGCTTGGAGTTTTTTCCAAATTCCTCCAAATCAGAATGATCTGAGGAGCAATTAATGTTAAGTGGGATCAGATGCCTCATGGTTCATACCTACAAATGACTGTGTTCACGTAGCAATATTGTCTCTAACTTTGTATCTCCTCAATTAGCAATGTGAGATTTTAGAGCTTCCGCATCAAATTATTCAGTCTTCATTCTGCTATTTTGACTTCTAGATAGAACAGTGGATTTCTGAGACAAAGAAATAAAAATACAGATAAAAAATAAAATTTTGTCTTTTCACCCAGAAGTTACAGCACCTGTCTCCAGTTCAAAAACACGAAAATACTTCTACAAGTGGTTACTTTGAGCAGTCTCCTCCTTTTTGTTAGAAGTATGAATCTACAGCATACTTTATCATCTCTTAAATGAGCAGTCATTCTGGGCAGCATGGGAATAATGGGGCATAAAGAGGGTGTGGGGGCCTTTTGTGCTAGCTGCTGGGGGGCGAATGGGAAGGGGTCTGAAATGAGCAGAGTTTCGGCTCCCTGTTCCAGTTTTCTCAAAGGCTTTGGCTTATCAACCAGCAGGTGCCCCACCAGGTTTTGATTCCTGCCTTAGTGCTTAATGTACTTACAAAGTTATGAATTTATCTCATAATAATAGTCTTGTTTGTGGGCAGCTTTGTGAGTATCCTGACAGTATTCTGTAAGGCCAGACGTTTACTAGTCATCATGAAGGGCATAGTCAGCAAGCTGAAACTAGGTAGGAAGGGCTGGTGTGGATCCTGTGCATATCACGATGACAGGAAATTGTTACTGATTATTTCTTCCACCCTTAGGGGGGACTGAGTCTAAACCCTAGCCAGAGAAAACCAGAGATATTTATCACACTCCAAAACAGTAATCACCAACAAGAACAAAAAAGCTTGAAAAAGACCCATATTGGGTATTAAATAATTTGTTTTAGATCGTCTTTACTATGCAAAGAGCTCCATATATCACTTGTGCTCGTTAAATTCCAGTCAAATTAATTTTCCAGGTGCAAGCATCAGGTACAGAGTTGGGGTGAGTATTCCTAGCAGTAGTGAAAACATGAAGTTTTTGAAGGATTCGTAACAGTAGCTCTTTGGCTTTTTCTTTTTAATCTGTTCCTGAAAAACAGGTTTACTGGTGGGCTGCAAACAAAAATTAAACTTCCTTGTATTAGGTGTGCAAATCAGTGTTTATGCACTGCACAACCGACTGGACTTCCAACCTGTTAAATGCAGTTTGCTTTACTTTGAGCTGTCTAGAAGATGTTATCTGTAAATATTACACATTAAATTTAAGTAACATAACATTATTTATTACTGTTCTTACTGCAGTATTTTTCTTATATTTAATGTTTCTAGTCTTGAATCCAGCTGTCTGAAGGTTCTCAAAGTTGGAGGGTTTATTTTGTTACCCTTCAGCAAAAGCAGTTATGCTCGCCAGTTTCCCCCCCCCCCCAAGCTGTCTGAGCTGCAGTGCTAGCCCATAAATGGGGTTCTGTATATATGAAATACACTGACTTGTAAAATCCCCTTCTGTTTATTCATTTATTTCAAACACGAAACACACTTCAGCATAACTCATATATGTGACTTATGGGCATATACCATGCATTTTTGAATCCTGCATAAAGAAATTTAAACATTTTAAATGCATGTACAATGTTGTAGGTTTTTTCTTCTGCACTCTTATGCTTACAAATAAACACACAATTGTAATAGTTTCCTGTGGAAAAGTAGGCAGTTAAATCATGTGAGGATATTTAATCTTACATAATTCAGTCATTTTTCATATTATATAAACTCTGAAACTCTATAAACAATATTTAACATCTGTGCTCACTTTCAAAAGGTAAAATTGCTGCTTTTTCTTCATCAGCATTCTTCCATGTATCAATGAATTCACTTTGAGGGTTTCATTTTGTATAAAGAAGTATCTTAAAAAAAAAGAGATTTGGCAGCTGTGAGTTGTGCAGTAAAGTGGGATTTCAGATTTAATAGATTACTTGCATTTCTAGATTCCAGGCAGTTGTCAAATGGTTGTCTTGATCTTTGGAAAAGACAAGGGATAAGTGGAAATATGTGCATCTTTAGCATCAAGTCTGGATTTTCAAGTTCATTGTGACCACTGGGGAGAAAAATGCCTTTATTTCAATATGAAATGAATAGAAAAAAAAATTACCATGTGTCTGATTTCATTAAAAATATCTTGTATAGTAAATATAATATGAGTTGGATTTGGCTTTGATATTCTACACCTCTGACGATTTCATGTGTTAGGTTTTTTTCCCAAGTAGTCTGCCCAGTAATAATTAAAACCAGCGAATTTGACTTCTTTGCGCTTTTGTAAAAATGAAGCTGTTCGAATTAAAATCCTCACTATAAACTGAAAGGAATTTCACAAGGCTGTTTTGGATAATTTGTGAACTCTTGGAAAACTGCGCTAGGTCACTTTTGTCCTGATCATATGCTTGTTTACCTTTGCAGATTTAGGAGGTGTTTTCAATACCTGATGCATAAAAATACCTGAAATGATATAGTTGCAAAATGGCATAAAATAAATTATACTGCCATTGCATGCTTTTCTAGGAACTCTCTTATTTGTATAGTAGCAACAGACTCACTCCTTGGAAATAAAAGAAGTGAAGTAGCCTGAAAAGTATCACATGATGGCACTGTTTCCATTTCCACCTCCAATATTATGAAATAAAGCTATAATAAACTGGTATTAAAATGGTATGTAATGCCAATGTACTTTGTATAATTTATGTAAAAGAAAAAATCTAACCACTGTGGTTATTAATATAGGTATTAAAATGGATGTATAGATTTTTCAGAAAAGTGTTTTGTAAAACTTTGCATATTTATAATATTCCTTATTTTGGTTGTAAAGCAAGAATTCTGCACAATATATAATGTTTATTAATGCAGAATTGTACAGATTCATTTAATGTTATATTAGTTAAAAAAACCTGTTAATTGTTGTGTAAATGAGATGTTTTATTTTTTGTTTTGATTTTATTGTGGGAAGAAAGCTAATGGCTGTCCTTTTTGTATTTAATATAAAGCCTTTTTGTGGTAAATTAGATCATTAATACAGACACATTTTAAAAAAATGCAAATTAGCTTTCCATGAGCAGAAAAGAGCTTAAAGTGTAGTAAGGTCAGAGGCAGGATCAGACATATTTGTAAAAATGAATTATATTCAAGTAGGAATATGAGGGAAAATCTGAATATAAAAAAACGCAGTGACTTAGAGTATAAAGATGTTAGATGTCATATTATTTCATCCTTTAGATACAGATATTCTGACTGAATACCTGTGAATATTCATGTGCTTTTAGGTAAAATAAATTAATAATCATCTCTAAATTCGTATTTTCTATTTGTAGAAGCATTTATTTTTAACCAGAGAAAATATAGCTGATTTGTAGAAAAAACTGTGGTGGATGTGATTCTACCATGCTGCAGTTTATTTTAAAGTAAAAAGCCAGTCTCACCATTCTATTGTATAAATTTTTTTTTTATTATTACTACTGTGAGGATCATTGTAGACAAAAAAATCTGCAAGAAGTAAGAAAAATACCCACTGGTGATGCAGAGCTAATAGCTGGGGCTTGGATATATGCCAGATTGGGTGCTTGCACTCCAGGAATGTCCTCTGCCAGTATAAACTTCTGTTCTGAACAATGTGGGGTTCTTCTGTGTGTTTTTGGTGCAAGAGCAGGGGAAACAGAAAATGGATGTAAAAAATCTATTATGTAAAATTTCACTTCTAATTAGTGAATGATCAAACACGACTAATAGAAGAGGGTATAATAAATTCTTCTGAACTTCCATCAGTAGCCAGGTATTAAATAATAACATTAAAAAAAAAAAAGTTTCAGAAAACCTTAAAAGGAATGTATCATATGCAATATGTCATAACATTTAATCACTGAAGAAAATTACTCCTCTTGCTAAAATCAGTAGCAGAAGCTCACTATACTAATCTGTTAAAATGTTAAAAAAAAATAAATCATTTGACAGCTATAATTTACCTGTACTAGTCTGTAAATAACATGTGTATCATTATGATAGGACATACTAAAATCTTTTCCAGATATCCTGGTTAGAAGTGCTGTTTTACACTAGTATTTCAGTGTTATACCACTTCTCTCTCAGTGTCTGATAATCCACACTATTAAATTCTTTTAGAGCAAGAGATAAAAATTATTACTATTATTTGGAATGTTTTTGCAAAGTTGTTAAAGATCTTCAGAGATAGCTAGGCTCAAATAATAAATTACAATATAGAAGAAAAAGCATTCATTACTCACAGCTGTCTATTCATTTATATGTCCATTTGCTCATGTATGAGGTGAAGAATTTCAGAATACAGAAAGTGAAGACTTCTCTGCTCAGTGTATTTCACCATTCAAATTACTTGCAATTTCAAAATGCCAGTGTTACTTTTCAGGACAAATTTCATACAATAGTAATTCAGTGGTTATTCATCCAGTTTAATTAATTCAATTAAGTAAGTCTGCTGTCAGGTGTTCTTTTAATAATTGAATCAACATGCAGATACATAATAAGCATAAAAGCATTTCTATGGCTGCAGTAAATTTAGATCCAAAAGAATCTGCTATTCCACTACATTTGATATAGATTATTCTATAATATTTCAGTAATGGGTTGCACAAAGGCTGCCTTTTAATTCTTTGCTTTCTCAAATGTCTTTATATATAATGGTTTAAAACAGAAGGTGTTCAGAAGAGGGTGACCTTTTTCCATTACCGTGGTTCCTGTCATTAATGCATTATAATTTTCTTTAGAAGTCTGGAAAAAATGTGTATATATGCACTCTGTAGCAGGTATCAATCAAAGTGTGTTAGTGAAAGTTAAGAATTGTCTGTTATTACTAAAAAAAGGAAAAAAAAGAAAAAATCGGAGGAAGTAATTTTATTGTTATTTTTACTGTGAAAGTTTAAACAAACCTTACACTTTATACAAAGCAGTTACAGACTTGAAAGTTTTGGCATCTGTAATCTGAACAGCAGTTGACTTACTCAGATGCTAAAAATAATATGCCCCTTAACTAAATTTAAAGCCAATAGAATGTTGTATTAGGTGAATTGTGTATAAAGGCCAATAATATATGTCCATTCTCTGCAGTATAGTGCCATAGATGGTATTTGAGTAATGTATATATTAAAAAACACGGTGAATGATTCACTTGGTGTGCTCTCAATGGTGCTTGATGTCATAATTATTGTAAATATTAATTGCTGTGCTAAAAATGTAAGCAAGTTGACTTTGTATTTGATGAAAAATGAAAATAGTCTGTGTACGGGTAAATAGATAATCATACAAAAGTAATTGGGGTTTTAAAACCCCAATCTATTCTGCCAGCATGAGCTCGTTTGCATGTTAATCACAAGAGTGATTTCCTACTTCACAAGGAAGTCCACACTCTTTCATAACCACTTTTAATTGCATTTAAAATGTTGCAGGGTTGGGATATTAGAAATGGGGGCGTATCAGTGTCAAATTAATAAAAAATGTTGCTGAAAATCTTTATAGGCTGCAGATTATAATATTATAATCTTTTTTGTTAGAATATAAAATATGTATTAGAATATATTTTGAGTGACGTATGCAAAATGATAAAAGCAGATTAATTTGTACATATGTTGTTTCTTTAGAAATTTGATAAATGGAAATATTATTGTAGCTGGAAAGTATAGAATGCATTTTTATTAGTTACCTTGTTTTATAGATTGACTGGTACTTGATATATTCTTTCATTAATTTTCCATTTATCAATAAAATAGTAAATTAGCAACAGTTAAAAATATGCTTCACTAATAAACCATAGTGTAGCAT
The DNA here is from genome assembly GCF_003343035.1 of Apteryx rowi. Lineage (NCBI taxonomy): Eukaryota > Metazoa > Chordata > Aves > Apterygiformes > Apterygidae > Apteryx > Apteryx rowi. The sequence goes on along the minus strand of NW_020450800.1, from coordinate 188,818 downwards.
GACAATAGAAAGGTATATGCTAAATTTCCTTAAAATATATAGTTATTTTAACTGTATATATATTCAGAGGAATCAGCTTAATGTCTTTAATGAAAATATTTTTCTATGGTTTCATTTAGAGATTTTTACTAGTTATTTGGAAATTGTATATTAAACATAATAGATGCTGAGAAAGCAGTTACAGTACAGAATGCATATGATTTATACATTGCATGCTGTATCCAGTCATTCAAAATTTGCACTAGAATAGATTGTAACTAAATTTATGTAATTATTATTATTTTTAGTAAACTCTGGCTTCAGAATTAGAAATAAGAACAGTTAAAATAATCAGTTTAACAGTGCTTTTTTCCCTTAATGTTTGAAGCTGTGGTGTAATAAACGGACATTTTAAGTGATTTTGTGATATTCATATATGATTCAACAGAGCTTCCTCTGTAATCTGTAAAAGGCCAATGTCAAAGTAAAGACAAAATGACTTGCTCTCTGAAGACAGGAATGAAGAAATGTAGCTCTCTAATAAAATAGTGTAAGTTCACAATGGTTACAATGTGATCAGTCTCAAAGATACAAAAACTAATTTTTAGTCAAGCTGTTAAAAATTATATATTTAAGAAGATGAAAAGTTTGAGGATTAAAGAAAAATCACTCACAATTTTAAAGAGGGTATATTTGCTTTCATCACCAGGTGTTCTTTCTAATATAAATTACCAAGATGATGTTTCCATAACATAGCTTGGGGTGCTCTGGAGATTAAAACTACCAAAACAGACCTATTAAATTTTTCATAGGGAGGGTCCACCAGGGATAATAAGCCAATATTCCTTGTCCCATATTCCAGATGTTTTATGTAATTCTGCATCTTTCTAAACCTAAATCATAGCTTTTCCAGAAAAAATGTACTTTAGAGACTGAGATGAAAGGCAAGAACTGTTGAAATGTTAATTTTACTATCTGCTGTTGAGGTCTGTTACCTTTTTTGTATTTTTTTTCTTACTCCCAGTAGCTCAGTTCTGTTTTATGAATGTTGTGGTATTTCAGTTGTTTGAAGTTTTGAAACTTGGAGCATGACTTTGACTTAGCAAAACACAATGCCACATGGTGTGTGACACACTGATGGATAGAGATCCATATGATTCACACTCTTTCTGCTTTTAACTTGTTTCTGTATAATAAAAAATGAAACTTCACAGTAAAATGATCATGGCAATAATTCCAATAACATAAAAGCAGAATAATTAGAGCTAAAATAATTCTCTTTTGTATTTTTCATGTAATAATGTAATGAGCAATAATGCATTTAGTTGATTTTTTCACATGCACCATGGGCATTTTAAATAGATATGGGGGCAGTTGCACAGTTGCAGAATATTTCTGTATTGCACCAAAACAGTTAATGCTTTAAAATAATGTACTGCTATGTTTCACAGATCAGTTGGCAAACATATGATGAATAAATACACCAGGCCAGATCTTCAGATTCCCACTCCTTAGTCTGCTGTCAGACTCGAGCGATAATTGACCAACAGCAAAGCCCACGGACCATTATTCCTGTTACAGTTTAGAACAACCCTGAGGTTGATCTAAGTGAACTGAGGTTTAATTGGCTTTTGATCCAACAGAGGATATAGGTAGATTTGGAGTATACAAGGGAAAGAATTAGTGTGTCATGAAGTGGAAATCTTTTGCCTCCCATTCAGGTGCTATTCTAGGAGCAGCTGCATATGCCTGGCTGCTGACTGCTCCATGGACTTCTTATTGATCAGTTGTTTTCAACACTGTGGTTTGAATACATTGTTCTGGGACAATCATCTCTCACCACATCACTTTTATATTAATTGAGTTTTCTAAAACTGTTACTTTTATTCTTTATAATTTATTGCACTGCAGTTTCTTACTTTCAGAAACTGCAGTATGACTTATATGCAGACTTGTGCTATTAAAGGCTAATGCCCTGATATTATAAATACTTAATGAATGCTTATCATTGTCTTAGACTTGATGTTCCTGATTCTTTAGCAATTCAGTTCTTACCAGCTTTTTCTTTTATTTGGGGGGAGGGGAATTTCAATTCATCCTTTTTCTAGAAGATTATAAGGACTACTGGAAAATGGATAAAATGATGGTATTATGAGTACTAGAGAAATGCAGAGAGTTACAAGGGAGAGGCTATTTGCTAGAATCTTAACATTGATTTGACTTGATTGAACTTAATTTAACTTGCTTTCATTTGGAAAACACTTTGGTTTTACAGAAGAAAACAATATTTTTGTCCCTCTGGCTGACTGTTCAGAAAATTCCTATTCCAGTTCTTTTGACCTCCAACTCTTCTAGAAAAAAATACAGGGAAAGGTTTGATTATCCTCCTGAGTCTAAAATAAGAAACCAGGTAACCTCCCTCTCTTTTCTCCATCTGTTTTGGGGAGAGAAATCTGGGGAAATGTCTTTCTGTTTTTTCTACATCATAAAGAGGAAAAGAAAAAAAAAACACCTGTGTGTGTGTTTCACCTTTGGGAAGAAACAAGTAAGAAAACATAAAATTAATTCTTAAGGAGAAATTTGTTATATGATGGCTACACTGCCTTTAGAGTTTGCCATATATAATGCCTACAAAACAGTTCTGAGAGAAATATGTCAGTTCTCAAATACATTCTAAACCTTTTTAAACCTAATACGTTTGTCCAGGACTTTAAACCAAGTCTATTTTAACAATCTTTGTAAAAACAAAACAATTCTTATAAGAACACTTAAGTAATCTATGCTTTTTCTGTAACTTTAGAGACAAAGATTTTTGTGGGAAAAATGGGGTACTTTATTTTTTTATCTTTTCACTGGTTCATTGATTATTAATTCTCTGAAAATGCAATCTATTTGATTTTATTCTTGCTGTTATAGGAAATAATTAATGAGATCACTGTTCTTTTATTCACTCAAGATTTTTTTTTCCTTATACTGTATTTTCTTCTTTTCCCCTAGTTAAGGTAGCAGGGCAGAATGACCCTTTCATCCTTTGAACATATGCAGTGATTGGAGCCATTTTCCCTATCTGTTTCCATAGTTTGTTTCTACTTTTTTTCCTAGAGACAGTATGGAGTGATTGGACTACCACGGTTCTTATTCGCTATTATGAATTTTGCACAGTTTTCCTACTTCAGTCCTTTAGTGTCCACTGGTAGTAAAAGCAGCAGAGTTTCCCAGTTTGGGCTGAAACTTTATAAATGTGTGGCAATGTAATGGAGATGTTTGAGTTGGATGCCCCATCTCCAATGATTTTCAGTTGAGAGTAGTTTTTTTATGTACTGTTTTTTAAAATAAGGCCACTGTCTTGAAAAAGTAAGAGTCTAAATCTGCAGTGTGTGGTTCATTTTCTCCTGGAGCAGGACACAGAGGTATGCTTCTCACGGCAGTAACATGTCTGATTCATTGTGGGACAAACAGAGGTTTGCCCACTGCATGTGTTACGACACAGAATAAGAGGCCTATAAACACGAAGGACAAGTAGGATTGCCAGCTGATATTACTATTCCTTATGATGGAGATTGACATCAGTAAGGTAGCTTGCCAAGTGTTAAGCCACAGAATTTAAGGAGCAAAATCTGTTTTATCAGAGTTTTTGCATTTCTTGTGAAAATTTTGAACCTTTAAACTTTCAACAAAGAAGTAGATAAGAGAAATAGTATAGTGTTAGGTATAAACATGTAAATTTGTTTTTTTTGTTGTTGTTCTGTACACACTGCTTCCAAGCATTGTTATGTTTTCCTCTCTCCTGAGTGTCAAACTTTTCACAAGGAAATAGTGAATTAAAGTGTACTTAAAGTACTTAAAGAGTACTTAAAGAGTACTTAAGTGTACTTAAAGTGAATGGTTCTATGGAACATTGGGAAAGTTGGTTCTTAATACTCATGGTTACTGTAGTTGTGTTAGTGTATAAAATAGGAGGGCAGCAGATAGACCGTGCCCTGAGGAGACTTACATTACATAGGATTTACATAGGAATTACATAGGATGTAGAGGAAAAAAAGAGAAGGTAAAATGTATAGGCAGATGACATAATGTGGCTGCATCTACGGTTCTAAAAGCCATCGCAGTGAGCAATCTTTGGGCCCAGCCAGGATGTACTGTATGAGACTTGTGCCCATGGAAAACAGGGTCAGCCCTCTGCTGAACGGAGCCAGCTGGGCTGTCCTGCACAGACTACATGGCCTGGGTCTCTTTGGCTATGCCAGTTTTAATGAATTCAACAGGACCAAGACCTGTTCCCTAGCCCCGAAAGAATATGGCACAATGTGCCTTCTGTCCTTACAGCTACCTCTTTTTCCCTCTTCTGCTCCACCACCACTGCCCAAATAGGGAGGCTCCCACCATACTGTATATTGAGACAGGAACACTCAATATTGCTATGTGCAATCTCCCGGTCCGGAGCTGAGCATTACCTGGGATAGTGCTAGCTGACAGGGGCCAAGATTAAACAGTGTGAGCAATTGCAATAAGGTGCTTGGGCCAGTGCTTGGTCCCTGGTCAGTTTATAGCATAAATTTAGCTTCTGAATCATACATGCTACCCATGTGGCCTTAAGACAGACTAGTATTTGGGGGGGAATTGTTGATTCAGAGGGCCTGAAATAATTTAGTCGTCGTGTTGTAGTATGTGGCACATTCTTACAGAGTGATGCTGAGGGCTCCAGGTTTAGCGTGCCAGATAGTATCCATGCTCAGATCCGTGCTGTTGACCTGGAGCAGACCCAGGAGCCAGCCATCCTTTTAATTGTGTCTGGATTTCTATTTGAAAATAACTAGTTACTTCCCTCCAAAAGACAACCTGGAAATGCATCAATATACATTGAATGCAATGATCAGAGTGCACTGTGTGGTCATTTGGTCATGTAAATGTATCTTATGATCTTCATTAGTATGTTAAACACATTTTTATTTGTTTTGCTTTGTTCGCTGAAATTGAAGGGAGAAAGTACAGTTAAGGGAGAGGGCCAGGGAGAAGAAATTAAAAAATATGAACTTAAGTTTTATAGAGAGAAATTGTGAGAGAGAGTTGAGAGTAGAAGAGAGAGTTGGACCAAACATCCATCAAAATAGGACAGAGTTGCTCTCGTCAAACCTACAGAAATTTCTCTCAGGGAGCTGATGTTCCTGCCGTGGCTGCTTCTGCAGACTCTAAACATCCAGCCTGTGTTTGGGTTCTCCCTGCATGTTTTGTTTTTTTCCTACTCCAAGATCTTTTAAGGTGTCTCCCCTCTAATTTTGAGTTGGGAGCAAGAGAGTCCTGGAGGTTGAATTGCCCCGATTTGCCTTTCTTTACCCTTTTCCGCATACTGCTCACACTACCTCTTCAGCCACTCCTGTTGCCTGGCGTCTTGGGAGTCTCTCTGTGGATTGGAAGCAGGAACACCTGTGGCAGCTGCCAATATTGTGCTATTTACTGAGGTCAATTCTTGTTGTGCTGTTTCAGTTATTTTAACTAATGTGACTTCTACTTTTAGGAATTATTCCCATCTACATGTGTAATGTGATACGATCTCCTATCAGTGAAATGAAGATCATACATATTCAATTCCTCTTTGAAACTATGGAAACAGTCTGGCTTTCAGGCATATTTGCCATGTTGTTTAGTTTGCCCAGGCCTGCCAGTGTGTATTGGGGGGATTGTTTCTTTTGTTCTGTTTTTAAGAAATGACGGTTGGTCTCTTCCTGATCATGTCTTCATCTGTGCTTACAAAACGTATTGATTCTTGGTGAAAAAACAGTGGGTTTTTTAAAAGTCTTTTTTTCATTCAGCAGCATTTTCATCAGATCAGGCATCTGGTAACTGGTCCACCATTTGATATCTCTAATCATCTCTAAATAAAATAATGAAAGAAGAGCCATTTTTGTGAAGGTCAAGTGGGAAGAAAAATTCTCCTGTTTATAATCTAAACATACATTTATGTTGGAGTAGTCTCTCTAGCCATATTGCAAATAGCTTTATATTAGGAGTCTCATCTAGAGATGGCATGGAGGGAAAGGAGGTGGGCTGGCTTCCTCCTTCAGGAGCATTGCAAAGCCCATGGCAGCGCACAGCAGCTCAGAGGAGGTAGCCACATAGCGATCCCCTCCCCATAGCTGCAGAAGTTGAACCATCCTCTTTATATTTTGGGTTAGATGTTCACAGTTCACATTATATAGAGTTGATCATTACACTGCTATGAATTCTGAAGTTGGAGTTGAATGAAGTTGGAATGAGTCAAAAGAAAGTTTCCTCAGTAGCCATGGTTTTATATGTGAAGAACTGCTATATGCTAAGCTATTGGAAAGTTTAGAAAAATGAAATGATCTCATTGGTCTGTTCTTTTCATCTGCTTGAAAGAATTTTGCATGGATTTCCTATTCCATGCAAGATAGATGCAAGTTAGATGAGTGTAGGTCATATCTGGAAACAAAAGAAAACAAAAATTGGAATACATATAAATTCAGGCAGTTCATTCATGTGACGTGAACTGAAGAAAAACCTATAATCCCTGGGCCAAGATGGTTTTTAGAAACTTAATTGTAAATTTCAGGGAATTACCATTTTGAGTTACTGATGCTTTGTAGCTATTAACTCCATCCTTAAGCAAAAAAAAAAAAAAAAAAAGGCTAAATATTTTTATGTATTCTTTGTCCCATCTTAATTAGGGTTGGGAGATATAAAAATCAGTCTCAGCAGAGATGATGAAGATATCCAATTTCATTGAGATCCAAGATCCATACCTTTTTATGAAAGTTCAAGGCTGTTTCTTAACATTTTTTCCTGCACAGAAGCATTAGGTGTAGTTCAAGGTCTGTCACTCTGCTACCTGATATTTATTGCTGAAGACTTAGCCATAAAGGACCCAATCAAATTCTTAGTATTTAATGGAATTAAATAACTAACTAAACCTAACTAACAGCTTATGCCTAACAACTAACTATTCCGTCTAACTTAGATTGTTCTACGAGGAAGCCAAAATATCTGCCAAGCTTGGTCAGTTAAGCTAGAGAAGAAAAAATCCATTACATCTGCTTCTTGAGGTGATCAGATCTCCCATAATAAGTAATCTGTCCTCCAGACAGGTTAGCCAGCAGTAGGTGTGCAGATAAAATTCAGACTTACAGTCTGATTTGATCTGAATTTAGATTAAAATAGCCAATCCAGATAAGTGCTATAGCATATATTTCTAGCATATATCATGTATGTATTTATACATGCATATATATATATATATATATAAACCCAACTGGGCCAGTCAGACAGCTTTAGTATTGGCTTCTCTTCCAAAACTGCATGTGGTTGCTCGACTTTTCCTCATTCACTTTTCCTCAAGGTAAAGGCAGTTGTTGTATTAGAATATCTGGTAGTATTTGCCCCTGTAGTTTGTGCCATGATATTATGGATCTCACTACTCAGAATGACTTTTGCTTTATTCTCATTGTGTAAATTTTCTATTAATTTCTAAATTCATTCTTTTACTTCTAGCATCCCTGAGTTAGTGACATTATACTACATTCAACATCCTCGATTAAATCTCCTTAAATCTCTAGATGGCTAATAAGTCTCTGTTATCTATTTAGCCAGACTTTAAATATTTAGTTTACATTTGTTTCTCATGAGTCAGTTCTTTGGACCATATTTTTGTGGTGGCTATTGGTCTACTGGTCTGCTAGGACTATTCATTGAGATAAGAATACAAGTAAGAGCCTTGATTAGAACAGGTTCTTGTGTGCTGTGCACTGTAGAAAAGTATAACAGATTCATCTCTTCCTTTAAGAAGATTTAGTCCTCTGGGACTCCAGCTACTCTGGCGCTTTACAGTACTCTGGGGCTCTAGCTCAGCATAAGTGCAGTGCTGCCAAATCTGTATGAAGGTGCAGGAGACCTCCTCCTCCAGATGGTGGTATTCCTATGTGTTTTTGTGTTTCTGTGTTGTGATTCTGTTCTCTGTCATGTTGTGATGTTTAATTCACTTTCATATCCAATTTGCTATCCATGAGCAAGCACACTTGACTATGTTTGGATATAATTGTTTTGGGGGTTATTCCATCCCATTGAATCTGGAATTTGGATAATTGTTCTTCTACTTGAGTATCATGTTGTGCTACTGAACTCATGGTTTTAATCTTTTTAAGTTCTTCTTTTTAAAACAATAATTACTATGTTTACATTGGATGTTTTCAGTATTTTCCAGTTTATTACAATCTGCCAATTGTGGTGGTGGTGTTAACATTCCTTTTCAGATCATTAATCCTATTAAATAAGACTACTACTAACTGAACATTATGATACGTCAGTGAACTTCTTTCCCCTCCTCTCCTTTCTATCATGTATCATTAGTTTGTTTGTTCTTATTCAGTCATATTCTCAATGTGAGAGTCCTGATTTTCATGAAATTTTACACCAGAGTAAGAGCCTACAAAAGTGATTTTTCAATGTATTAGGCATTTTGGAACAGTCATAGTTTTGTTCTTTATCATATCATTAATTTTTCTACATTATTTAAAGTTTATTTATGTTTTTAACATTCTGCTTTTATTTATGAGAGAGAGCATTTGAAAGCTTCCCTGGGATTTTTCCCTACTGGAAGGGAATATAATATGCAGCTTGTGTGCTGCATAAACAAGGACATTTGGTGGTGAGATTTTATTTTGTTACCCGGCAGATATTTGGGTAATTGAAGATCTTCTGTGAATACAGTTTTTCTGTTTCAATGAAATGTTAATATTCTTGGAAAATTTTTAGTTTGCCTACCTGGTCTTACTGATCGTCAGTAGACACTCATTTTCATTTTTAAATCATTCTCTTTCCTTACTCAAAGGAGATCACCACTACAAAATTTTAGTGTGCCTGCTTCTTATTTTATTGTGTATGCTTAAATTTTCAAATTACATTCTTCTGCAATGTAAATATGATACTTACACTGGATAATATTACAGACCTCCTCTTTTATGCTTTGTGAAACAGAAGGGTATCATTTAGTCAGTAACGGTATTGAATTCCTTGTGACCAGGTATCAAGAATGGCTTTCACATCAATGTGAATGGCAACTGGGTCATCATGGGATCCCATAACCACTTGTCTTTAAGGGTTGTGATGACTGTACTCTACAACTGGCTTTGCAGCGGGGCTGCAGGAGACTGTAATAGGTAATCACATTTCATATGGGAAGGCATTTGTTTTATTCAGTCTGAAGTCATTGCTTACAGGTTTTCTTCAAGTGGGTGGCAGACTAGTAAAACTGGCCTGTTAGAGATCACTGTGACCAGTAAAGTTTGAAAATGCTGCTCTATCCATGGACATTTTATAACTGATTTCAGTGCTTAAGAAGGGAGTATTTTTTTTTCTTGCCTGAATGTTTCTAGCTTCCAACTCCAATTAGTGGATCTTCATCTGGTAAAGTGAAGAGCTTTCTGTGTATCGTATGCTCTCCACTTAGGTATTTAGTCATGATCAAAATAGCCATTAACCTTCCTTTTGAGAGCCTTAATAGAGAAAGACTACTGGAGTTCAATTTTTAAGACACGTTTTCATGTTCTTTAATATTTTCAGGATTGTCTTTTAAAGTTTCCTAATTGACTGTGGGCATTAGAACTGGGCACAATATTTTGCAGGGGTTATACTTTTCTAAATGGTGTGGTAATATAACCTTCCTTTTCCTATTCTTTATGTCCTTAAGGGTCTTCACCCATTTGACCAGTGTGCCATGGGACTTAACTGTGCATCGTAACTCCAAGGGTGTCATTTCTCTAAGATACCCTGCTTCATCCTCTAAATGTGGGATTTCTTTCTTTGTAGCTAGAAGTGCAGCTTTATACATTTGGTGGTAGGAAATGTATTCCTTTTCTTTATGTAGCGTATCATCAAAGGTTCAGTTCCTCCTCTATTAGTGGCTGGCTTTCCTTATTATCATTTGCTGTGTTGTCGGCAAATGTCATCAGTAATGAATTTAAATTTTCTTGAAGATCATTGACAAAAATGTTAGGCAGTACAGGACCAGTTACCTATCACTGCAGATCTCTCTTACAAATGCCCTAAATATATAACTCCCTGTTTGCAATTACATTCTGAGACTTACTGATTTGCCTGTTTCTAATCCATTCTAATCCATAACATATTTTCCATGTTAATTTTGTATCATTCTTGCTTTGAAGTCCAGGAGTGGTGCTCTGGAAGCTAACACACAGAAAGTATTTTCACTGAAGTCAAGTGGGACAGTTTGCTTAAAACCAGGTGTAAGGAGAAGATCTCCATAGATTATAGGCCTGAATATTTCATTTGAACACAGTGATGAGTTTTTATTACTAAAAGAAAGTTACTCTAAAAATTCCTAGCTTTCTATATTTAAGAAGCATGATACTGTATTAATACGTGACCTAAAAAATATGGCACAGTCTATTTTTAGAGAAAACTGTTTACAATTTTATATTACAATAATTGCCTTCATTAAGAGGGACAGATTTTCTAATCTTAAATTTGTTGCAGAAGAATTCCATCTGAGAAGACCTGTGTTACTGAAGGTTTGTAATAAACCTGGCATTACTGCAGAACTTTAAGAAACAGAAGTAAAACATATATAAATGTATCATGATCACAGTGTGTAATACAATTTATTACAAGGTGCTGCAGTGCTGCCCTCAATTAATATATTAAGAAGTAGTGGAGAACTTCACACAAATTGTTAATATTCTCTCTTTGAATTGAAATTTAGTGTAAAATTCAGCTCCTGTTTTTTATTATTAGTATTGTTTTATAATACTTTTTTTTTTTTAAACAGATGTTTTGTAATTGTAGAAGCTTGTGGCAAAATACACGGCTGGAAAATGTGTGGAGTTTTGTTTCCTGGTGTCTGTGGTATTTATGAATCCTGATGGGCTATCACGTCGGTACTGATACTGGATAAATAGTAAAGCAGCTCTATTCTTAGCTCATACTTAATTTTCTGTATTGAGCTGTTGTACTGTGCATTATTTCAACTCCGTGTAGTGTTTCAAGTGTAAGCTAGAGTTTATTGCCAGGTGGCATGAATGAGGCATGTAAACATTTTATGGACAACAGATGCAGATAAATGTAGGAATTTATTTCATGCACTGTTTGACTAAGAGATACAAACTTTAGTAATTCCTCTGAGCTAACTGATATTCAACAATTAAAAGCACATAAATTACTGCAAAAAATAATTACTGCAAAGAGAGAAAAATCATAATTTCCTATACATAAAATACAAAGTTACTTCTAAAAAGTATTGTAGTGAGTAAGTAGCAGTGAGGAGTGGTTTCCTCCTGTTTCATTACTAGATTACAGGTTGTCTGTTTTGTTTATATTGTATTAAAAGGTTGTCCCAATTGCATGAGGTTTTCAGAATAATGTTATTTTAGAATTTAAATAAATATTTAACAATGATACAAATATAGCTGGCCATTTGCTACCAATACATTCTCATTGACTTCTGAGGGGAAGATCAATGGTGTAACCTATTTTGCTTGTATATATTTTTCCCCCAAATACTCTCTTCAGATAAATCAGTCCTGCTGTAGTTCTTAGACTTACAAAACAGTTGCGCATGAGCCTGATAAGTAGCTCGGTTACAGCAATCATATTCAGGCCACTGATGTCCGTAGAGTTACTTCAGAGTCAGGGAGCAGAGAATCAAGACTGTAAAGTGCCCTGGCTCTATTGTTCAGGGTTCGTTTCTTCCACTGAGGCTTTTCTCAGTTAAAGAAAGCTTTTAGATTGAGGGGAAGAGATAGGTATCACTTGGGAAGGATAGAAATGAAGTAGTATAATATGACACATTTTATTTAAATATGTCATGACATACAATGCAAAGCAATGGTCATTCTTTTAAGGAATAGTATTATTAATAAAGTTTAGAAATTCTGCCTAAGTATACATTTTCTGTTGAAAGGGGGCTTAATATAATATTTTTGCAACTAGATTGCCTGATTTTTTATATTTTCTTTTAGATTTCTGTAAAAACAAACTAAAATGAAATTGGATAGACCTCAGGTCCGAAATTATTTTTAAACAAAGTTTGGTTGGTGACAGCTTATTTTCTTAAGTAAGCAGATTCCATATGTGGTATTAAGTAAATCATTTTGTGATTTGATAGTGGCGTATTGGGGTGAGACATCCTGTAATGTAACTATGTCTGAAGTTATTTACTGTTTTTCCTCTGCCAAATTGTGATTGTTTAGTCTGCTAACACTTGTACTGAAGGTTTTTCTGGGTAGTGGTTAGCAGTTGTTTTCAAAGCAAATGTTAAATCTAAGAAGACATTCCTTATTAAAAAAATCCTGTTCTGGCAGAGGAACTTGATTTGTGTTCTTGTTCAGTGTTCCTTTTGTGTTTTTAGTATGGCTGTTGAAATCTATACCTTATATGATCTCATTGTGCTGCCTGCATTTCATTAATGAGTGATTCTGTTTAGGGCTCGGGGAGTGAAATATTTTTCATATGACACTACCCAGTATGAGTGCAGTGCACCAGCTGCAAAAACCACAGACCATCTGATTTTGTGGCTTTTGAGGGTGTGAAAAGTTCAATTGCTTATACTGGGGCTTATAGCTGTATATTATACCATATGGAAACGGAACTACCGTAGACTTAAAAAAAACAAAACAAAACTCCTTAGCCATGTTTCAAATAAAGATGAAAAAAAAAATTTTGCACTGTAGATGAATTAATATTGCTATATAGCATTAAAATATTTTTGACAATATGTAATGATATATTATTTAAGTTTTGCCACATAAAATTAAGATATTTCAAAATAAAGATGAATAATGTGCAAATGATAAAATCAGTATGTATTTTTGGTGTATAAAGCTTAATTGGCTCTTGAAAATAATGTTTACATGACTGCTTCTTTAAGATAACATGTTATTGATACTTAAATGTGTTTAACTTTGTCTGTTGGAATTCCTCCTGTGCTTTCATAGACTAGAAAGAGAGAAAGCAGTTCTTTAGAGTTTGGGGGGTACTATTCAGATTTTCTGAAATATAAACTAAAAATATTTTTCTACATTTTTAATAATACATAATTACGTTTCCTTCTTAATTTGGGACATTTTAAAGTAGTTTTGAATTTACCAAGTCAAAGCATGAACAGTCATACTAGTTGTCACAGTTCTAAGATGTATGCAGTTTTTATTTTTTGTTTTTCCTTCTGTAGGATCATAATATAAACCACAAGTGGATCGATAGACCAGCAGGCCAGACACGTTTGCAAATAGTTCAAGGGTGCTCTTTTAAATGACTGAGTGGAAGAAATAAAAAGGAACTGGATGTATCTGACCAGTCTTAAATTCTGTGATAATTTTCTATGTGCTTTTAATAATTGCAGTGCAGAATTTTGTCATTGGTAGAACTGATTTCAAAAATAAATCCTTTACTTTCTCATAAAGTCATGACAAGAATAAACACCAATATTCTGGTTAGGAATTCATCAGGTGATAATCCTTACAATACTACCTCATGTTACATATGAAGTTAGCATAACAGTTTGCAGTTGTTATAGAGCAAAATTCAATTTTCAGATTATGCTGAAGAGTTTGTATGTGTGTGTATCTTTTCTGGCATAGGTATGCCTGAGACATCATCAAAAGGGAAAAAGTAAGAAGTATTTGAGTTTTTCTTACGATAAAGCAGCAGTAATTGTCTTTACTCATAAACATGTCAGCCAGATTTTATCTACAATGTCTCAGCAGTTTTGAGAAGTGTTCTCCAGAAGCAACACATAAGCAGACAATAAAAGCTGTAACCTGTTGATGAGTAATTTCTGAACAGAGTCCATTATCCACCTCCCTCCCCACAAAACTTTTACTTTTTGGATCATTCACTCAAGGAACATAATAAATTTCACACTTTTCTGTGAATAAGTCATAAACACAGAATAGTGCTAAATTTGTTAGATACTTGATTGGCCTCAGGAGCAGGTCCCTGACCCACCCCCGGCACAGCTTCGTTGCTCCGGAGTGTGGGTGTGGAGACCGCCACCGCGAGCGGATTCCACCCCTAAGGGGCCACAGGCGCACGGGCCAGCGGAGGAGCACTGGAGCCGTGCATGTTGCCAGCTCAACAGGAAAGAAAACAGAAACGCGACTTTTTAGCTTCTGTGGTTTTAGTGAAAAATTAGTGATATTTAAATAGCTTCGTGAAATCAAAAGTTGGCCACCTCGGTTTCTGATAGTGGGCTTTTATGTATCAGGAGGGTTTTTTTTAATATATACTCTTTATCCTTCTTATCTGCTTTTTGGGCTCTGAACCTTTTAGGGCTTTAGCTTTTAAACTTTTAATCTATACCCATGAGAACTGTAAATTTATTTTTAAAAAGGAAAAGAATGGAAATTCTTATACAATTTATTGATTCTGAACAGTTGAAGCTTTCAGAAAATTATCAAACAAGATATTTATAACAAAGACTTAAAGCCTTAAGTTTCATTTCCAAATTTATGTTAAAAAAGTAAAATCAGTGTGAGCTTATGTACATCAGTGGGCGAAATTGTATGGCTATTGAAACTGATGGGAGTCTTCTGCAGCTGAGTTCATTGAAGCTTGAGTTTCATTCTCTTCTTAATCCTCTCACTTTTACTGTCTTATCCGAAGGTAATCTGCTTGTCCTGTTGCTCTGAATCTGCACCTCTAAACGGGGAGTGTTTCCTCCATTTCATCAGTGTTGAGACAGCCTCGTGGAGAGGCTGGACTATCAAACTAATGCCCAAAGAGGCAGCATAGTTGTTATAAATTTATTAAAAATTTTTAAAGGTACATTGTTCTTCCTCTCTACATGCTGAAGCTCAGGAGGCTGAGCTACGCTGATCAGGGCTCAGAGAGAGCCATCAAAGCATGTGAGGTGAAGAAGGATAAAACGAGATGTTTGTAATGCAAGCATTGGCACCTAAATGGCAGCTAAATGGCGCCTAAAATGACTGGTTATTCCTACCTTGATGAAATCCTAATCTGATGGTATTATTGGGAATTTTGCAACTAAAGGTTACTCTTTGTTATTTATTTAAGTTTATATTATCACTCCAATTTATTTTTTTTACCACAAATTAGATTTCTGCAAAGCCCCTCAAAATTCTGAGATTTTGATCTATTGTGCTTTTAAGAGAACTGATGAAGTGTAGAATTTCAAATTTATCCAGCCTTTAGGACTGATATGGAAAACAAACATCTTTGAGTGCATACCTCTGTAATAGAGACATAATACTCATAGCAAACAGTTTATCATGAAGTTTTGAATTGATATAAAAATATATAATTTTTAAGTTTTTCAGATCATTATTTTATTGAGCCTTGTAATTGAATTATGAATAGTATTTGTTGTTCATTGCCTTTTTCTGCTGCGTATCTCCCTAGTGCTTGTATGTACTACACTTATATTTTGAAAATGCTAAACAATAGGAAAGAGAAGTGTGCAAAAAAGCTGTCAGGCATTAAAAAAAAAATCATTACAGAAATTTCTTTTTAAATTTTTGTTTTTAAAGCCTGGAGAACTTGATGGACCTGTATTAAAAGTAATAGCATTTCTTTATATCTTTGTTAAAAAAATTAACACTTTCATTAATTAAAAGACTTTATTCATTTTCTTGGTTGGTGAAGGATATGAAATCAGAATTAAGGCAGTTAGAAACCCTGTTTGCAATGATCTGTAAGGTCACCTACAAATAAAATTACAAATCAAGTAGAGCACATAATGCTATTATAATTCCAAAATTGTGGATTCAGCTTCTGAATGATCAGCAGAAGGTAAGTATTATGAGTCCACAAATAAATGTCAGCAATTTGGTTGCACTTTATTATCCACTTTTCTAAATTAAAGCCAAATAAATTGAAATAGCAGGTTCACTAAGTTCAAGTTAGTATTTATAGGAGGGAATCAAACTAAGAATGCACTAGTTGAAGATGCTGCTTTCCCTCAAGTAATTTATTTTATAAAGGTAGTACAACATTAACTTCCAAATAATCTTATTTTTATGAAACATTCACAAATCTTTCCCCCATGTATGTCACTAATCTAACATCACCTTAGTAGAAGTTGTTTTGTTTTGTGATCAGATGCTCTTTACTTTTATCATGCATCCCAACTTTGTTCTAGTAGAATAAAACAAAAAAAAGAGGGTGCATCAATGCCATTGCCTAACTCCCCCCCCCCCAATTTCCTCTTTGGTTGCATTTTGAAGCAAAACATAAGCAACAGTATTAGTAAGCAGTGACAGACCACAGGTTTTATGTTGCCGTGACCTGTAATTTTTATACCCAGGGTTTTGTTCTGACTACACTGTTATTATTATTATTAAAGTAACTTCATAAAGATAGGACCAGTGGAAAAGATGTATTCCATAATCTTCACTCAATACTTTTAACAAATTGGATAGGGAAACATTGGATTTTTTTTCCTTACATGTACATTTGGAAGAATTACACTGAAATTTATAAATACACTACCAGTTTCTAATATGACAGATATATAAGGTGAAGTCCACTCTAAATACTGTCTGATAGTCCTGATAGAAGTACACAGTACTTCATTTTGATTTAATAAAATGCCAGAGGTTCATAGGAATCCTGCCAAGGTGCATATATCTGAATGGAAGAACATCAAATAAATAATTTACAGCCTGACAAAAATCCCACTGAACTCATTTGGATTAGTGTTTGGCATCTACCATAGAGGGGCGATGCTTAGGATTTTATGGCATGGTTTATTTGATTATGGACTGGTGCCAGACACAGCATATCAGTTCTGTTTGTTACCTCCGTCAGGCCTTTGAAAACAAAAGCATCATTAATGCAGTGTAAGAATACTATAAGGTATTTTTAGATAGTTTCTGAAATTAAGGTTTGCTTCTTGTTGAAAAGTACTGGACTAAGCAGAAGAAGGTTTTGGGAAAAATCTTTGAGTCACTTCTGAAAAGGGATTTAAGAATCTGACATGAATTAGGTTTCTAAAAATTTTTTTTATATTTTATTCTATTTTCAGGTCTGTCACAAATGCAGCATGAGATCTTGGGCAAATAGCTTACTGCATGGGTGCAATCTACATTAGCATTTTACTTTGCATTGGGGTGCAGTTTTGAGACGCATCTCCCAGTCATCCCCACTACTGTGCTTTGGTTTACTTTGCAGGTCCGTCTTGGCTTGCGTAAACTGGATTCTTTTAAATAAAACTAGATTGAAAGATGTTCTCAAGAGCATGTCGAACGTACTCCGTCCTCGTGTGAGGATGGAGCATTCAGGGCAGTGGACCAGACTATAATGAATCCAAAGTAAAATACACCAAAGTTTGTGTAAAGTGGATGATGGACCTGCAGTATGAACTGTGTTGGTCTGTAACTTTGTAATACTTGCTAACATAGATGTATATGAAAATCTCAGTGATTGCTTGAAAGAAGTTTTTCATGCAGTAGACTTTCTTCTGGTATATTCATGGAATAACAGAAGCTTTCAGCCAAAATAATACATTTCTATGCAAAAACTGTGTTTAAAGATCATTGTTAAAGTTATAAAATAATGCTTTAAAATTTGGGAATGCAGTTAGTGCAGTCCTGATTTAGTCCTTTTGTGTGTACAAACTGTGATTCAGTTTTTGAAGTAATTGATCACATTTTATATATTTCTACAGGACTCCTTGCTTCATTTAGTTCTCAGACTGCTCTCATTTTAAACAGAAATTAGCTTTCAAACTCTACTGAGCTAATACATACCTATTTTGATTTTTCCTTTCTTTTTAGACAGATAAGGATATTATAAATATCACTTTACGTACCTGTTTAACATACAAAGAGCAGTTAAACAGATGGACAAGGAATATATTAATAAATATTAATTAAATAACAAAAGAAGTATGAAGAATAAGATACAATGTTAAATATTATCTAAATGAAAAAATATCGTAGAAGGATGGCAATTTGTCAGAAACAAGTGTCAGAAACTGACTCTAAGAAACCTAAGATGGAATTCGTCACATCTGCAATGTGGATGTCTAGGTCTGAGAACATCATCTAGATTCATAGTCAGTGGAAAGAAATAGGCATTTATAGAGACTGATTCAGCTCAGCTAAGATAGATGTCTAAATTGGTTTTGATGAGTCAGGACGAGAAGTGCTTATATCTCTGAGCTAAATTATGGCATACGTATCTGCATTTTAAATGTCTGAGTCTGGAATGATGTCTCACCTGCTAAAGCACAGAGAACAGAATTATTTTTGCAACTATTATGACCATATGTTGTAATCTTTTGGTACATTCTGATTTAATATAGAAATTTTTTTAACTTGATGCATAGTTCATTCTAAAAACTGCACACAACATACTACACTTGCATCACTTCTTTAAAATGATCATTTAGGTGCTCAAATAATTTTGCTCTACGTCTTTACTTATGAGTTAGATCTATGTTTCACCTCCAATTAAAAATCAAAATGAAAAAAATGTACATAGATGCACAGTGGCATGTAGGTGGGGTTTATTAATTGAACTAATTTGTATCTGAAATACTAGGTTAATCTTATTTGCTATGCTTATAATGCTTGTAAATCAGAAAATTGTTGCTTAATTGTAAATTACATATTGATTAAAGCTCATGTGTGATTTCAAAGGATGACTATATTTAGCTTTGCATATCTGTCTACTGAGAAAATGTTGATTTCTCCTAGACCTTAGAATGAATGTTTTCAACACATGCCATGCAGCCTGCTGAGTTAGAACTTTAATGAATGGCTTTTATTTGAAAATACATTACCTCTTCTTTTACTGTCTTTCTTTCAAGTGTTTTTACCACTTATTTGTAAAATAAAAAGCAAATGATACTTTTTAATTCCAGTAGATAAACCTTTACAAATGCCTTTTTTCCAGGATGAGCTAGAAACTACAAAATCTGTAAAGATTTCTCTGGAAAGAATGTTTTGCTTGCAGGTAGACTAGGAAGAGATTGTATATTGCTATTTTTTTTTATGGATAACAGAAAATACTGTTAAACAAGCCTGAATGCTTATATCAGTGTTATGGTGGTAGATTATGTTGAAAATAGGTTTGTTTTTCAAAGTGTACATTGATATATAACAACTCAAATTATGTACCTGAAAAGGCTGAATGTCATTTTACTCTCTTTATATGTTGACTAAAGAAAATTCAAAACTGTTGACAAACATTATCCCTTCACAAAAGGATAATTTTGTGCTGTACGCCAATGTCTGGCTCAACTGACAGGGTTTCTCTGAAAAAATAAACTGGAAGTAGTTTGCAACTTAGTGTGCATACTTTATTTTACTGGTGAACCTATCAGAAATTGATCTTTTGCTAAGTTTTTATAAAATTAAATGGATTGATATGGCTGTAATTGTATAATAAGATATAGACACCAGCAACTACAGATTGGAGCGTGCTATCTTTTAATGAGTTCTTGAGTTCTAAGACCACACTGAGCTTCTCACATGCACTTTTTCTCCTCTGTTTCATAATTTTAGCTGGTCTGGAATTTGAGCTTGATTGAAGACTAGGGTAAAGAACAGAAAAAGTCTGTTAGTTGAAAATTTTTACTTATTGGCCAAGAATACAATATTGGTGTTATTCCCAAATAATATAAATGAAACTATCAATCCATAAAATGTATTATTTACAAAAGTTAAATTATGAGCCAAATTCACATTTAGGTATTCAGTTCCCACTAGCTTGAATGAAATCCATGAAGGTAAATTATTTCTGATCATTAATAACATGTTTAGAATGAGTGGCTTAGTATTTTTTTTCCATCAGGAATTTCTTTAATTTAATGCTGTGATGTTCCTAAATAATAATTTAGGTACAAGACTAACCAGGAACCTTAATCAGGGAAAATACAGAGCAATATAGTACGTATCTGAATATCAGTATTGCGGGGTGGGGATTGTGGTACCTCAGAGAGGCTGAAAGGATGTGTGTGCTGTGATTGTGTTGGTCTGAATGGAAGGGCTGTGTGGGAGCTCAGGGTCAGGGAAGACGTTGTTTGAGAGCAACCAGTAAAATAACAAGCAAAGACTAAAATATGCTTTATTCTTTTTGTCCTACAGTGAAAAGAAAGATCTTGGAAGTATTTGTTTGTAGTAAGTATTGTTCATAGCTGGCTTAAGATACCTGTTCCTAGTTTCACAAAAGCATCTGTGTAGCACAACTGGAAGTCAGATGCCTAAATTCTGCATGTCCAAGACTGCAAATCTTAAGTCCCCACTTAACCCGTTGGGTTAATATACTTACAGTCTGTATGCACTTGCATCCTGTAAGTAAAATCCCTGAGATACAAGGAGTTTTGCTACATGCAAACGCAAAATTTGTTTGGCATTGGCAAAGCTGAGCTGCTCCTTGTTTCACTCGCATCTACACTAGGTATTCCTCAGCTAAAGTTGGTGAGGAAGCAAACCCAGTAGGGCCTACACTCGTATGTCTAGCACACGTTAGTTGTGCTAGGTGTCCGTAAAACACAGGAGCAAGAGGTTGGATTGGATTGGGGGACTCCTCTCTAAATAATTAATAGTTAGAGAACACACTCAGGAAATGGGAGACAGGACTTCTGTTGTCTGTCTTGGTCTGAATGCTTTTCTAGCTCTCAGGAAGGGGTAATATTTATTCACCTGTAGGTGAACTGAATTTGTAGGAAGCCTTCTGAGTGTTTCTTATTAAAGATTGTCATTTTGTATCATGTAATTAAAATTCCTTGGGTGAAGGAGTGAACATACAAGCTCTAGAAAGTGGTTTTGATTCCTGCCTCTGCAACTGTTGATATATTTTCTAATAGGTGGCTTGGAATGAAATATATGAGTAATCCTCAGTGAAGGCCAGAAGCTCCTTTTCCTCGGATGAATGTTCTGACAACTTGGTTAGTGTCTTGCTCCTTCTTATTGGCTAACTTAATTTTGATTTTTTTGTTTGCTGTTTTTAGCAGAAAAAAAAATCAAGGTGCTTTTAGTTTTTAAATGATGAAGTCCATGATTATTCCTTAACTTTGCACTTGGGTTTAAGCTACTCTAAGATTTTGTCTTCTGGTTTCAGAAACACTTGCAGTTACATTTCCAGTTTTGTCATTACAAAATTACACAGATCTTGATAGGGGACCAATGACAACTGGAAATGCAAACATTTCCTTAACGGAGTGGTAGACCTCATACTTGGTAATTTTTGTGTGTAATGTCTGGTTGGTTATTGAGATTTCAGGAAATTAGACTATTGAGTCACTTCTTTAAAGTAGAAAACTGCTTCAGTGTATTTACAAATGTTATATTTTTGGTTAAAGAAAATAACAATAAATGTTTTTTCTTTGATAAATGGTGATCCAGTTCAGTTTAACTTTGGTTGTGAGTGTGTGCCTTTAACATACTAGTTTGTATTTCTACTTAAGTTACTTTCCTGAATGTTTTTTTTTAATATCAATCTTTATTATAGCACTAAAAATACCTACCTTTATTTTGGTTCTTAGTTGTGCTTTTTTTAACATTAAAATTTTACAAATGAATCATTTGCATTTATTTTGTATCAAGTTCCATTTCTGCCTTTTCTTCTCCCTGTTCATATGAACCTATTAAATTAGTAATTATCTGAATTCAAGTAAAATGAAACAGAGAAAGTTTGAATGAAACAGAGAAATTTTGAAAGGCAGTTGCTTTGTAAATCTGATCAGCATTTCAATAAACTCTGGTTCTGAGTTTGTATTTGGTAATTTCCAATGGTTTGCTGGTTTGATTTTCCTTTAAAACTTTATGGTTATAATTGTTTTTGCTAAATGTATGTAAATTTCCTGTAGTGAGTTCATACTTACAAACAGGTAGTTATAATTCCAATAAAATTTAAATCTATTTTAGATGCATATAATTTAAATTTTAAATTTGAGCTTAGTAAAATATGTTAGTGTTTTTGTTGTTGTTATATTGTTAATCACTGTGGATTTTGTCCATCCTTATTAGAAAATAAACTTTTATTTTCTGTGTCATACTAAATGTTAGGTAGTTATAGTTGTTACATTAAATATTATATTAAATGTTAGATAGTGGTGGTTGTAAATAAAAATGCATTTCTCTTTTGAGAACTCTAGACTTCTTACAGATTGGAATGGTTTCTGTAAACCTGTTGCACTTGTTATTTAAAACCTTTTGTTAATAAAAAGAAAAGAGATTTGAAACCCTGTAGGGAATTTTACTTGATTTTTCCCATATTCTTATACGGAATCTGTATATCAGAATCTTATAGTAAGCATAATATAACAAGTATTGAATTTACACTTTTCAGAGAAAAAAGGGTAAAAATGAAGTTCAGTAGTATTTAAAAACACATTCTAACACAATCTCAGATACCTATTTTATGTGGTTAATTTTGGCATTATTTAAAACAGATACTCTGATTTACCTGCTGGTGTCTTTCTGGATATTCCGGAAACCTTTAGTAATACCATTCTATTGTACATTGGTGTACTCACACGGTTAAATAAAAAGATACTTAGTAATCTCTCAAATCTCATTTGGCTCTCCTTCACCCAAGGTTTTTAAGAGACAACTTTTAGTGAAAGAAGTTTTAAATGAAAAAGTGCAAGTGACGCAGGACCTACACAGATACTCAGCAGTATTTTCCTTAGCTTTCTCTCCTCAGACTCTGAGATAAATCACCATGCTTATCAATAACGCAAATACATAATTTTAGAGGTTTTCAGCCTCTCTACAGAACTTTATTTGTTAAGTGTTTCGAACACTACCCACCAAAAAAAGTATTTTTGATACAAACTGCCACTCACTGCTTTCAGGGTGTGTTACTTCAGCTTGTGACCTCAGCACCAGCCAAAAGTTAAACTCCTCTTCATGCTCTTGAAGGTCCCAGAGCTAGTGTCCTATACCTGCAATATGTTTTTTTTCTGACAACTGGCAGAATAAGATTTCCTTCAGCTTTTGAGTTTTTCTCTACTAGGATCCTTATTTAAAAAAAAAAAAGAAAAAAAGAAAAAAAAAAGAAAAGTAGTACTATAATTTTGTGCAGTGTAATACAAACATGAGGTAAAATGGGTAAAAGATGAAAAGACTTCCTAAAGAAGTGGATTTTAAAAAGGAATTTGAAGTGAAGGTTTTGCTTGGCAGATAAGAAAAAGGAAGGCTTAGTCAGTGAGAATATGAGGAATGTGTTTACGCATATTCTTTTTAAAATCTAGCTATACTAATCAGCATCTGCCACAAATCTAATATTTGACTTTTTTTTTTATTATTATTTCTGAGGAGATACCAGGGAATGGGATTGAATTGCCAAATTTAATCATAGTTTTATAGTATTATTCAGTGCATTCTAAACAAAGACCACTGGTGTGTGTGTGTGTGTGTGTTGTGTGTGTGTGTGTGTGTGAGTGAGAGAGCGAGCGAGAGAGAGAGAGAGAGCACGTGAGCAGATTCCGGTACTTGGAATCAAATATTCAGGAATGGAAAAGCATTTGTGCCAGCCTTCTGAACCAACTAATGTCCAGCAGTTAAAGAAGAAAGGAAAAAAAAAAAGTTATTTTTAGTTTGCTTTCCTAACAAACTTTGGCATATGTAGTTGCACTGTCAGTTACATACTTACCCTATTTCTGATAATAACTAAAAAATAGAAGTCCCCAAAACACAGCGTTCTTAAAAATTTTGTTTGTTTTCAGTGCCAGGTAAAGAGATACCCAAGACTGGAAATTAAGTTTAACATTTAGTTGTTCTGCTTGTCCCACAGGCTAGTCAGTCATTGTATGGGTATTTGCTAGCAAATGAGCGTATGTATGTGGAAGTAGTCAAAGCATATGTTGGCTTTTGCCCAGCTTGTAGTTACTTGGTGTGTAAGAGCTCTGGGAGAACTTTCTTGGGAAGGGAAGGAAAGAGAAGAGAAGGGGAGGGAAGGGAAGGGGAAGGGGAAGGGGAAGGAATTAGGGGAGAGAGAAGGAACTTAAGGTTATTGTGGCAAAAAGGGAGGAGCTGCAATGTAGGAAACTTTTGCAGTAGGAAACTTCAAGAAAATGTTTCTGAAAGAAACTAAGTTTTGTTATTTCCACTGCTCATGGGTAACCTTGGTTATTTCATAGTAAAAATTTAGCGTATTTCTTTACACATGAGAATTACAAGGTATATGTATTAGAATATTAATCAACCAAAGAGAAAATGCATTTTATTTTTACATATACATGTCTGTCCATCTATGTGCATATATATCCCTGGAGTATTCTGAAAATTAACAAAGACGAAATTCTTCTGTTGCTGAAATGAGAGATGTAGTCTTGTTTTCTTTAGGTTCTTCTTACCATTTCTCCCTCCCTCTTTCCAAACACTTTAAAAATAATTAAGTTTTCCTTTCCATCTTCATAAAATATGGTCTTCATAAAATATGATTGCTTCCAAAGTTGTAGTAAGAAGTATGTGTGCAAAAATCCTTCATAACCTGTGTTGCCTTTCTGAGCTTCAGTAATGCTGCTACCCAGGCAGTGTCATTCAGGCACAGCTAGGCTGTAATAAATGGGATAGTCCAATCCTCTTATCGCTGCTACTACTGAAGTAAAAAACCTGCAGTCTTAAGGGTAGAGAAACTGGTAATACTGTCTGGATTTGACCACTGGTGAGTTTCCCAGTTGTGGGTTTACTCTGAGCACAGCCTCTTGTGGAGAAAAATGGAAGATGTTAATAGAAGTTGTTAACTGTAATGGTATAAACTATTCCTTTTAATTTATTAACTTCTTCCTGTCCTCAAGAACTTCTGGCACATGCACGTTCAGAGCAAATCACTGTCTGTGGGTGTTGTGTTTCAGATCTTTTAAACTCTATCTTACTGATATATGTAGGAAAGAAATACTTGCCTAATAGTGTGAAGTTGTAGACCTGTATTTACCTTCCTGTTCTTAATTGCCATGAAATTTGAGTATGCAGTAAATGGCCCAGTTAATCTGGGTTGTTTCTACATGATTGCAAGTTTATAATATTAATCAAACTGAGACCTAGCTGTTTGTGGAAGTGGGCAGTGTGTTGATGGTACAGCTGCTCAGCATTCTCTGTGTTGAGCTGGCACGAGCAGTAGTACAAATTTCTAGATTCTTGTCTTCCTGTAACGCCATCTTCAAATGATGAAAACTATCAATTACCTGAGTATTATTTGCGTTAAAAATGATTAGCTTCTCTGGAAGAAGCAGTTCTATCTCTCAATGGGTATATAATTTTCCAGTTGTGGCAAGACAATTCTGAAAGTTTAGATATGTCGGGTTTGCTTTTTGCTCTTGCCTTTTGTGGTTTCCTGTATGACAGGACTAGTAATCTAGTGCTACTACCTTACTTGGACTCATTACAAAGTGAAGCTCTCAGGACCTCTGTAAAGACTTTGTGCGTTCCTTGAGACCATCATTTCCACTTGAAATGTGATCTCTTTCAGAAAGATATCAAAACTTTTTGTAGTGATTTGAAAAGGTAGATAATCCACTGTATTTCTTAGTAGTTGGTGCTAATATGTTATTTATTTTCATTGCTTGGGAATAAATGTGACTTTCACATGCACACATTCAGTCAAGGCAGCCATCTACCATTGGAGTCCAAAATGCTCTTTCTCCACTAAATTAAACAGCTGTCTGCTCTTTAGTACCTATTGCCTTATAGATACTTATAAATGGTAAGCAAGTGTCTCTTAACCCTTTGTTGTGTAAACTAACTGGATTACTGTTTTAATATCTCTGTTTGGGAGATATAACTATATAATGCTCAGATAAGTTATATTGAGGAAGATGGGTCCATCTGTTTGATTAATACTTCCCATTGTACCAAAGCTGAGGTCATCTGAAAAAAAAAAATTTGATTTACAATGAAGGTAATAAATTTGGGACGATAAAAGTTCTGTAGAGAACCTACATTGCCTGAAAATTTCCCACATACAGTTTTCAAGATCTGTGTATTTAAACAGTTTTAATCCATGTAATGTAGAATATTGATTTTGTATGGTGCTTGAAAATGTCATGCAAGATTAAATTTTATAGCAATCTAAGTGTACTATGACAATACAAGTTAATGTTATTAGACAAACTTGTTATAGCATAAAAAATGGTATCAAGTTTAGTTGACAAGACTTATATCTGAAAGAATTATGCTATCATTTCTTAATTATTTACTGCTCAACCCTTCCAGAATTAATACTGGCTTGATATCAGCCTGACTGTAATTTCTCAGATTTGATCTTCATAAACATTAGCACCACATTAAGTTTTTGTAGTTCTCTTCTTCTTGTAGAGTATTCCAAGATTTGTTAAAAATTCACATTAAGGTTTCAGTGAATTCCTTTTGCTTTAATTGCTGTCCAATTACTATAATACTTGTGGGGTAAAATTGTATATGCCCCTTTTCCCAAACTGAGATTTGCTAAACGTTTTTGTCCTCCTAATTACATTTTAAGGATTGGTTGTTATTTTCTTTAGCCCTAATGGTTGTGAATTTTTATTGATACCTTTCATTTTTCTTCTTGCTCATATGCCTTTCTTTGCTGTTAACTTCCGCTCTTGGTATCTGGCTGGGGTATGACACAAAGACTGAACTTTTGTAGCATTACTAATGGATCTTTCTCTCCTGCTTAGAGCTAAATATGCAGTATGTCCAGTATGCTGACACCCAGCTTTATTGTGCTGTCTTCTCTAACACTGAGCAAATAGGCATTTCCTTAAAAGTATGGATAGGACTGAGCTTCTGAGATTCAGTCTAAATTAGATTGCATAATTATGAGAGGTTAAGTGAAGCAAGAGCAGGTGAAGCAGTGATTTAACCAACCTTCTGCTGATGATAACTTTCAGGTTTTTTTAGTAAGGTTTCCAGTTTGGGAATCCAGTTGTATTCTCAGCTGCTTTTAAAGAGCCATGTCACAATGATGCCAAAAACCGACTCTTCCTCTTCTCATTTTCATTTGGCCAGGAATTTATGGCCTTCAGACATGGATGTATCGATAGGATAAAGGATGTTGCTGTGACTTTTGAACTGGACTATTATGAGTCCCTAGATGGGCTATACCTTAATTCTCTCAGAGGTGCAGCAGATCATGCCAGGTCACTTCAGAAGAAGAGCATCCAACAGTGAGAAAATCACCAATGTTGCAGGTTTTGCACTGCCTGACTTCTGCCTTTCTTGTCACGTTTATGGTGTCTCAGCCTTCCTGACCTGGGAGGCTTTTTCCCTTCCCATAGAGCCACTTGTAGAGATCAGCAGAATGGCTCAGTGGAGGAATTGCTTCTCCTGATTTTGAAATTTATTTAAGATTCTCTCTGTTGCTGCAAGGTGTTTCAGACGACACTTAACCCAAATTCACTTACCTGGGGTCCTGCTGGAAAGCCAGTAGCTCTCAGTAGGCGTTTGGAAAGTATGCATGATCAAATGGTTGTTCGTGGGTGAGGAAAATGAGAGGTCATTTCAATTGTAGTTTATTTTGTTTTCTGATTAATTTTTGACACCAAAATGAAGATGTGAGAAAGTATGCTGTTTATTGTGATTTGATGATGATGTTCGTATGATTTTTTGTTTGGCAAAGGCATATGCAATCCAGGATACTGAGTACAATTTATTTAAGATCTGACAAATATAGGGGTATGTTTGCACTAAAATCAATGTTTGCACTAAAATCAATGTTATTTCCTCAAAGTTGCTGAATATTATGAATATGAATATTTTAAATGAAAAATTCAGTAATTTTCAGCCTGGCTGTGTATATTTTGTTTATTTGGAGTTTTTAAATTAAAGTGATTTGAATATTGATACAATAGTGTTTTAAGATAAAATTTTATCCATATCATACAATTGAAAAGGCAAAGAAAATCTCTAAATGTGTAACAATTGCATGATTCAGCTGATGAAATATTTGTATTGCCTTATATAATATGCTTACTGTTAGTGAATGCTTACAGTTTGGATCTCATATAATCATTTCCATCAGTTTTCATTTGCAAGTACAGTAAATAATATTCAGTAAGTACTAATTATTCTGAAAATGTGAGTTGAGTTTATTTTATTTTGCAGAGAACAGTTTCAAATATAGGAAGTATTAAAATACTTAATAGTTGATATAAAAAGACAATACTGTTTTCAAACAGGAATGTCAGAACCCACATTTCTCTATGTCGATAGTATAAAATTAAGAATTATATTATGAAATACTGCCTATAAAACATACTCCAGAATAATCACTAAACACCATTGAATTTTTTTGACATAAAGCAGAAGTCTGCTTTAATTCTTCTGCCTAATTAATGTCTGTATATCAAAATGTTATCTTCAGAGTAGGTAAATTATTAGAAATATATGGCTGATTCCTATTAGAATATAAACATATTCAAGTTTTTAATTCTAATACCAAATGTATTACATAAATGTTAAAACTAACCCTCTGTGTTGGAGATGAGTCCTGAGAGCCATAGAATATGTAATTCTTTTGGGCTTGTTTGAAATTAAACCTCTGCAATTTTAATTGTATAAACTTCTACATTCAAATTACTTCTGTGTTTTAAGGAGATGAATCTCTTTAGATTTTTCTAATGACCATTTGAGATGATGAGAGTCTGACAATACCTTTTACTGAGAGTTATAGCTATTGCAATGTAATTTTTGCAGACTACAATAAGCCCTTTTGTAACAAATTTAATAAGGATATTGAAAATTGTTTATTTTAAAATGTATTATTTTTATGTAGTATGTGCACATATAGAATAAAGGTTTTTGACTACACTGTATGTCTGGAGCTGAACTTTTCTTTTTGTTAGTATATTCTTTTTTATTGACTTAAATGATTAGGTATTGATTATGATACTGTCATTCCTACTTAAATATCTTTATAAATGCAAGGTATGTGTTACTAATCAAAAAGATATTTCATTAGTTTTTAGAATTTTTATATTATTTTTTAGAAATGGGTACACTGACAATGCAATAATTTTAAAATCTAATTGCTTTCACCTGTTAAGTAAAATGCATGGCGGTGGAAAATATGTGCGCATTAGAATGGAAAAGAGTTGAACACATATCCTAAAGTATACCACTTTTATTTCTTTTTTCTTTTCTGTCTGAGAGAGGTGTCTGTTTTGTACTAGTAAATCTTTGAAAAAGTCTGCGTGGCTTTTGAAAGCCAACGATTTTGCAACTTGCCATATTCGGGGGTAGCAGCTAGTGCTGAGTAATGAGGCATGGTAGCAGCTGTTTTTGGTTTATTTCAGAAGCTTTGTGTCTGACTCTATTAGCCTACCTACGGATGTAAATGTGCTTTCCACTGGGTGATCTAAACACAGAACAAATAATTCATAATTTTAAAATAATTAAATGATAGTTTTTGCGTTTTGTTTGAAGTTTATTGTATTACACTAATAAATAGTGAACTAAAATGAGCTGCTATTAAAACTAAAGCAATTTTAACTAAGCTGAAGAACAGAAACTTTTATAGAAAGAGAAGATGAATGTTTGTCACTGAACTCTACTGAATCTAAACAAAGAAAAAGATTACCTAATAGTCTTGCAATGCATTTGAAGTACAGTCTGCTATTCGTTTGGGGAGTTGAATGGAATATATGTCTTAAAATATTTCAGCAGCACTAGTTGTGTTTTTCAGTGGATAGACCTTAACATTACTAAATGATTTATCTTTTTTTTTTTTTCAATCCAGACTCATTATTATAGTGTAAGATAAAAATAATTCAAGCATTTTTACATGCCTGTGATGCATTTTAGAGATAATTTGTACTAATGATGAATTGCTTTATAGGGGATCTTATGCGGTTCTGTTTTGTTTTGCTTTTCTGTCCAGTTTGTGTTAGTTAAACAAACAATAGCACTGTCTTTAAAACTTTATTCACATTTTATTTGTAAAGACTCAGTGTCAGAAAGCTGAGGAACCCAGGCTTGTTACTATAACAATCAAAACTAAAGAAATCAAAACAAATTTCACAAAAGAAATTTTGCCCCATTCAGAAAACATCTAACAACAGGTAACAGAGCTTAAAATGCTGTTTTCTTAAGCTAGGAAGAAAGTATATTTTAGATGCATAATCATTCTGTTTAGTTTTCTTTTTTCAGCAGCTGGACGTTGAATAGAGACAATAGTTTGGACCTAACATTTTTTAAATGTTAGTACAACATGTGTATGATACTTTTTTTAAAGCTGAAAGGCATTATAATCTGTTCTGTTTATTTTTTAATTATTATTACCAGTCTAAAAATTGCTTTTAAAAGTATTATAGAGCACTTTTCCCAATTCAAATGAATTTTATATACCAATTAATGGAACAGAGTGTATGAAACTTAAAATAATAAATATCTGGTTTAATGTTTGAAATTATACCTTTTTGTTTCGTAATATACATATTGCTTTGTGCGACTATTTCTTCTGAGTTTGTAGCTTTCCAGATATGCTCTTAACCTGACTAGTTTTAAGATAGAATTGGATTAGTTCATAGAGGAGAATATAGAACATGGTTGCCTATGATAACAGGAGGTTTGAAGGTGCAGAAGATTCTTATCGTCCTGTGTACATTACATTTTGACTATTGGTTAATAAATTAGTATTCTACATCATTAATATTTGGAATTAATAATATCCTTCTTAATTTTTAGTAAAAAATAATGACTTTTTTTTTTACTTCATTAAGCAGAGCAGTTTTGAACATGCTTGAAACTACACACACTTAAGCATGCTGTGAATAAGGACATTGTTACACCCATGCTAAAGTTGCATGTACTGTTACATTTGGTTCTGAATTGGAATACAATCACAGTAAAATACAGCCTCCACTAAAAAGGAAAAGGAGTAATTATCAACAGCTTCTGTACCGGAAGTGAAACTGAGTAATTTTCACGTAGTTTTGTTCAACTTACTATAGCCAACTACCGCTTTCGGCAATTTGAATTTCTCAGTGTAGTAAGTTGTTTGTGGTCTTAGAAGCCTCTAGTTTAAAATTCTTTGTCCTAAGTTCTGGTCATCCAGTGTTGACTGGTTCTGGCCTCATTCTGGTGTAGGAGGTTTCAATGAATTCTCTCAGGCTTTATGACAAAAATTGTTCATAAAGTAATTGGGAGATTTCCTCAGAGCACTCTACATCAAAGGATGCTTAATTGTCCCGGCCATACAAGAAGAAAAACAAGATGTGAAGTGCTCAGTTTAATTAGGCCACAACTTTTTTAACTCAACTGGGAACACTACCTGGCAGTAAATGCAGGTCATTGTTCTTTCCTTCATCGTACCCATTTTTGGGAGAACTGCTGTTCACTTCCTTCTTCCAAGCCCAGAGATGGGACCTCACTTTTCTTCCCTTGTACAAGGGCTAAGTTTGGGAATATGTGAAAGAAGGGTTTTTTTTTTTCTCTTTAATGCCACATACTTGGAGACAAGCTGCTTTTCCTTGCCTGTCTGGTAACTTTCTCTTAACTCTTAACTTAATATATGTTTAAAACACATATTCTAGCAAAAAACAGTTCAGAAAAATTTTAACTGATACTATTTTAGCAAGGATATTCATACAGTAAAAGAAATAAATGAAATATTATTTTAGGAGCATGAAGATGGTCATCAAAAATTCCTCTTTGTATCTGTGCTGCTTTCTGCAGTGTATCTTAAAAGAAGGACCTTGCTGCTTTCTTTAAGATACCATATAAGCAATTTAAGTGATCTTATATGTGGTAGATATATCTATGATACCTCCAATGCACGACTGCTTTGCAACAACTAGGGCAATATGGTGTGTGAGCTGAGTTTCTCCAGGCCTGGAGACCTATTTCATTGATGTATCTGGGAAAAATACAGCTACTTTGAAACACTCAGCTGATACAAAGTGTCTGTAAGGGACTTGAGAATTGAACTTCTCTATTTGGCTCATATTAAATGTATCAAGTGTTATAAATTCCTTAGAGAGAAGGAGGGGAGAAGTCTCCCATTAGCGCAGCTCTCCAAGCTGTAAAAACAAATAAAAACAAATATCCATTTTACCATGTCTCTCCCTTTACTAAAGAGGATAATAATAATAATAATAATAATAAAAATGCCAATAGCTTCTGAAAAGATTCCTGAGTCTTTTAAATAGATGGACTACTAACGTGTGAAGCAGTATAGCTGTGCTGCTTAGCATGTGAGAAACTTTCCACATTCTACTTTTAAATAAACAAAGAATCAAACTTCTATACCAAACATTTTTTTTTATAAACTCACATTTTCTAATTAAAAGTTTGTTTTGTGGAAGTAACTCCAGGTGGTATAATTAGTGAAATATATTTTAATGATAAATCTTCCCTGTCCTATTTTTTTAATAACAAAAAAGGTCCTATGCATTTGAAATGCTCCCTATGGGTTGTATATAAGAGCTTTGTTAATTATCTAATCAACTTACCCACCTTACCTTTTTTAAAGTGTCCTGTTTCGCAGGTGTGGTCTCAAATTTTATTTGGGATAGAGGAGATAAATAAAGTATATAGTGCTCACTCCTGCCTGCACTGAAGAAGAGTTTTTTGGACTGTCCTTTGAATGTCCGTTCCTTGGCGGGCACGTCAATAACAGCGCGTAGCCTCTGGTCAGCACTGCCGATCATCGAGATATTCCTGGATCTCTAAATCAGGCCTTTTCAAAGCATAATAGCCTAGATGGTATAACATCACTGAGAGACTGTTAACCCTAGGAGTGTTTCTGAAAAAACTTGCAAGCTCGTAAAACTATCTTTTCCTCCAACTGTGATTTCTTTTTGTCCTTTTTTTTTTTTAAGTTGCAATCATTATATGGCTTTTATAATACTTTTTTTGTATTTCTCTTTAAACTTCCTTTGCCTTATTCCTGCTCTCTAATTCTGTTTGTTTTTAAGTTTTTATTTTAATGTATGGTAAGCCCTAACCAAAAATGCAAGTATTTCAGGCCCTTTCTTTCTAATTTCTCTAAGGGTGGTCTGCTGGTCTAGTAGTAGCATCATTTACCTAGGTAAGGAAAGAAGAAATGATGTATGCAGTGATTCGGTGAATATTTTATGTAGCATTAATATAGACCCCCTCTTTAAGGTTCAATTTGTTGAAATTATGATCAATATGAAGAGCTTCATTTACATTGGAAAGGATTTGGCATATTTTTATATATTTGGATTTTGGTCTTTTTCAGAATAAGATATGGACACTCAAATACAATTTGCAATTTAATTAATTTGCTGTAAGTTACGGTAACAGTGAAAGGATTTTATTCAGGAATCATTTTCACTGGTGTAATTTTCATGACTACACCTGCATTTTCGGATTAACTGTTCCATTCTTGATGGTTTTCCACAGCTTTCTCACACTGCGTTCATTTAGACATGCAGTAACTTACTGGTCTGTATCCTCTCTGCTATTTTGGAATTCTTTTGGTTGAAGTAGTGCCTTTTTGAATGATGTGCAGTTAGATATGCCTCACTGCACTCCCAGTTCATGATGATTTCATACATTTAAAGGTGCAGTCCCATTGTCACAGGTGTGAGTAGTCATTCTGCACTGTCTACTCAAGTCCTTTAACATTTTTTGACCTCTGAAGAGAATAGCATGCCCAAGCTCATCGGAACAGCCATCACTAAATTGCTGATCACTAAAAGTGTTTGGAAGAGCCCATGCATTGTATAGACCCTTTTTATGGTATGGCCAGTGCACTGCAAAGCAGAACATCAAGGGCACATTTTTCTGTAAGAGGCAAGAAGATGATGTGTAGGAATGTTTCTAAAACCTGCTCATACTGTGAAGAGGTGGCTTGTATTTCTTTCAAGGAATGTAACCCGTGATCAAGCATTTGGAGCTAGCCTCAGATTCACCAGAGTTATTCCATACCTTGATAAGGGAGGGATTATTCTAGACCTTGTCAGCATAGTCCAGGTTCTGAAAATGCCCTCAAAACCGTAGGGAAGGAATAGTAAGTGCTGCAAAAACATATCTGGGAGTGTTGTGTGGTATCTATTATTATGCAATAATATGTGGTGGCTTAAATGACTTTGTTCAACATTTTAGATGGATATGGTGATACTAAATGGATGTTAATTGTGTGCCCCTTTCTGCTTGCTCACGTGTCTCCTCTGCCTCATCCTTATTCCCCAATGTAACGCTCAGAGTCCCCATTGTAGACACTGGTTTCCATTTTGAAGGGTGTATTTCTCTACAGCGTCAGAACACTGTAGCACTGAGTAGCAATACTCCTTTGCGATCTGCTTTTTTTTCTGTGGTGCTGTCCTATGGACTTCATTTCCTTGAGATCCGAAATCATACATTTTAATCCAAGATTTCTAGCATTACTATAATCTGCTGAGAGGAAGAGCAAAATCAACTGGAAAATCAGTGTGATGACCACCCTGAGCTTGTAGCTACTTTTAAATTTTATGAGGTAAATAATCTCTAAGTATTCTGCCATATCTGTATAGCTTATGAGGCATTTGTGGCCTCATAACATTGACTCATTGGATTCAATGCAATTGCAAAAGGTAGTATTTTGTATTTTAGTTCGTGCTAATCTGCTGGAAATAAAGGGAAATGCATTGCTCTATAGTGCAGAGCAATGGCTTTTTTTCCGGAGGCTTTGTTTCTCCTCCAGATATGCACTGGCCTTATTTTTTGTGACTGGAAGAAGAAGTTTTGTCCCTGTGAACACAGTTGACATGAATGGAATTACGGTTTTTCCTGTCATTTCTGGTATTCCAAATTTACCCTCTGCTTCACTGGCTTATGAAGCATTTTACCAGCTGCTTTGGCAGAAAAAGAGAATATCTGCTTCCAAGAGTAGCTGAAAATGACAGTGGATTTTGAAAATAAAGGGAAAGATGGAGATGCCATCTTGATGAAGTTGTGTAATTGTGACAAATATCTGAATAGGTACATGCTCCCTTTGCAGAATATCTTTGCAAGATAAAGACCCTTACAAATTTGCAAAGAAATGGAAAGATTTTCTGAATTAATATCCAGAGAGAAAAA
This sequence comes from Apteryx rowi, assembly GCF_003343035.1. NCBI lineage: Eukaryota > Metazoa > Chordata > Aves > Apterygiformes > Apterygidae > Apteryx > Apteryx rowi. Next base: position 153,899 of record NW_020450800.1, on the reverse strand, counting down.
AAGAAAGCTCTTGCCGATTAGGAAACCAGGCACATGAGGCCAGAGTATAATGATGAATAGGAGTGTACTGTCGTCAGTAAAATATAAGATGTACTGTATAAATGTTTTCTTACGAATTGATATCATTATCATTTTTGTAGTAGTAACTCCATGGTAGTTGTCAAAGTAGTTTTTTTTTTTTTTTTTTTTTTAATTTAACATTGATGTACAGACTTAAAACCTATGGCAGAACAAGCCGAAGTGCTGAGTGCAGACATTCAGGCTGACAGGGAATTCTGAGGATTTGAATGGTGTGGGAGAAATCTGCCACTGGAGGCATACAAGGAAGAATCTTACTATCCAATATACTCTACAAAGAGTGTCACTATGTTGGAGGGCTAATAAATGTTTCCCTATATGTGCTTCCAATGTACACACACTCCTTTTTGAGTGTCTTGCACTACTTTCCCAAATATGTTGTTTGCTCTTCTGTTTCTTTTTCCCGAAATTCACATACAAGCAATCAATGTCCTTCCTTCCTTACTTTTGTCCATTGGATTTGCTAAGAGTTTCCCAGCTACTAAACTCCCTGCCTATGAGTCCCATTCTAAGGGGTAAAAAACAGAAGCAGTTATTGTTCCAATGAGTAGCTCCATACCAATAATGGTGCAATATTGTTCTTCCTGTCATTGGTTTTGTAATATCAGTCCAAACTACTCATCCTGATCTGGATAAAGGTAAAATGCTTTCCCTCTTGTTTCCCCCTTTTATAATATTCTTTACTGATACTAGTAGGTTAATGGAAGATAAGCAGAAGATGTTACCTTATAGGTTTTTTTGCCTTTGAAGGATGTTTTTCTTTAACTCATGCAGAGAGAGACCTTTGCCTTTTTTGCAGTATCCTCACTGATACTAGTGAGCCCTTTACAATCATCAACCAGTGCTTGCAGTAGCAAGGAAATATTCTTTTTTATTGATCTGAGGTCTGATAGAGGTCAAAGAATAAGTTTATCAGTTCAGTGGGCTCTGTGGCAATTAAGAATCTGCAACCATAAGAAATAATACAAATAATCAATAATCTTCTGTCCATCGTTAAGTTCTGTTACCTTCCTAGCAGGACCTTCAGTAATCACAAATGTTGGATGCTTGATCTATTGGCAGCAGGCCAGACACCTCCTCACTGATAATCAGGGATATTGACATTCAAGGTAGCAGTGACCATTTTCTTCTGCACGCTGGTAGCAGCTCTTACATTCTTCTTTTAATAGTCAGCTGGACACCAATGTCTAAGGAAGTCAGCTTTTTATCCTAATGTGCTCTAGATAATCTTGGTTCTTTATCATTGTCTCATCCAACCCAGGAGTGCTAGCGAGTGGAATCCAGTATTAATGCTTCATAAAGTAAGGTATTCTAGTAAAAGTCTCCCAAAGAACTAGCAAATCGTTGTCATTATCCATCCATTGCTTCTCCTAGTAGTGGAATGTTACAGTGTCAGATACCCTCTTAGACTGCTAAGAGTTATGGTGAAAAATCCTGGAATTTTTTGGTTTGGATATTTAAAAAAATATATGTTCAGGTTGCTCAAATTCTTTCACCATAGACATCTGCTTCATTTATAATAGAAGAGTGTATGTCAAAAAGTTTCTAGATAGACAAAGCCTATAAATCTATAATCCTTTCCTTGAGACACAGGAGAACTTATTATCTGATTAGGAACCTGTATAAAAAGCATTTAGATTCTTCTGTCTACAAATATGTATATCAAAATCTTTTTTTTACTAGTTTTTACATTCATATGATATGAATTTAAAAAAGTATAGGCATGAAACATATAATTATTCTGTTGCAGAAGTTATGCAAGCCACAGAAGTTTTGTGATTAGATTTTGTAGCAAGCTGTGTGTCATTTAAGATTCTGATTTTGGCTTTGTTCTGGAACTGAGAATAACAACTGCTGATTGTCAGAAGAAAATGCTGGGGAATGGGCATCTCATAAATGGATCTGGAATTTTAATGTCAAATACGTGGTAGGTGAGATAAGGTCATTTGCCCTGGCCTATATGTAGTCTCAGCCTTCTCCTGAAGATGCAAAGCAAAGACAGGTAACATAAATGGACTGTTTTTCAAAGCAGTAGTAATGTCAGTGAGAAATCAAATGAATAATTATTATAAATTGGCTGAGATATGATTTCAGAATTCCTTTGTTTATGGTTGGAATGTTATTGAAATTAGAAAAAATACGAAAATCCCAACTATAACACATGTAGGTCAAATATTTGCGTGGTACTTACCACTGCTTTCCTTTTCCAAAGTGTAGCATATTCTAGACTGTCATTTCAACAACATACAAGAAAATATCTGAAGCTACAGGTTGGACAAGACAAAATAGTATCATGGATTCATTTATTCTTTTTTTACTCATAGGACCTGTACATGTTATAGGACATAATTTGTATTCGTTATTTTTTACATGACTTAAAATATACTTACCTCGATAGGTAAATTTTCCCAATAATAAAACTCATGTAATTGGAGAAAATAAATTTAAAATCGAATGCAGCTGAAAGCTTAGCTGCTCACTACTTATTTGTACAAATATTAGTGAAATAAATTTTGAATCATTTTTAATTTTAAGTAGCTGAGGATGACATTTTCTCTTACCGATTTAGGATAAATCATTGGAAAAACTCTGACTTTAGCCCTTCTGTCTTTATGTTTCAAATTTGGTCAATCTGATTTTCACCTTTTTTTAGTTAGTCAAAAAATTCACATTCAGTGACTTGCGAAATTGCATACCTAAGCTTTTGGCTTTTTAATGTAGCCTTGTTCACCCAAGATGTCAAGGTGTGTAGCAGTTTTTTCAGCAGGCTGATGAAAGTGTTCTCTAGTGTGCTACAGTTCCTGGAGTAGCTCTCTGGTTCTTTTTTGTGTAATATTTATGCTAGGGCTTGGTATTCTTTGAAGCCTCTTGTAGTTTCTTCATTGCATTTATCAAATCTTCATATCTTGCCATCATGTTTTTCCAGTCCTTATCCGCAATAGATAAGCTTTAGGAAAAAAAAGTGTCTCTAAGAATAACCCTGTTAGGTAGAAAAATTTCTGCAGCTGTACTCTGACAGCATATAACATTTAAAAGATATAACAGAACTGAAGATCTGCTTGTCTTTTAGGTAAAAGCCATGTCTAGGTAAACCAAAACTCAAATTTGTTGTTGGTTGTCTTTCAGATATTTTATATTCGTCTTCCAATTTTAACTGGAGGTAGGAAATTGAAAGCTCATGTTTATAAGCCTTTAGTGTCTGCTTAGCTTTCTGACAGCTGGATTTTGATTTTAATGTGATCATATAAATAAATTTACTGTTCTAAGATAAGGAAGCCAATCTATTCCTAAGAACATTTGCATGAGCAGTGGAAACAGAGGCTATTTGATTTCAGTAGATTTATATCAGAGTTGAACTTTCATGTGGAATCTCTGATGTCTGTGTGGCACAGCAATTGCGGAACAGCCTTTCTTTTGGTGGGGACATTAATAACACCTCCCTTGCCTGTTTGGCTTTTTTAATGATTGTCAGCGGAGAAAACTTAAGACACCTGAAGTAAGGTTCAGTTCTCTCTTTTGCCTGCCCTTAAGTAGGCACCTAGGGTGGGATTCACTTGCCTAAACAAGGGTTTCTGTTATCACTTGAGATGCCTTTAGATAGCTGAATTTTCCACGGAGGGTTAGCAGATATAATGCAGGACCAATGGAAGATGTCTGTCCTTCTGGACTGGAAACTAAAAATTGGGCATGGTACCCTAGAGCATCTAAATTAACCAAAGATGCTAATATTTAGGCAACTAACTAGGACCCCATGTGGATGAATGGTTTCATTTCTCCCTGGGCTCCACTGACTATACTGATCATATGAGAAAGTCAGGATTTTTCTTGACTGTGATAGATTATTAGAAACCTAGCATATATACAATGACCTAAACACAGGTGTTTTAATGTGAGACTGAAACCTGCCTTTGTAGTGCTCTCTGAAAATACAAAGTCCAAGTTACATAAAAAGTTTTTTCCTGGTGTTTCAAGAGTATTTTTTGCCTAAACTGATTGTTTCTTGTTTAGGATGTGCACCTGTGATGCAAGACTAAGGTTTGTCTATTCAAAATAAATCAGAAGGATGCAACTCAAGTTGCAACTTTGTTGTGGTAAAAAATAATGCACTGTCATTTTCTGTTCTAGCTGTAACGGAAAGTGGTGCAATCTCAACTTGAATTTTTAGGTAACTGTTGAGAAATACAGGTAACTTGAGAAATACTAGCTTTTAAAGACAATCCCTGGACTCTGCTTACCTTTGGTGGGGTCAGATACCATTTTCTGATGAAGTTCTTTAAAAGCAGCATAAAGGAAGCTTCTGTAGCACCTCATCTAGACTTTTTCCTACATAAGTTTCTGACCTTTCTCTTCCATCTAAAAGAACTGAGGCGATCATGTGCATTCCTAATCTCAATGGCCAGCTTCAATCCATTGCCATGTACAGAAGCACAAAGGGTTATGCTTCCTGCTCCTTTTTCATTTTGTAAGTTTTCATTCCCTTCTTCCTATCATGAAAAAATATGGATTGTAAGCAGTTTAAATTATTTCAGAGTCTATGCAGGAAGCAAATAAATAATGGTGGGGAGTGTGAGGAGTTGTTAACATGGCCATCATACTGACCAATCTGTTTTAAGATAATGCCTTATTTTATCCTTTTAATTATGCACATTCTTTTTAGATTTTAGCACTGGGAAAAAATAATTTTATTTTTATGATAATAGTACATAGTTCTGAAAGTGTGATTTCTCACTTTTGATAAGAACCATTTCCAAAGAAGGTGGGTTCCACCAGTCCCAGTTTGCAAATGGAGAAACACAGAGAAGTTAAATGATTTTATTTATCTGGAATTGCACCCTGGCTGTACCACTCCTCTATTTTTAGAAAGTGCCTAGTACATTGTGGTTACTTTCAAGTGTAAATAATAATAAAATCTTACAATGTTATAAAGTCTTGCAGTGTATTCACTCTTAGGATCTGATGCTATGCAGGCATTGTTCCGTTTTGTTGATATTTATTATATTCTGGTAATCACTAAGAAAAAAGGAATTCCAGTTCATATAGTCATGGACACTTCAGTCCATAATTTCTGTATTAAAATAATACATTCTAGAGAAATATCTAAAATTTGTGATCACTAAGGAAGATACTAGGCTCATTTGTAAAAGAGTTAATCTCAGAAGCTTATAAATTATTTCAAAAGAAGGAATCTCTATCCTTCAGCCTTTGTTGGCAGAAAAGATTTTTACTAGTATGGAGGTGTTAATTTGGTCAAAAAAGAGGACATACTCATTTTCATTATCTGAATATCATGCTGTCCTTCAAATGCCATTCAGATTGCCTTCTCTGTCATATGTGATAAGATGCTAGATACAGGTTTCTCCAGTTAGACCAATTCTGTGTGAGGTCTTGCTTTGTCACAACTTAAATGAAGTTTTTATTAACGATACACAAATTTTAAGGTCAGAAAGGACTGAAAGAATGGAAACCCTAAAAAGTCTTTGAATCCATTTCAGAGTCTAATTAGACTCATGTTTATAATATTGTACCTCATTTTTTGTTTGAATTTGGATCTCATTCAGTCTTGTTAGATTTTCTTCATCCAGATTAAGATTTGTCCACTCCTGGGACTCTTCCTCATGAATGTATAGACTATAGTTGTCACTTCTTAACTTTGTCTTTGATAAACTAAATGGATTAAACATCTGAAGTCTTTCCATATATGGCATATAGAACTTGGAGCCCTTCTTTTCTAATCTAAAATTTTCAACAGAGAAAGTGACTGAGCATAGGTATATAAGGTTACAGCATAACATCAAAGAATAGAGGGAGCATTTAACAGCAAAACAGGTGAACAACCCATTGTAGAAAATAAAGTAAGAAATGACAGGCTGGAGGAAAAGCTAGAAATATAGAGTGGAGAATAAATGACTGAGGTGGGAAGGAGGAGAGAGGTAAGAAGGGAAAAGAAGAGAGCTAGAAATGAAACTGGAAACACCAAATAGGAAAGATTCACTTTTTCTAGTATATTGTCTAGGATTGAGTTGGGTTTTTTTTAAGATTTGAGAAGTAACTAGGTAAAACAAGAGACTAAGGAAAAAGGAGAGTGAGAAAAATAGACAAGGAGGAGAATGAAATTAAAAAAAATGCAGGCAGTGGAAGAGAAAAGAAAATTAATTAATTCTAGGAACAACAAACAGTCAGCTGCAAAAATACAAGAATGACAAAATGTAAACAGAACTCCAGGATGTAAAAAGAAAAACAGAAATAAAGAAGTAAAATAATGAAAAGATGCAAAACTAACCAGAGGTGGAATTTCTCATTCATATACCACAAACTACAATTCAGTGTGCCTAGTTTAGAGCCCTGCAGGTTTGGTGGACTCTAGGGGACAGCTATGGCTGTTGTAACTTGGTTAAAAGGGCTGGACATTCTTGGGCAGGCAGATGGTAAAAGGGATTTTGCAAATTCTATGCCAGAGTGGCAGGCAATCCTCCCCATTCTTAATTTCAGGACATTTATTAGTGCCTCACAAAAGCACTTCTCAGCCTCTTGACAAAGTCTAGTGTTAGTTTCAGTACTTGATACACCATTTTTTGAAAGACCTTGGGTTTTAAGTTGCATGAACTTCATCAATGATCTGCTGAATTTTTTCTATCTGTGCATTCTAGTTAAAGACATTAATTAGAGCTTGAACATCAGGTAATATTCAGCTAAATATCATTAAGGTAATTAAAGTATTGTATGAATGTTGTGGAATATAACACAGTGGCATGTATAGGTATTCTAATAATAACTGTAAACTAAACATGTCATTAGTATTAGAGAATAACATTCCTTCAGACTACATAAATCAGATTTATCCAGCCTTCCATGAATTAATTCTGGGTACTTGGGCATCTTCCTTAAAGATATATCCATCCCTGCTCTCCAGCCCTGAGTGCATAAATAGTGTTTGCTCTTTGCATTTCTGTTCTACCCTGCCAGAAACTTAGAGTGACGTTCGCTTGCGAGTCACACGGAACTGCAGTCAGCTGGTCAGTCAGTGGTCACTGCTCAAGTTTCTCTTACAAACTTAGCTTATAATTCCTGTCCGTAGGAGCTGAACAACTCCAGTTTTTCTAGCTCTCTTTTTACACCCGTGGTATTTTTGGTGGTGAAAATTGAAAATGTGGTTAAGACTTGATATGATTTAAGAATAAGGAGAAGGATTAGTTAGGACTAATAGATAAGGAAATATTTGAGGTGATGCATGCTGCAAAAATATAGTAAGAATAGAATGTGTGAGTTAGGGAAAGGATAAAATTCCTTTAAATTATTCTGTGAGGTGTCTTTGTTCAGATTATCAATTCTTTGGTGGTGGAGGATGCCAGATGGTCTTGCTATGGTTCATATAGTGCCTACATCAGTGTGGACTTCGTTAATGCCTCCAGCCACTTGCAGTACAAATACTAATGAAAATAAAGAAAACATGTTCCTCTTTCTTCTCATCCTTATTCACCAGTAGAACAGATAAGCTGTTAACTCAGTGGATCTGAAGTTGTGGTGACATAGATGTCAATGCTGTGTGTTACAGATGACTTTCATGCTAAGCCTAACTAACCATAACTAATCCTTTGCTAGTTATCCTAACAAGCAAAGAGAACTTTTGTAACTGCTTATTTCCTGTGACTTTACATCTCTTAATTAAAAAGTTGTTTTCCTGGTGATATTGGTGACCACGAAAAGATTAAAGCAGTTCCTTTCCCTCTCACTGAATGAAAAAACCCTCCTAACCTCCTAAATTCCTTTATGATTTGTATACCATCTTCTGCTTAATGAGTTAGTGAGACTGGCAGGGTTTTCTCATCTTTTTTATGCTCTGTTTAGGCCTTTAGCATGAAATATTCTCCGGGGTTATCTGAAATGGACTGACTGTTACAGAGTTCAGCCATTGCTTTTTTGGATGCACACTGATCTCTAAGGAAGTTCTTCACTGCTGGATTTCACGCAAATGAAAGGTGTTTGGATGTATTCGCTTGGGTTAACCTGGTGCAGGGGTGAGCAAAAAAAAACGTATCTGAGTTTCCATGTCCTCCTTAACTCTGATTGTATTGCTAGGACATGTGGAAACATAACTTACTGTTCTTTATGTTACAGTATGAACAGCTTAGTTGTTCTCAGTTAGCTGTAAGAGAGCCTCTATGTACTTCTGAGCATACACATGAGAGATTGTTCCTTGATCAGTGCTGTAAGATTGGTTGTAAGTGCTAAGAGATTTGCCTGAGTTTTGTCACAGGAGGTAAACTACTCCTTTTCTTAAAAATAAGCTAGAAGTAAGTTGAAGGGAAAAAAATACGTATCCTATATCATAATCTTCATAATTTTATTTATATACTTTATCTCTGGCACTGGAACAGGTTGCCCAGAGAGGTTGTGGAGTCTCCTTCTCTGGAGATATTCAAAACCCGCCTGGACACGATCCTGTGCAACGTGCTCTAGGTGACCTTGCTTGAGCAGGGAGGTTGGACTTAGATGATCTCCAGAGGTCCCTTCCAACCTCAGCGATTCTGTGATTCTGTGATCTCATCCTCACCCTTAATTTGTCTTGTCTTTTTATTGCAACTTTTCTGGAGCAGAGATCCTTCTCATATATTTTAGTACATCTATCATTAAACCCCTGATTCTGAATGGAGTTTTTGTTGGCTTTTATTTTACATCTGCTACTGTACTTTTTTATTTGACAAGATTGCTCCCTGATGGATGATGCTCTCCTCCATCTTGCCAGTTATACCTGCAGCATATTAAAACATTGCAGTATTTCTTCTGAGGTTGGCACAGCACCCATCACTCAGCAGCTTTCTCTAATGGTATTCCGATATAACAATTTTGTTTTAGAAGATAAAGTTTAAAGGATGACAGACCTGATCTAGATGGAAGCATGGATTCATCCCCTTGTAATGCCTGTTTTAAGGCACTTAAGATAGCAATGGTGGCATTTAATGTCAAGTGGCCCATCACTGACCAAAGGTAAGAAAGATCTTAACAACTTAATTTGGGATTTTATTTGTTTGCATTCCTGCCATGTGTACAATATTTGGAGTGTTAGAAAGCAATGAGAATAATCTCTCAATCCCTCTCTGAGGTAGATAACCACTATCCATTATCTTACTGACTACAATCTAAATTGGTGAGATTAATGGGCTGGATTTGAGACATGCCCATTTTTACGTTAGTGGAATTATTTTTGTGTTACTGGACCAAAATCGTAGCTCTTGTGTCCCAAGGCAGCCTCCAGGCCAAGCATTAACCTCCAAAGGTGGTGATTCTGGGGGAGACATGGAGACACAGCGACATTCAGGTTCTCTAAGTGAAGCCCGGACTGGGAAGGCAGGTTGCTGGCTCTACACACTCAAACTTTTATCAAATATATTTTTCACTCCTTTATTCTCCTCTTTCTCTGACTCTACCTCCCTCTTAAATTATTAAAATATGAGCTAAAAATTGCTAAATAAAGGTAGAAGTGTTTTGTGTAATAAAAATTTGAGAAACGAATGCTAGTCAATGCCCAGTTTAACCTTATGACAGAGTCTTCCAAACAGATTGTACAGCCTCTGCACATCCACTTCCCGGCCTGGAGTTTTCACATTTGAATCTTGTGTGTAGGGGGTGTTTGCATGCTTCACTGAAGTTAAATTTTTGGAATCAAAGGACAAAAAGAAAAACTAATGGAAGTCTGAGGAAAAGATTGACTATATTTGAAATATGTGTTTTTACTAATATGCTACTGCTGCCAGCACAAAAACATTCCAGAATGGAAATCTCCTCTTTTATTCTTTCTAATGATAAATATAATCACCTTCAAAGCAAAATAGCATAGGGGATAGCATGTATTTTCAAAAAAAGATTTGAAGCCGCCTTCTTATCTGCAAACCTTTTTTTCAACCTTGACGATTTCTTCAAATGGCTTATTTTTCTTTAAATATTTTACTGTATATTTGCAAAATTATTAGTCAGGTAATACAGTATAATTAATTGTTTAATATCTTTAATGCCACACTGAGATGGTAGTACTCAAGTATTACATATTTCAAATGTGGGGAAATAAGAATCTATGCTGAACTTAGAAAAACAGGATTCTAGTAAATAAAATTATGAGAAGATTTGAGTTCCGTATCTGAATAATTTTATTCTGAAGTACAGCTTTACTTCAAGAGTATGAAAGGGATGACATTTTGCCTGACTAGAGAAGGAAAAATGCACGTTCTAAAACTGTTGCCCCCATCTTTTTTTATGCAGAGGTTTTATCTGCTGTTTAATGGGTAAACTTACTGTGAAGTGTAGTTGCTTGTTTAACTTTACCCCTATTCAAGTCTTTGATTTTGGCAGGTTAGTTAATTCAAATAAAATTTGTGAAGTTAAGCACTTTCAAGAAAAGGCATAGGAGAACCTAATTTAACCTAGAGTGTCTCTTTTATTCTTCTGTTATTCATTTGAAGTGCCCTATCAGCTTGAACTGACCAACTTCAGTCATTTTTACCCTTTTATTTTTTTCTCTAATGTAAACTGAAATTCCCTGCTGTTCGTGGTATTTTAGTGTTTAGCATCATTTAATGAGCAGGTATCATTAAACTTAAAAGCTCCTTTTCTGTATATCTCTGATTAGTTAGTGAAAGAACCAAAGAATTCCTCTAATTTATCTTTGCTTCCTTGTTATATTTTGATGTTGGCCCATTTTATGTTTCAGTGCCTTTTTATGAAATATGAAATTATAATTTTGGTGTGAAAGTAGGACAGAAAGTGAAAAAAAATCTTGGGGACTGCTAAGATGTTTAAGCTAGTATATCTTGTTTACAAATGAACTATGAGAATATTGTTTCTTTTTTATATTTTTGCTCATATAAATATATATGTGTGTGTGTGTGCATGTGGGCGTGTGTTTGTGTGTGTGTGTATGCACACATATATGAAATAATTGCATACTCATTATCTGTTCTTTGCAAATATACTTATTAACCCCTGCCAGTAACCTTTGCAGCTGGGTACACATATATTGGGGATAAAACTCTTCCTTTCTTGTACATCCCCAAATCCTATTAATTTCCATATGAATTTTAATTTTTAGCAAATGTAAGATCAAAGTCTAATTAGGAGATGATGAAAATTTTATGGACCAGAAAAACTGAAGATTATCAGCTGTTAGGGCATTGTACAAGTTTGTATATTTGGGTTTGGCTTTCTTAAAAATAGTAGTAACAGCAGATTGTTGTTTTTATAAGACTTGTTTCTTCCAAATTTTACACTCTCAGCCATTCTGAAAGAGTAGCCAGAAGAGTAGCCCAATTTAAAACACAATTAAAAGCTCTTGTGCTGTTCATGTGACCAAGAGTTTTCAGGATCAGGACCATTATTTGTTTATTCTGCCAATTTGTTCTTTTAAGGTCTTAAGGGGTAAATGATTTAATCAATACTGAAGTGACTCAGTCTTTCTACTGAGATGTTTGTCTAAAGTAATTCATCATACTGATACAGTTATTGCCTTGTTTTAAATGGTGACAGTTACAATAATTGATATATTCAATCCAATATACCATTTCCACCTCCATTTCCCATTTTTGATGTCCTAAAAATTATTTAATCATTTTGATCTTTTTTTCTTATTTTCATTTATGAAATAAAATCTGAGAGATAGAAGCACTGTGTGAAGAAAAAATAATGAGGGTTGGATGGAAGTAAAGGTCAGATATTATGTAGTAAGTTGCAGATGGCACTGTGTGTCATTAACATTGCTAACATCTAAAAAGATGTAACAGTGCTGCCTACTGGTAAGAAGAAGTAGTATTAATGCATTAAAGTAAATGTAATGAAATTAAATGTTTGCCATATTCCTCATTGTACGAACAGTGTTCTTTAGGTCTTTACTCCCTGATAAATATTAATAACATGCATATTTTTGCATCAGGATTAATAACATGTTCTTATGTGTGTCACTTGCATGGAAACTTGATGGGCAAAACAAAAGATGTAATTGCTTTTCATGGATACCTCTATAGTTCTGATCTAACATAGTTGTATGCATTTTGAAATTTTTCTAGGGAAATTGTCTTTATTAGATAAAAAATTGTTTTTGTTATCAGTGTTGCCCTAGCTTAGAAATATGAAGCTGCATATGGGAAAAAAAAGCAGTATTATTTTATATTACTTGTAAAGGCTAACCTTGTAAAATGCCATAATGACAACCAATTTAATAGTAGTAAATAAGAGTACTTAGCAGATGCAGAGCTTCTTATCTGAGAAAATAAAATTGCTTTACAAAGAACTCAGTAGTTTTCCTTTTATAGATGGAGAAACTGAGTCACTGAATTACAAAGATTAAATTCATAAACTTCTTTGAAATTTAGTGAAATTTAGCTTTTACATTCCTTTTTTTTTAACTTTCAGGATTACTGAATTATTTCACACCTTTGAAAATTAGAACATTTCATTTAGCTATCTAAGGAAATTATGGGCTTGCTTCTAGGCATGCAGTTTCAAAACAGGCATTGACATCAATAGTGTAGTAAAATGGGGTATAGTCTAAGTGGACAAAACTGAGATCTTCCACCTCCAATACAGTGCTTTATCCACCAATGTTATTAATTACAAGTACAGGCAAATTTTTTATTTATATTGATGCAAGGAGATCCTTGCCTAGCTATTTCAAAGATTAAAAAAAAATCTAGAGTAAATAAATGGACATTTTTTCAGACATGGTCTTATTTGAAGATACTCCCAAAATGGAAAGACAGAAGCCAAAGAAACAATCTGATATTCTGTTGGTAAGGTGTTTTTATTTTATTTTTATTATTATTTTTTTTTACCCCAGAAGTAAGGGGCTGGAAATACTGAGGAGTTCTCAGATCAGCAGGGCAAGATGTACTCATTCATATGCATAGCTCCTTCTTCCTCATCGTAGGGCCTCTTTCTTGTGTCGAAATATCTTCCCTGGGAGTTGCTGACTGTAAACCAGGTCTGCCGGCAGGAGCTCAGTATCAGGCATGAAGAGAATTCAGGGAGCTAATGATACTTGTAGCTAATTATCTCATGCCACCTTGTCCTTGATTATCTCCGGGAAACAGGAAGACATGCTACAACACGGTATCTTCTGCTAGGCTTCCGCTTAAGGTATCTGTTGAGATAATACGTAAAAAAAGACCTGCTTCCAGGAAGGCTGCCCTTTCTCCTGCTAAGAGAAACTGGTTATTGCTGGTTAATATGATGGTTTATTTAATACATGTAAATCAAAGGAAATCACTATCAGCCATGATATGCATGCAAAACCTTTTACAGTGCTGCAGAAATAACAGGAATTCTGTAATGCTTCACTTTGGTTTATAATAACCAATGAAATCTGAATGAATAATTTTTAGAATGGGACATTTGAGTAACATTTAGGAGCTAATTTTTGCAACAAAATGGCCAATACAGTGTTATGCCTTATACAATACTAGTCCTGGTTCACTTGCACATTTTATGTACCTCATACCTGATTGATTAACAAAGATACTGCTGTATTCCACATGATTACGTATCATGTCTTACATACAGTTTTGCGTGTAAGGAACTACGTTGTGATTCAAAGGCAATAATTCTTTTAAAAATGAGGTCACCCATGCAGAGAAAGTGAAGTTTTAACAAACTTTTGATTTTCACTGATTGCAGGAAGGACATGTCTTTTTTACTTTTTTTCAACTGCTTCTCTACCTTACTCCTCTCAGTAGGGTTCTGGCCCTACCAGATAACCCTGCATAAATGAAGTCAAAAAATTTTGGAATTACATTTATTTTTGATTAGCCTGGTTTTTGTTTCTTAGATTTTCATCCAACTATCAAATATAAGCAGTTAAGCCCCATAAAGAATTCAAAACATCATAACATACTGACTGAGAAGGCATTAGAAAGTACTATATAACATTATTATCCCTATATCCTATGTAGGCATGATATGAAAACTACATTTGCATTGTTGTAGCCATTTTTGCATTGTTCTTGCAGGATGAATACTGTAAGTAAAATGTCATTGTAGATTATGTAATAAAATGTCTGAAACTGTAATGCAGCCATGTAAAAATGCAGTTTAATGTGATGTGCTGTAGCATAATGCAGAGCAATTAGATAAATTACTGTTAAAAATAGATGAAAAATCCATTCCAACGCATGCTGAGCTCACAAAGGGACATTCTCTTCCCTCATGCCTTAAAACCCAGAGAAGAAGGTCCATGAACCTGTAAGATTCATTTTTTTCCCATCATAAATATTGAAAGTAAGTTTGAGTCAAATAATTTTAAAACTTCAATATTTGTTACACTCAGGGAGGTTCAAGTCGGAGTTTCTACCCATTCTTTCTATATGAGAAACTGAGATATCCAAAATTAGAAAAGAAGAAGAATAGAGAGCCTAAAACCACTGTCTAACCTGTCATCTTCAACTCAGTGCTATTTTACTGAATAATCATCTCTTCCAATTGCTTTTTTAAAGAGTCATAGTGTGACTGTTTAGCAGAAATTAATTTAGCAATATTGTGACATTTGGGGTAAGCTGTCTGAGCAAAACCAGTGAATTCTGGGTAGCAGTATGCAAAAGTTGTACCATTTAATACATCTTTGTATACTGAATTGGCTGGGGTTTTGAGGGTGTGAATCTTCCTCACATCTTCCAGTGCTAAGTCCATGATCTACCAACTGGACAGTCATCGATTTCTGTGAAGTTAGGTGGCAATAGCATGATCAGTGATCATGCAGTTACGCTGAAGAATCTTGTGACAGTCAAGCAGGATCAGACTTGAGAAAAATGGTTTTCACTGTATTATCAGAAGGGAGTGACTTGGATTAAAGGAATATCACTTGCAGAAAACAAGGAAATTGAAGGCTGCCTTTCTCAGGAGGTGGAGAGCACTAAAATAGTTTGGAACCCAACGATTATTGAAGAATGGAAACATGTATAAGTATTTCTTATTTTGCTTAGAGCTATGTGTTTCTGGTGATTTTTTTCAGAGTGAAACAACAAAAATATCACTGGAATTAGCCCTGATTTCACTGGGGTTTCACTGCAAGTGGATTTTTAGGTGGTGTCTAGACTGGTAAATAGGCATATCCAGGAACATTCCCATGCACTGAGGCCCCCTGCACGGTTGCTGATATCTATGTTGTCAGTTCTCTTAGCTTCTGAAGCAAACTGTGGCAAGATCCACCACTTGGAACCATTCCTGAAATCATCTCACTTCTGAACTGTGACTGAGAATTGTCTAGGAAAATGCTAGTTGGCATAAATCAAAAGCATTTCAAGAACCATTATAGTAATTTAAAATATAGGTGATCATATTCCAGTGCCCAGGAGTGTTTCTGAGCAGTATTTGATTTGCTAGTACAGATGTAGCCACAGAGTCCCTGGAAGTGATGAGAAAAGGTGACCTGGGGATTATGAATGGATCCTTACAAGACCCAGTGGAGTTGGGATATTACGTACAGCTAAGCCTGATGAGCATTCAGAACAGGGAATTTGCCCTGGACTTTTGCTTTACTTACTCAAACTTCAAAAAGAAAGAATTCCCATCATCAAACTAATATCATTTTCATTTAAAATATCTGTCAGATGTCCTCCTTGGTGACTGCGAGCAGGGACATCTATAGGTGGAACAGATGTGCCTACATGTATGTTCTTGTCATCCCAGTTCTTGTGATGAGTTGAAACAGTCGTGAAAGCCTCAGGCCTTTAAGAACAGAGTTGAGTTTAGCTACACAGGACCTCTTATACAAGTTGAATTCTTACTCCCTTTAGGACTAAATCTGGACATCTTCCATAAAACTTCATTTTTTTCCTTTTGCTTTCTTGTTTTTAGGTTCATTTGTGTTTTGACTGACTGGGGCTGCAATTGTTAGCAAGAAAAGGATTTCTTTTTGGCTGCTGTTTCTCTACCTTTCTCCATGTTATTGCTCCATGTTCAGCTGTGGCTTTTCCCATTACATATCAGTGCTTGGTTATATTCTTTGTGGCCTCACTTCTTCTCTCAGAAGCTTTGGAAAGTTGCGGTGTTTTTTCACTGTGCCTGATCTTACATATTCCATTTATTGTTTTGGCCCAGAATTGACACTCTCTTTATTATTTGGTAAGAGATATCCATGAGCTATGCCCTTGTGTCTGGTTCCTCTTCAGTCACATCAAGGATTTGATAAGGATATACCACTTATGAGGTATCTAAGGTGTCTGGAGCCATTAAGGGCATCTTTTTGAATCTCTCCTGGAGACGTTCCATTTCTCATGAGTAATTAAGAACTGGAACAGGAACTTCAACACAGATGGGCTGTATTTGTAGTGAAAATTCTTAAGTGTTGCAGTCGGGTGGGCAGAATGTTGTTCATGATCTCTCTTTTATTTAAAAAAACAATAAACTTGGTTTCATCGCAGCACAAAACAATAACTTCTTGTGATTGCAAAAGTTTGAAGAAATGCAGAAGAATTCTTTTTTTAATCTCTACTATGCAATATATCTTAATTAATTGGAAAGTGAAGAAATACTGCAATATTTACACCTATATATTGATTTTTTTTAAGTAAGGGTAAGAACATTCAAATAGTCATGAAGACCTCTGTTCAGCATTGTGAAAAACTTTAGGGGACTTACTATTCATATTAAAACTGCTAGGAATATTTGGGAAGTTAGAGTTATGAACACACTTTGAATACCTTGCTGAATCAGATCAAAACAGGGAAGCAGAATTTACATGAGCTGCCAGGAGCTATGTAGTTGCTTAGGTATTCAGTAACGTTTTTATTTACCATGTCAAACATGGCATTTTGCAGGACCATACAGCATTATTGTAAGGTTTGCAGCTTTTTCACCACTTTTCCCTCCTCTCCTTGCTGCACTTTTGAAGAAGAGTACCCATGCTGCTGTGCTTTGTGCTAAATGCAGTGTTCTCCTTGGCTGCCAGGCATAATCCCTGCATGCTTTGCAGCTCTGAAGGGTCATATGTGCAAATTTGTGAATCACTAACTGCCTTCGGCATGTGGGGCTATCGCTGTGGTGCCTCTCAGCATATACAGTAGCAGAACTTCTGGCACTTAAGTGACGTGTTTTCATCCAGGGAGGCAAAGCTTTGGACTACTTTCATAGACTTAGAAGCTTCAGTGCCACCTGGTATTTCAGGCACTTAATTGCTGTTTTGCAACTTATCTGTGGGAACTGCAATGGTCTTTCAAAGATGCTTTCAGCGTGTTTGTGTTGTACAATGGAATGTGATGTAGAACATACTCATTCTGCCCGAGCTAGTGTCCACATAAGTACTGCTGCACAGCACAGCTGTACGTCCGTGCAGAGACACTCATTTTAGTATTAACACTGAAGAGCCCTGCTGAGCTTCTGAGTTCCATTCTGCAACTAGCTTGACTGCTGATAGCTCGTGTTATATTTAACTGCAGAGTGTAGTCATGCTTTTAGACTTCCAAGTGAGACACTCTGGATTCTAAGCTGCTTAAGTGTTTGAAAAATTTGTCATCTTCTTTGTCAAATAAATTTCATTATTCATAGAATTACAGCTCCAGTGAGCAAAATGTGAAAAAAAATAAAATAGGAATTTGGTTATAACCTTTGGCAAAGTGATTCATGAAGACCTAACCCAAAATAAATTAAAATACAAGGCTGCTTAGAAGGACTATAAATAGCAATATGGTATGGATACCAACTGGTGAATCCCAGATCCTTTTGGAACACCTGTTCTTATTTAGTTAATTATCCAGAGTTCTGGTAAACAGCATGTTAGTGAAGGCCAAAGAAAACACTAACTGGTTAGAGTTGTGTACACTAACAGTAAAGACTAAGAAGACCTTCCAGCGCAAGATAACTAACTGTATGAGGAAATTGTGATTCCATCACCATTAAATAATCTTAGAAAGTGTATGCCTAATTTCATGTGCTATAACTTACATTTCCTATTGTATGCATAAAGACCTACCCATAAAGACCACAATGGAAAGAACAGTAACACAGCCATAAAATTAGAATATTTTTGGTTCAAAATAAATGAATACACTTGAGAGGAGGTAAATTGAAACACAGGAACCTAAACAAAAGAGATAGTGGGCTGAGGAAATGACAGTGAGACACATTGCACTGTGTCTTAGGCTACCTTGTTTTTATTCCTATCTCTGCTGCTGACTTGCTACATGACCTTGATCCAATCAGCTCCTTATTTTATGCCTCAATTTTTTCATGTGTTAAAAAATGGGGATGATACTGACTTGCCAATGAGAAATGCTGTACAAAATGGGGATGCTATTATAAGCAAGTATCAGATCACCAAGTCCATGGTGAATTAGTTCATGACTTTGTAACTATAATGTAAAACTGTGTAATTTGTAACTATGATTTACTACAAGTAAAATATTCCACTTAGGTTTGAACCTCAGTTAACCAAAAGAAACATGAAGGGTTTCCTCTGCTAGGGGATGTGGGAGAATGAGATTTTTTTAGTGATGATTCAAGGACATAGCATATATATATAGTTTGACTGTTAGTTTTTTAACGATATCTAAAACTGTTTGCAACAGATGCTCCAGTGCCATATGATAGATGCAGTGTAAGAATCAGAAGGAGTTACCGGGGCGGTGTTATCTAAGGTTATGCAAGATACCCAAGTTTGCTGTGAATGAGTTGATTTGTCTTAAAGCAAAGCATGCCACGGTGCAACTCCATGCTGTGAAATCATCCTCAGTGACAGAACCAACCGGTGCAGTTTTAGCATAGCCCTACTGCATGAAGGGACATGACTTGCTAGGCATACAATGTACCAGTGATCTGAGCCTGGACAGTAAATCTGCTGTGTTCCACGTTTGTCAAATTTGTTATGCAGGCTCAGTAAATATAAGAGTCTCTACATACATGATGGACTTCTGCAAACATTTCTGTGTGTCCTCTGACCATTTCTTATGTCAGCTGGAAATGGCTCAGGTTATGTGCGCAGTGCTCAAATTCCACCCAGCTAGGGTTGCTAATCACATCATAATTTAGGGAGAAAAAGTCCTCTGGAGGTGATTTGGTCCAACCCCCTACTCAAAGCAGGTTCAGCTTAGATTGAGTTGGTCAGGGTCTTTCCTAGTTGAACCTGCTTGTGTAACCTGTGCCAGTGTTTGACCGCCTTCACTGGGAAGATTTTTTCCCCTATCATCAGAAATTCCCATGTTGCAACTTGTGTCTGTTGCCTCTTGTCATGTCACTGCACACCTCTAAGAGTCTCGTTCATCTTTCTATACCTTACTGTTAAGGGTCCCTGAAGACAGTAATGGGATCCTCACATAGCCTTCTCTTCTGAAGGCTGAACAAACCCAGTATTCTTAGAGTCTCATCATACATCACGTCCTAGTTTCCTTAGCATCCTGATGGTCTTCTGCTGGATTCGCTTTACGTTGGTGTCTTTCTTGTACTAAAGCCTAAAGCACAGTACTCCTGTTGTAGTGTCATGAGTGCTGGAAGAGGATAAATCACTTCCTTCGACTTGATGGCTACAGTTTTGCTATTACAATGTACAGCTGGCCCTCTTTGCTGCAAGGACATATTCTGACTAATGTTCAACTTGTTGTCTACCAGGACCCCTAAGTCCTTTTCTGAAAAGCTGCTTTGTATCCTTTTGACCCCTCGCCTCTAGCATGGGCTTCTTCCTGCCTGGCTGCTGTCCTTTGCATTTGCCATTTGTTGAGATTCTTCATGAGGTTTTTCATCAGCCCATCTTCTCCCCCACCCCTGTTTTGGTAGCATCCGTGACCTTGTTGACAGTGCACTCATTCTATTACCCAGGCTATTAATAAAGATTTTAAACAGTATTGGACCTAGGTTTGACCCATGGGAAACACCATTAGTATCTGGCTGCCAGTTGGGTTTTATACTGCTCATCTGAACAAATAGAAAAACAACATGTTGGAGAAATAGGGTAATCCTAGCTTCATATGGGCTGATTAGCAGAGCAGAGCTACCATACTGAATCAGCTATCTTATCTCTGGCCCCAGAGTAAGAGAGCTCTTTTACATACTAGAAATCAGAGATGTCTCCACAGTGTAATACAGTTCATATTGCTAAAAGGCTGCAATACAAAAATAAGGCAATCATCTAAACATGTTAACATGTGTAGACCTCAAAGATACATGCATAGGAAAAGAGTACAAATTCACCTGTAAACAGCTGAAATCAAGGAAAATTCCTGCTGAGTATCTATTAAAAATGCTTAAGAAAAACATGTGACTGTAGAACAGTGTCTTCTACAAGAAATAGCTGAGTTCTCTCATGTCAAAATCTTTTTTTTTCTCTCTTTTCCATTAAGAAAGACATAGACGGAATCTTTAAGTATATCTGTGTTTTCTAATATTTTTGTATATTTCATATTGCTCAAATCTGTGGCTATTAAACAAGTTCTTCGCTGCACTATTACATTCTGCTCGTTTGCATCACACCTGAACTCCCAGCCAGAATTAGACTGAGGTTGAAATTCAAAGCAAGTTTGGGTTGAAGGAGAACTATCAAACACAGATTCAAATTTCACTTTGACATTATTATGTAGATTTGCTTATGAAATATATTTTCTCTTTTACATTTATATCTGTGTAATCTGAATAGCTTTTTCCAAAATTGTATGTGGTCTGTAAATTTTGATTTTTTTCACAAATGTGTAAAGAAAGGAAAAAAGGAAATCAGTTTGAAAAATGAGGTTTCTCTTTAGTGATTGGACTTGAAATGTCAAAGAAATACACACTTCCTGGCCTAATCCTGTATGAAATCCCATTAGTTAGTGGCTCCAGTGAAACCTGGAGCTGAATTAGCTTCTGAGTTTGCAGAGCTGGTGATACCTGAGGTAGAACTCTGTGTTTGTGAGTTTAATGCTTTGTACACTCCACCTATGCTGTACTACTAAATCTGTGCAAGCCTTGCTCAGTAGCATAATCTGCTTTATCAGTTAAAGGTAAAAGTTAATTTGTTAAAAATATCTCTCTGCTTTTGTCTTGATAGGACTCTTTTATTCTAATGCTTTCCCCTGATACTAGCTCTTGTAGTTAGTTAACATTATTTATTTAAGTTGCCATCCAACTAACACAAAATTGACTAAACCCATTTCTAAGCTAAGTGTCTGGCACTCCTTTTGCTGCGGTGGAGTGCACCTGTTTATACTAGGTCAGAATTTGCCCCAAATGTCTCATTTAAAGAACAACATCAATGATAATTTCGACTACTTTCATGCCAAATCCTGTCAAAACATTTTTGTTTCTGCACATCATCATTATTCGTTTATGACTGCATGGCTGTGGGAAAAGGATTTCTTAGTTAATTACAGACGTGGAGCCTGCAGAGGGAGCTCAAACCATTGTTTATGTGGGCCTCACTAAAATAGCAATTTTCTTCTGCAGGCAATAGAGTGACTGTTTTTTTTAAATATATCAGAAATTTGCTCTTCAATTTATGAAGTTCTTATATTTAGAAGCTAGCTATTTCTGAGATATACGTGAGAATAAAACAATTAAAAAGTGACTGGGAAGAATAAGGATTTCTGGGACTTGGTAGGTGGCACTGTTTGAAATCTCAAGAGCTGTAATTTCCAGATCTTCCTTTTAGCCCTTGTTTTGGATGGAAAATTTCTTCATTATATCATTGCTCTGTCAGGTCAGAGGCAGAATAGTGCAGAAAGACCTAATCAAAATCTGTGGAGTTGGAGCTTTGGTCAGGAACATGAGGCTGGAATAAATGAGGCCAGGAATAGATGAGCAGAAGAGGCCGTTGCAGATCTTGGAAAGGGAGGACAGAGGGAGCCTTGTCTTGTGTGAGAGCAGGTGACAAAATTTTGGTTGAATGAGGACTTCAGAAAACATCTAGTTTGCTTTCTTGACTGTGGTGTGTTTCATCATGAATGTAAGGAGAGGAAGGCGGTATGTAAATATCATTGGGAGGAGTGAGTGAGATTGCAACTTACTGTTTGAAAAAGTAAAAAAAAAAATTAACATATGCAAATCTAGTAAGTAAGGATAAATTAAAGCAATGGTAATGGTGAAAAGGACAGCACTGAACTCCTTAATGCTCCCCTTGATGGATACAGGTATGGGACGGGACTTATCAAGATGATATCCCTATGCAGCATTTGGGATACTTGATTTCCAGTTGACCTCTGGCTGGCTCAAGTATATTGAATATCCAGTCCTTTATCTTGCTGCTGAAATTGAGAAAGAATTTTTCTTTTCTTTCTATCCTGTCAGACATTTTCAGCTTTGCAGAAGACAGGATCACATGCATACCCAGGCCAGGAATCTGCACCCTGTACATCCTGCCAAACTCAGCTGCCGTAAAGGCAAGAAGCATCTGCTGGCTTGCTCCATTTTGAGAGCCCTTTAATTATTAAGGATGGAGGAATGTTTTAGTGGTACTGTTGGTTTTGGGTTTTTTTGTGTATGTGAAAAAAGGTTTTCCCTATGACTGCTTCTGGTGCCTATTGGCACTGGGCTCTGGCATCTCTTGGAACAGCTTAAAATTAAGATTTGCTTTGATAGCTAATCTGCTATTTACAGTTTTGCCTCTGATAGAGGCAAAATGAGTCTGTTCATTTTTTATCTCTGGTGAAATTTTAATTAGCACCAGAATCAATGAGGCAGATGGTATATCAGTTCATATTGAAAAACTTACCTTGCAGTGATAATCTTAGTTGTGTTAACAGGGGAAGGGTTTCTCCCATCTTTCCAGCTACATTCACATCTTACGTATGTGGCAGTGGATTTTTTGCGTTCTGTCTACAGATTTGGTATAGAGTATCCAGCTGCCATCCACTAAAATTTGTACGGTATTTTTCTATATGGCTTTTTCTTCTGAAATTTTAGTTGTGTCTAATTTGCTGGAAGAAATCTCAAGAGTCTCAAGGGCTTAATTTCAGTTTCCTACTTGGAGGAAAAGTGTTGCTATAGTAATGTAGGGGTTTTTTTTTGGTGAAATATAATTAAATATTGGTGATAAATAGTTTTGAACAAGAAAAAACAATCAACTAACCAGTAGGTTGTAAATAGTGAACTGAAATTCACTTTTCTCCCTTGTAGTATCTCTAGTTCTACAGTCATCATAGGTTCCTGCTAGTATTGGAAAAAAAAATCACGGAGAATCCCCCCGACCTATTCTAGTTTGTTTTTTTGCTAAAACCTCTCAGAATTTCATGAAACCCTGAATTGAGACCACTTTTTTTGTTTGTGGTTTATTGCAAACAGAGGCTTTAAGAAATATACTTTCCATCTTTTCTGCTTTTACTCTAAGATCCTTGGTCACATGCTGTGGGTCAAAACTGTTATTAACCAGTCAGTTACTGACGACCCGTGTGTTGCATTGCGATGTTGGCATTTTGCTGTTGGCAACAGAAGATGATCTATCTTATATTCACACGGGTACTGAGTTTTGCATCCACAAACAGTTAATTGCAGAATGGTCAAGCAATTAACCATTATTACTAGCTTATTTTTTCAGTAATACAATAATTATTATATTCATAGTAAGTTGTTAAATTTGTCCACAAAGATATTTTCAACATACAGAATATTCCAAAGTGTGTTAACCTTCTAAGGGAGAAAAAGAGGTAAGTGTTGACACAGTGTTAACAAATAAGGACTTTGGGTTTTGAGTGGAACCAACCATAACTATCACTGGAAACCACAGACTTTTTTTCAGTCATTCCTAAAGTGAAAGACATTTTGAATAAAACCCATGTGGGTAAACTTCACATGTGAAGTTCATCTACTATGTCAGTTTGGCTCGTTTGCTGTTCCTTTCCTGGGCCTTGGGACACTCTCACTGTGTTTGCGCTAGTTTGAACCCAAACCTTCTCCTGAAACTTACATCCTCCAAGCAGTAATCCACAACAGCAGAGAGGGTAGTTCGCCCTTGGATCCAATCCAGCCAGACTGACTCCCTTTACCCGGGACAATCGTTCAAGACAAGTCTTGTGCCCTTGCTTGCCCTCACGTGACCCTGTGCCATGCTGAGGGACACACAACTCACACCATTGTCATCGTGCTGTAAGACCCCATGCTGGTGATCTATTGCACAATCCTCTCAATATTCAGGGCACTTTGAACTGGAAAATGAATGAAAAATAATTACTATATTTTGTATGTCTTATGGTCACCTAGGGTGCAAAGAAGATACAGGCTCAGTACTATAATTTGTGAATGTGGCGGCTCACACGTTCAGAGGGTCCCAGCCCTGAGCAGAGCATACGTGCGTCAGCCAACACCAATTGCTGTTGGTTAGGGTTCGCTTCCTGGTGTTGTGATCACAAACATTGTATGCACAGGTCTGAGACTCATTTTCTTAGGGTGTTCATAGCATGTCATAATGCAGCAGCAGTAGCAGTAAAACCATCTTCAGTATAAAGTGAACTTGGCATTTTTCAGTGACTTTTGACTGCCAATCTCTAATAAATCCTTGGAAAGTGAAAACTCACCTACAACTAGGACCTAAGGTTTTGTGTGTTATTCAGTTCATGTCTGCACAGGGCAAACAATAGACACTGTTGTGTGGAAAACTGAGAAATTGCTATGTAGCTTACAGAGGCCATATAGACACTCCTTCCTCTTCCCTGTGCATGCATATGATTGCTACCAATGTTAATTGCTGTAAACTGAATATGTTGGGAAAAATTAGCTGGCTAAGCAAGCTTAACTTTGAAATTTGGAGGACCTGCTTTAAAGTTTTTTTATTAGATGTTGTTTAATTTTGTTATCCTTGTTATGCTTTTCATATTAAAATATAGTTTGAATAGGAGCAGTACAATTCTGATATCTAACTAT
>NW_020450800.1:109032-119032 GCF_003343035.1 Apteryx rowi | reverse complement strand
CAGCATTTAAAACACAGGATACCTTTTAGTTTAAGATGGAATGTGATACTGTACCTTCAATAGGGTTGTTTGTGACAACTGCAAAAAAGATGTTAATTTAAACATCTGATGTATAAACATGCCATAGTATATGGACAGTGGGAAAAATTGTGGCTCATAGTGTGGAGATAAATATTGTAGATAATCATGTATTTTCAGTTATAGTTGACTTTAGCTCAGGTAAATTCATCTGATTTTTTTAAACCTTCTATTTGCCGAGTGCACCTGTTAAGATAGAATATTACTGGAAAAATCCACATTCTCTTTACCTTATACTCTGTGTGTGTAGCTGAGTTGCTCCGTCTTCTCTATGATAAATAAATCTCGTGTATTGTAATTTGTAAAAATCCAGTTGTTGATTTCATTGTGCCTGCATATTCAAAAATGGCCTTTAGAGACCCACAATGTGAGTGCCCACTTTAAAAGTTTCATAATATATGTTGAATTCTCTTACCGTACCATTACCTTCTGTTTTGTGATCCATATACTGTCTATAACTGCCTTTTTTGCCATTTTGGACTGTTACTTCAATCACAACCATCATCATCAGTCATTAGGGTATTATAAGTAGTAAAATGATTAGTTTGCTTTGAAGAGACTATTTTTTGCCATGAGAAATTCTATTTTTTCTCATGAAAGATGCTGACTTAGCTTACTAAGGCAGATGTGATATGTATTCTTTCTGATTGTGCTAAGATACGTACTGTAATTCACAACTGGAAGTTCAGTTTTCCTGAAATATCTTTCAACACAAGGTGTTTGAGCATACTTTACATTTTTACAGAGAAAACTTATTTGAGTAGATAGTAGCATATTAAACCTATTAATATAGGTACTTTATTTCACAATATTTCAATAGCAGTTGACCTAATTAATGTTTTAATCATATTCCTTTACTTGCATATTTAAAAATATATAGTGAAGTAATTTATAACTCTGCTTAACTCAAGCTTTGAAAGGCTAAATGTTTTAGTTAAGGTAAAAAAATCTTTAAAAATACTCTCTTAGCTTGTCTAATTTTTTGTTCTCACACATTCAACTATGTCCTTCATATTTGGCATTTTGATTTATTAGGCAATCTTAAGTATTAAAGACTTTTAACATACCAGTGCAAGACTTCAGATGCATTGTGCCTTGTGTCAATGATGAATTAATTCCAGTAGAGCACAAAAGTTACCATTATTTAAGCCTAGCTCCTCACCTCTACTTTTACATCATAGTCAAGTTTTAAAAGGCAGAATTTTAGCCTGTATCTTTGGAGGTAAAAGAATTTACATACAAGATCATCCTGGATAATATCTTACAATGGCCCATGTTCATGATATTTAATCCTGTATGCTATACATGTATGTTGTCTGTGTATAACTAGAAGTGGGCACCTTAATATTAGTACTAGGTTGCTGGTGTATAGATATTTGGTTCGGAAGGTTTGTCTTGAAGAGGGGATGACAGTCCTGATTTCTGAAAGTATGGAGTGCTTGTGACGGCTGCTGCTGGTTTCCGTCTCTGAAGTATTGCCATATATCAAATGCAGTGCAGCTATTCACTGCATTTTCTGCTCCTTAACTATGCAAAGACAGTGTCATTCATGGAGGGATAACATGGACAGCGAGAAGGAAATCAACTTCTTGCTTGCAGCAGCGCGCTGAGAAGTGCCATCAATAGGTACAAAGTAATTCCAAGTCGGATCCTCTAGCCCTCACTCAGCAAAAACTCCCCGTGGACTTCAGGAACACGGCCAAAATTGCCACCGGCCTCCCCGAGATAAAAGGCTGACATATGTTTTCCGGAGGAACTTCTCTCGGAAAGACGGACCCCTGGTGGCGGCTGCGGTGCCTCCCGCCCGCCGTGGCGCCGCGGCGCCGGGCTCGCGGGGCGCTGCGGCCTCGCGGGGGCCCGGCCGGCGCTCCCCAAGGCACGCGAGGGGTGCCGTGTCCCCCGCGGCACACTTTGGCACCAGCAGAACCTGCACCTCCGAGGGAAAAATAAAACAAACAAGTCTAGCATTCAGTGCACCCTATCATAAAGTAAGGAGGTATAATTGAGCTATGCCTTTATATCCTGCTATTTGTACAAATAAAAGACCACATCTTGATGCAAAATAAACACAAAAGCACTGTTGTGACTATAACAGGGAGTCATATACTAATTTATATAATAAGTGGTTGTGCACGCTTTATTCAAGATTATGGCTGCAAGAAATGGCATGAATTGCTGGGTGTGTTTAATGCTGGATTATAGCAATTTGAAACATGTCAAACACATGGCTAATGCCTCATGCTTCACTCATTCTTGCGTAAACCTGCATAGCCACCATCCATTATACCCTTGGTAACAACACAATTCTGCAAGTAAATATTGTTACACTAAGTAACCTTTCAATTCAAGTTGTTTAGGAAGAGAAAATGCAATCTTGTGCAGTCAGTTCCAGTGTCAGTTTAATGTTTCAAAAGGGAAGTGGTGTAGAGAATAAGTATCTGTACAGTGACTTGCCGGTTTAAAACACGCACTCGCACATGTGTACACACACGCGCACACACACACACACACACACACACAGAGAAAATTTACAGTTTACTGCAGGGCAGAAAAGTAAAACTGTAGCTTCTAACTTCATAGGACTGCTATTTCCTTTTTGATGTAGGTGCTTGCCTGTGTTGCCTGGCAGAATTAAGCATTCAACCTGCAGCGCAACCACACGCTAAAATAATCTGCGGTTCACTCTCTCTTGCAGGCAGCAGCAAATATTTTTCCCCTGTACCTTTGTTTAAAACATCTGATAGCAGAGCTGCTCTCTCACCTTTGGCAACAGGAGTTTGGGAGCCCTGGCAGAAGTGTGTGCATGTGTGTGTGTGTTTGCAAAAGTGGGCGCATGTGTGTGCGTGCCCAGGTACGCACGCTCGGGAGTGACAGTGAGTGTGGCAGAAGGAGAGAAAGAGGAGGATTAGGAAGTGCGAGTGTGTATCAGTCTGTGTAAACAGAGGCACAGCTATTTCTCTTCTTGCCCTGTTTGAAATATTAAACTTGGAGTCTCAATATCTGACAGTCATTGTATTCTTATTTCATTTGTATTTATTTATGATTATTATTATGTCCTACTGTTGTAAAAGCAAGAAAGCAAATACATTAGTTGGCCTGGTAAGATGTTAGAGGTCCAAATTATTTTGACACAAATAACTGAAATTACTGCTGTATAGATATTAGAAATGATCCTTATCTAGATATTTTCAGCACTTTAATTTGTGAGTGTGGGGAGTTGAGAGTACACACACACACACACACACATACACACACACACAAACATATATATATATTTACACACAAATGTGCACACACACACATACAAGAGAAAAGAAGGGAAAAGAGAAGGATTCTGTGCCCTTTATTTTTTCAGCAACTCTTTTTTAGCTGACAGCAGTGAGAAGGGAGCTTTGGACAACCAACACGGAGCATTATTCAAATCAAAGTTTGAATATTGTTTTTAAAAATATCCCTTTACAACTAGAAAAACATTTTATTTTTAACATAAAATTCTGTTGGCTTTTTCTTCTTCATAAAAAAACTTCAGAATATCTTCCACTTACCTGGCAAATGAATTACCCTTTCTAATATTGAGACTCTATAGTTTTCATTCTGTCTGTACATACATGTTGGGTCAGATTTGTTGTTTTCGATCGCCAGAGTACTATTACCGGTCATGTTATGTTAAACCCGATTCTGCTGGCTCACAGACACTTTAAGTTAAAATGCAGAGCCTGAAGTACACTCTAGGGCTTTGCAAGGATACAAAATCCACAAGACATAAAACCCTTTGGTTAATATGAACTGGAAGATGTTTAACCCTTCTCTCCTAATTGTAATGAAAGAGTCAGACATAAAAACACGGTTGTTGATTTATTTATTTATTTATTAATTTTCAGAGTGCTTTCTAATGCTTTGATTATCTAACATTTACACCCCCCTGCCCTTCTAATGTGCTTGGCTAAATTTGCCACTGTTATTGTCTAACATTAGAATTTTTAAATGAACCTGTCTGTTGGTTAAATCTTTGTTTGACTAAAAGAGGATTAATGTTTGAATTTCCTGAATTTCCAAATCCTTGTAACGATACAGTTGATGAAGTATTTTAAATAGATTTCCACTACGATATACATGTCTTTTTTATTGAAAGTAAATATTGTAAAAATCTGAAAGGGATGCCTGCTCCCACAGTTGTGGAATACCCGCATTAGAATTTTCATATAACTACTAAGGGCAATCAGATCCTTTTCTCTGAATATTTTAAACATTGTACATGTAAAATTTATGCCTAATTTGAATACTTATTAGCTGCCTAATCTCAGAAAAGAGTATTAGCTTTGTTTTTGTCTTGTAAAATTCATCACTATGTGTATCACATTTTCCATTTCTATTATTTTTCTTAGTTGATGTTCACAAGAGTGTTTAACAAGGACTGTTTGTCCATAAACACATCTGCTTCTGCTGTTGTTTACTGTGGTATTACAGCTGCCCTCCTTTATGTTAACTATGTTCGTGTTTGGGTTTTTTGCATCCTGTTTAGTTTTGACCAAAACATCTTTAAATACCTCACATTTTCCTATCTTAACTTTCTTCACCCAGTATATACTTTATCTTGCAGGTTCTTGTTTGTGTTAATTTATACAACAGTTTGATTAATATCCCATGGCCATA
Source organism: Apteryx rowi (assembly GCF_003343035.1). Taxonomy (NCBI): domain Eukaryota; kingdom Metazoa; phylum Chordata; class Aves; order Apterygiformes; family Apterygidae; genus Apteryx; species Apteryx rowi. The sequence goes on along the minus strand of NW_020450800.1, from coordinate 114,301 downwards.
GTTTAAGTTGTAATGATTTTTTCCTGTGTTTTGTTACAAAAGGATATTGTTCCCACTTTGAAGGGAAACGAATAACTAAGTTCAGTAACTGAGCCAAGCAGTAAGCTTTGTTTCTTGTACTGAGTTTGCTTACACATCTCTCTCTCTCTTCAGATGTATCTTTAAAGTAATATCTCAGCGAGATTGTTGTGGGGACTCTTTCAGTGCATTACATGTAATGGTAAAGGCAAGTGAGGTACATTCTACCACTATTAGAGCAGTATAGGACTTAGGTAGCTTTGAGAACAGGAATTGACCTTTCCGTATTACAGATACAAAATGCACCTTGAAATTCTGGTTTGTAAGGGCACGTTGGTTCTTTATTTACTGCAAAGATTTCAACTGATCTTGGCAGGACATCTCATTGCTATCCTGAAAGTACAGTATATTTATGCAGTGAAAATGATAAAACATTTATTACTGTAGAGAAGGTAATATGCATAATTTATGCTGTTTTTAGCACAATCATTAGTGATATTCTTGATAGATTTTATTTCCAGCTTTCATATCTAATACATGCCTGGAAAATTAATTTTATATCTTTCATTTATTTGCCTATGTTAAAATTGAGTTTTAAGTCATCTTCAAGTGAACAGTTTGATTGCTGCTCATGCATAAGCTTAATTACTTCCCAGGAAGGACAGTATTAAATGTTTTAAATGTCAGAAAAATAAATGAATATCAGCCGTTTGATTAAAAAAATAGGCAATATCTGACGTGTTTGCAGCAGGAGCTTTTTCTTAAAATGCCTCCAAGGCAAAATTTTATTTAGTCACAAAAAAGGAGAAGCCCATTATACTATTTATCATTGGTTGATACCATATGATTTGTAACACCCTTACAAAATTTTAATTTTGTATGATTAGCTGTGCATCATTAAACAACAGCCTTGCATAAGATATGCTGTAAAATTCTGACAGAATCAAGATAGTGAATATTTTAAATAAGGCTGTATAGTTATCCATGGTTGTCAAAGCTAGATAATAGGAAATATAGAGCAGTGTGTGAAATCGTGCCTTCATTTAAACTGGTTTTATAGGTAGACTTTAAAATGTAGTCGTTCATAAATGCTATTGACCATGCTGCATGCATGGTATGTTATTTTGGCTGTTAAATGTAACCATACAGAGCTTGCTTATAGAAAGCATAATTTCAGTGATTGGTATCTGTAGGAAAGCAGAATTTGCATTGCATTTCTTGGTAAATGACTATGCGAGGCTTTTTTTTTCTTCTAAAGATGCTGTCTCTGTAATTGGCAGAGAGGGACATCTTGATAATGGAAGTGTGAAGGTGTAACGTGTGTGTTAATTGATACTTCTTAATCACTTTTAGGTATTAAGTCATGATGCAGGAATCTGCGACAGAGACAATAAGCAACAGTTCAATGAATCAAAATGGAATGAGCACTCTAAGCAGCCAATTAGATGCTGGCAGCAGAGATGGAAGATCAAGTGGTGACACGAGCACTGAAGTAAGCACAGTAGAACTGCTGCATCTGCAACAACAGCAGGTAAGTTTGTTTTGCGCCGTGTTTGTTTTTGAGCCGAGGCGGGGGCTTTGCTTACTCGCACCCTGCCCTGCGTTCGCTGTCTGTGGTGAATGTGAAGTGCCGTGCACGTGAAGGGGTGCCGAGCGTTACTTGTTGTTGTTTTTCGTGTCCGCCGCTCCCGAAACACAAGGGCGCTGTTTGCGTATTCGCGACGGCTCGCTAATATCGCTGCCCGCTGCTGTGCTCGTCTCGTGATTAAAATCACACAGCGTGTTTAGCAAAGTTGTGCTGAAGCTTTCCAGTACCTGTTTTGAGAATCTTTAGTTTACTGTGTGTTACTGTCATGTAAAATGTGATACATCGTTTTCCACCAGAGGGCCACATTACTTGAGACTTTGCTGGCTTATACAATGAATTGTTCCAAAGTCTGAGCCGAGGTGAAGGGACCAGAGTGACTTCTCACAATAAGGGTGGTTTGCTGCAATAGGTGTAAATAAAAAATGCTGGTTGCTTAAGAACCACTGGAATAAAAAAGAGCATATCCTTGTCTGTGTGTGCGTGCCTGCGAGTGTGATTTTCGTAGGGTGACAGTCCGAGCTTAGAAAAAAAGAGACGCAGCCTTTCTTCAGATATGTTTGCATTCTCACTTTTAAAACATTTTTAAGTTTGTTTGCTTGCTTTGTGAATGGGTCAGTTGAGAATTACTTTTATTTTTAAAACTGGAAAATTAACCCATTGTCCAGCTACTGAAGCTGTCTAATTATAAGGTACAAGCTATCAGTTTTTGTCATTGTAAGGTTTCTTTTCCTTTTAAAACATACACAAACATAATTCCTTCTACTCTGTCTACCTGAAGGTTTTCCTACCCGTCAGGGAATGCATATAATACTGATGCGCTGAAGCCCAAACAGTTTGTCTGGTAAACAGTCAGGGTCTAATTCTGCAAAGTGCCGACCAAGCACCTCCCCTGAACTCCTGGAAGTCTTCAGTGTCTGTTCCTCTCCTCTCCTGACGCCACTCAGCACCTTTTAAGTCCAAGCCCTTCATTTATAAATATTGAGGTTTTTAATTACATCACCAAGTATTGGATAAATGGAAGGAAAGTAGCCTCACTTAAGATCAAATATTTTAAAAGTCCAGTTTTATAGAAGCATATTTTTAACATGATAGATAAATTGCATGTATACGGGCCTCCTAAATAGCAGGTCATAATAACTCTTAAAATTGAATCGGTCTTAGTGCTGAATTGAACAGTGTACACTAGCTACTTTTATAGTTAAATTTTTTAAATGATGACAGAAAATGTGGAAGAATTAAATAAGGTTTAGTCTGAAATATGAGAAGTTGCCAAGGCTTAAATCTGTGCATTGCTTCAAATTAAAGTGTATTCTGTTTTCACAATTGAGCACTTACAGTGTTTAGTCTGAGGAAATATATGTGTCGGTGTTTTCATTAAGTTCTTAGTGTTTTTTTCACCTATATATCTGTATATAGTTTATATATGTATATATAGTATTTTTAGATACACACATATTTATATATATAAATTTTATGTTGTTTTCATTTAAAAGCATGCCATCACTTTTATTTCAGTGTTCAAATTGTAACAGTATTTTTAAATCTTTTTTGAGATACCATGTATGTAATTGGTAAAAACATTTAGCAAACTAAATCTAAGTGACTCACCTTAAAACACAAAAATATCAACACAATAATGTGCCACTTACATGTTACTCAAAGCAGCAATCCTAGACATTTGTAGTCAATTTGTCCATATAGTCACAGATTCCAGTAGATAGCATTTGCAAAGACCACAGAGAATAACAACTGAAGATGAAAATATCCAGTTGAGTGCTAATAACAGACAGGTTCTGAGGGGACAGGCTTAGAAGTGACAATCTTTTCTTCAAAACTGTGATTAGATCTTAAATAAGCAGACAGGCAAAGTAAAACCATGGGTACGCTTAATAGGACTCAAGAGGCATTTTATGGTAGGGTCTGCACCACAGGATTTAAATACAACTTGAGTTAGGCATATAAATCCTTCTATAAAATATGTTGATGTGAAACATAAACACTAGTAAACATGTAGTAGGATGTCCTTTAGATAATGGGCACAGTTTTATATTACATTTGCTTTTCTTTCTCTTTTTTTCTATTTCTTTCTTTTTTTTTTGACCAGATGTCTTTTGAAATATGATTTAAGAGGAAAATGCTGGCTGTTTTTTATTATTATCACTATACTAACTCTCTAAAATGTTACTTTTTAATATGAGCTGCCAAACAAACTTTGGAAAGTAGAAAAACAGAACAAACCCCAGCATTACCTGTAGTTGTTATTCTTACGAATTTTTATTGTAAAAATACGTGCAAGATATAGTGTACTGATGCCATAGTTTGACATTCCTGTTTTGGCTTCTCTAAGTCATTTTAATGTGGGCCTTCAGATAAACAAATCAAGTTTGTTACAGCTTTTTTTTCTATGTCAAAAGAAGTGTGTAAATGATTGCTGCTTTTAATATATTTCCTTCAACCGGACAGCTACTTAAAATGATGCTAACACTTAAGAATAGCTATACGAGCTGGGTAAAATCACAAGATAAGTTTTCAGTGTGGCATGAATATGTACTGGGTAAAGTTAAATGGGAATTTTAGACTGCACAAAAGAGCAACTGAGGTAACTTAAAAATTTTAAATTATACAGAATTTGCATCTTGTTCAAGCATATGATCACAAATTGGTAGATTTATGAAACGTAAACAAACTAAAATACAGACTTCATTAGGATCTTATGTGGAATTTTCTGGAGTTTGGACAGTCCTGTTATTGGCTTGATTAACTATGCTGTTGTGATCTTTATATAGAAATGAGAGGTTTGACTTAAATCAGATAGTTATTCCTCATCCATGTATCAAGAGAGAATGACAGTATTCTGTAATATATTGCAATATATACTTGGTGATAAATGGATTGAGTGCTGTCACAAGTCATCAGGTCGGCTTTGAAGATGTATGACTAGAATGTAAGCAACTTTTTATCTTACTGTCGATATGTATCAATTTATAAATATTGCTAAAGTGAACATAGCTTCTTCTTATTAAAACATGATACAAAATGTAATCTGCTCAGACTTGCTTCTCCTACTTTTATTTTGGCTTAGGATGAGACATGATCTTTGTCTGTCTCTCTCTCATATAGATACATTCATATACATCTGAGTTTTTCACTCTTTACTCTTTTTTTCTCTTATCTGTTAAAATCAGTGTTAGATATTAGAATGTATAATACATGGAAAAAGCATATCCTTGATTAAATACATTGACAGATTATTCTGCATTAGATGTAGAATTTTATTTTGATATTAAGTTTGTAGAATTAATTGTTTGTGTCACTAAGGTCAAAATAGTTGCTAAAAACCATGATTGCTTTACAGGGTAGATTTGAGCTTGCATTTTGAGTATTCATTAAGTCAGTTCTACCAAGATAATCTTTTTAAATATTTTATGGGAATTTACTGGTAAGAAGCTGTTTCAGTTGACTGTGTTTAAAAATATTTTTTCAAAGCAGTTTTTTTTTTTTAGCATATCACTTGCCATCAACATTTCATTGGTACATACTATAAATAATTTTTACAAAAGCAGAAACATGATGCTAGCATTCAGGTATCTTGGTGTAGAAAGAGAAGTTTTGCTTTCCTAGCTGTTTAATTTTTGTGACTATTTAAAAAGAAGGAGGAAAATA
>NW_020450800.1:74032-104032 GCF_003343035.1 Apteryx rowi | reverse complement strand
TTACTGTTGTTTAAAAGCAGAGAAGACCAAGTCTTGAAGATAGTTTCAGAAGGGGTGAAGCTAAAGTATCCTTCTCAGTTCAGTGTCTATTAACTTCAAAGTGGTTATATAAGTACATTCATAGATATGAGAGTTATGGGAAGGGACTAAAAGTTCAGGGTTAAAGATGATAAAATGGACAATGAAGATAAGTAGATTGAAGACAGAGCCGAAGGGAGATAAACGCTATAGTTATATCTGAGGAGGCTCTCTTTGCCTGTGAGAAGCACTTCTCCCTTTCCGTTAGGTGAAAGAAAAATATAAATAACCTTAGCCAAAACTGAAACACTGAAAAGTAATGTTAGAAGTGCCAAAACATCCAGATTATTAAAAAGAATTTGATTTAAATGTAATCTTGAAGGATAGTCTGAAAATAAGGTGACCAAAAAGAACGTAAAAGAAAGCTGGAATGTAACTGAACTTTGTCAAACTCCACAGTGGCAAGCTCATGGTAATGAGAAAGAAATACCATCATATACGTTGACCAATGGAGCTCTTTTGAAGTTAAAGGCAATATAACACCAATATACCAATCAATATAGGGAATGCCAGTGTAATGGAAGTCCATGGATAAGAGATAAAATATTAAAAAATGCACTAAAAGAAAATGAGGGAGATGAAGTAACAGGAAAAGAGAGCATGTCCTAAACAAATGTGTGTGTGTGTGTGTGTGTGTGTGTGTGTATAAATATATATACACACACATACATACACATATATAAATTTAGCTGAAATATTGAATTGATTTTAATGTGAATTTAATTGGGTTAAGTGTAGCAAAAGAGAAATAATAATTTTAAACTGATGGTTTGTATGTCAGAATGACAGCAGTCAGAACTGACAGAGCTATTTGGTATAAGAAGTATTTCTTTCTTCTGTGATTTGTTTATTTCCATAAATAATTGTTTCTATATACATAGTGAGTACAATCAGTGTGATTTGTTTGTTCTCTATCATGTTTTTAGGGACCTCAGAACAGAAAGAAGCAGAACTTTTATGTATGTAAATGTCTAAATATATAAATGGTAACTGTGTAACTACTTCTAGGAAGTATATACTAGGTCAGTAATTCTGCATAGTGGACATCAAACTGATCTGCAGAGACTCTAAATATCCTACAGTATGACAGTCAGTCAAGGAAACAAATGCCCTTTTCATCCTCTACAACACAACCACTAAAAACGTTTTAAGCTATCGGAAGACAATCTGAAGATCCTTTTGAACCCAAGTGCGATTTGTAGGAGTAAGATTGGGCAGAGTAAGAGCATCTGTGTCTGTGGATGTTACATCTATGAATGTGCGTATATAGCTCAAAATTACTTCCTATAACTATAGAGCCTTTGCAGGCACAGGGCAATTGGCAATTTAAGGCTGAGCCTTGTTTGTTGTTACATATCTTAGTATGAAGTGTTTATATATTTTTATTATTTATAAAAAATCAGGTTTTATATTGGATTTTAGAGATTAGCAAAACTAATGTGGCCTGTCTTTGAAAATCAGTAGTAATAAAATATTGTCCAGAGTGGGTTGCTTCCATAAGAGATCACAGATGCTGCTTTTACTGACCTCTAAACTACTATTTGTTTTACTAATTCAAGGATTTGTTTTAAACCTGCAAACTGATTATTTCCTCCTCTTCCCAGTGAATCCTTCCACCGGCTGGTTTTGGCTCTTCTTCCACAAGGTCTTCTTTCTCTTGCTCTTTCTGCTGGCTTTATACCTATCATTGCTGGCTTAATTTCTTTATGCTGTCCTCCACATCATGCTGCCTTCACCTTCACCTTTTCTTGTCTGCCTCTCTTGCCCACACAGACTTCTGCTTTTGTGTATTTTTGCCTATCCAGCTTATTGCCTGTACGTACCAGGTCTTTAGTCTTTTTACTTAGTAGAGTAGCACTCAGTGGCGATTGTAGTTTAATATGTATAGTAGATGTTTTGATTAGTTGGATGTTTTAATTTGAATAGTATGTAATCATATATCAAATACTTGCAAATGCAGTCTTAAGAAACAGAATTAGCACACAGTCCCATCTAGTATGAGTGATTGACTTCAGCCCAAAGATGTCTCTGCATAAGCTGTAAATAGTTGGAAAATGGTCTTTGTAAAGGCCGAATGTTACCACGGGAGTCTCTACTATTAATTAAACTGTGCCTGAGAAATCCAGGGCTGGAAGCAGTGATGAATTGTTACCCAAATCCAAGCAGTTTAGAAGCACATCTCCTGACAAAATAGGTATGTGTCTGTCCAAAAAGAAAGCCTGAATAGCATTGCGGTAGCACTATTAAGTCATTTTCGGCAAGAGCTTTGACATGAAAATCTGGAAATAGGTTGGACCAAGAAAGAAATTTACTTTAAGACTTAAGATTTAGGTTGTGATATAAAGTCTGTCCTCTCTGGTTGCTTAGGAGGAGTACAGTGTTAGTCAAAGAGAAGAAGAAACTTCTTTGAGAAGCTGGCTTTATCTAAGCTAACTAAACTAGCTTGTTCATGTGCTGTTAGCGTTGTAGCTGTGCCATTGTAGAGCACAGTGAAGTCCCAACTGCCCGAATATTTACTCAGATTCTTTGCTGGCTTTTGTGGCTTACTCTGAGCTCTGTCTGTCACAACTGGCAGTACCCACCAATCTAGTTAAAACTAAGCTCATGCTTAAGCTGCAGTCACAGAACTGGGTACAAGGCAGATGTGCTCCCATATGTGTGGGAAAGTTACAATTACTGGTTTCTTCTTGTTGTATTTTGATGTTCAGTTGGCTTTATTATGCACCTCCTCATAGTTGTTCAAATTGTTAGGTTTTTAGGAAAAGGTTGCAATATGCGACATGTATACTCGCATATAAATAAGTCTGTGAATGTACTAATGTACATTAGAATGTACTAATTCTGTAAATCAAAACAAAAAAATTGAACCTTTTTATCAAAATGAAAAGAGGAAGGAAGGATTGCTGCTCCCTGTATGTCATATCTCCAGCTATCCTATATATAATAAGCTTAATGTTTTGTTTTATTAATCCTTTTAACTTTATCCTAAAATTCAGAAAATGATAGCAAAACTCTCCAGTAAGTAAGAGTGCTTTCCTTTCACAAGTTACCCTTCTAGACACAGTTTCAGTCTGTCACTGGATGAATTCCAAACCTGCACAGATTTGAACTGCGTTGCCTCTTTTGGCTGAAAAGACCCAGTCTTAGGTCCCCATTAGCTGAATAACTGATGAATTTTCTGGCCTTCTTAAAACACAGCAGAAAATAGTTGTGCTCTTCTGACTGCTATAAGTTTGCAAGCTATGACATTGTTTTAAAAAAACATCCAAAATACTATGAAACTCATAAATTGCAATAAGATTTGAGAAATCTTTGGATTTCCAATACAGAAACTTGGACTTTCTGAAGAAAATAGGATGATATATGTAATTCTTTTGATTCTTATTTGTACTGAAGGCCTCCTACAGGCCTCAGAAACAGTTTTTCTTGCCTAAAGTGTTACAGGGTGCTTTGTGTTTTTAAGCCCTCTTCTTTTCCCCACAGAATGTTTTGTGGAAACAGAAACAATTCATCTTGTGTTGGTCTTTGAGGCTTAGCTATTGGTTTCCTCAGGAGAAATGGCAAAGAACAATTTATCCTTATCCTCTCTTTCTCTTAATCATCTAAAAATCAGAAGCATCCATTCAGTCCCAGACTTTGCGATTTAACTTCACAAAGTAAATAAAGTTTAAGATAGAACCTTTGATCAGATACGGGCGGTGCTAATGTGGGCAAAGTTCTCATGATCTGAGATACAGGATACATTGAGCCTGCTGTTGGAAATCGTGCTGATTTCAAACAGAATTGTTTCTGATAGTCCTTCATCACAGTTAGTCCTGCTTTAGGACAGTAGTGTTTGAGAAAAAAAAAGCAGCAGAGGTACAAGGAGCTCTCAAAGAATGCAAAATGCATATACCTTGGAGAGCATGTTGGGGTTTCTATGAAGCTCATTGCCTTATATAAGATCCTACCTATCCAGTGTTTATAATAAACTTAGAAGGAGTAGGAGCCCTAGTGTGTTTGAGGTGTTATTTCAAACAGTGAAGAGAAACATAGTTTGAATGTAATTTATCCAATGCTGTAATGAAGCAATCTTATTTATAAATATATATGTTTGTCCTAAATCAGTACACCTCCCAGATCCTTCCTGATACAGAGGACCTAACACTTTCAGAGAAATCCTTTGGCAATAGCAATGTATTTTCTACCAGATGCTTTTATTATAGAAAATTTTGTCTGTCATTCTGAATATGTACATGTTCAGTTTCTGCATTTTAACATATAAGTAATCATGTTAGGAAATTGTCATCACATCCTGAAATGTAGAGCAGGTTATATGCAAAATTTACTACTCTTCACTGAAAGTCCAGTCTATGAAGTGAGTTGAGCGGATGACAGTGCTTCAGAAGTGAGTGTAGCTCCAGCTGAGGAGGTGAATATCATCTTCTTAATCTATATCCTTTGCGTAACTGATGTGAAGTAAATGCATCATTAATGTTAATTGTGTGATGGCGCTTTTTTAATCATGTCTGAAGTATTTCTCAGAAATCCTCAGAAAATGGGAACAGAGGCTTTAAATTACAGATGTAATGGGAATTCAAGCAGTGTATATAAATAATAGGCAAAGCTTCATGAAACAGTTCTTTTGAGATTTGTAACATTTGACAAACAGGTACAGTCATGTAGGTGTTTCTGAGCACATCAGTAAAGATGACAGAAGTTATGCAAATTATGTGCAATAATGAGATACACGAAAAGTATTTTTTTCTTTTAGAAACTTCTTTAACATTGGTCTCTATCCATTTACGGTATCTTATATGTTTCTTCAAGTGTTTTAGATTATGCATGATTTAGAAACATGCTACCAAATGTACAGATGTCTTCTGAAAGACATAACAAACCCAGAAGTGCTAAATGAAATCTATACTATAGAATATATTCTAAAACATTAACTTAACACACACACACAAAAAGAAAGCCTAAATTGAGACATTCTTTTTATTCCTCTCTACTTTGTATGAATCCCTAGAATTCTGTTAAATCACTCAAACACACATACCTGGTAGATTTTAAAATGAAGAGGAAAGACAGCTTTGTAAAATGTCCGTATGGGTTTTCAATGGCAATCAATATTAAATATATTAAATATAATATATTAATAAATATTAAATATATTTTGGTGGGTAAATGCACACAAGAACGTCAGAGATTTTAAATTGTTTTCTTTTAAATGATCCATAGAGAAAGAATAGGGTCACTGTATTAGACAGCAGACGAGAAGGCATTAGTGTTTCAGTAGGTTGGAAAGAGAGAGGAGCTATGAATTATTCTGGGGGCTCAGGTGAGCAGAGACCAGGGAGAAGGGAGATAAACTGTGGAATGGAAACTGAGGATTAAAAAGATCTGAGGCCTCTGAGACGGATGAAATTTGGGAGAGGGACAACAAGCCTTCATCCCAGGTGTTATAAGCAGAGCACCCTTTGATAACGGTGCATCCAGGACAGTCCTTCTACTTCCCATGTAGGATTCTCCATCTCAGTTCCTTTCTTGGCCCTCTCCCACCTTATTTCGAATGAATGTCCTCGCCTCCATGATGCCCCCACATGGTCTTCCCCCGTGCGTATCCCCGCTTGCTGCCCCAGCTTGCCAGTATGCAGCCTCGACGCCTGCTGTGGTGCTGCCCTTTGCACCCATCACCGCTGCCTCTGGCCGCTGGTGCCACTGGCACCCATCTCTGTCCCCTGCAGCTGCTGGGCTCTTCCCACCATCAGAAAGAACCTCCTTTTTTGGAGATTATAACACTCATAGAGATACTGCATTTACCAAGTTCTCTCTGAAAAAAGTTCTGAGCTAACATGCCTAATTTCCCTACTCTACTCAGTGAAGCAAGCAAGAGTAAGCATGTGAGGATGTGAACAAACTTGTACTTGTTCAAGTTTAGTCATAACACCTAACCTAAAATCTCTTAGTTTCAAATCCCAGTCAATCAACATTAGCAATATAAAATATGAATTAGGAATCACATTCTTTGTGATTTCTACTTTAGTAGAACTCTGAGAAATGCAGAATAAACAAAACCAAATTTTATCAATTTCGGAAAAGTATACTGAATACACTATTTCAATTTATGTGTTATTTGGGCTTTATAACATACATTACGTGACGTACTTGCATGAGAAGGCATGAACAATGGCTCTTCTTGAGCCTTAAAAACTGTATCATCCTTTTTTTTTTAAGAGTCCAGTTACAAAGTAACATTGTTCAAAGTGAAAGTAAAAATACGTTTTAAATGAAGACTGTCTTGGCACTATGGATTTGTTTTGCATTTGGCCAGTAATCTCTTAAGATTAGATTTGGGTAGCTAATGTCAGCTAACACCAGATATAATAACTGATGTATGAATGTTTCTTTACAGCAGAAATAGTAGGAGATGCATAGTAGAAACAACAAAAACATAAATTTAACGCAGTTAATTTACATTGAAAATGCTTTAGGAATGCAAGGCTACTTAACTGAAGAGGACATAAGCACATGGCTATCGTCTGCTGTGTTTAATGAAGAATGTCTAACACATTCCTTAAAATAAGCACATACCGAAAGAGCTTAACTGATTCAACGGTAACATCTTAACAGGAGTCATAGGATAAAGTCCTATATGTCTCCTGAAGTACATAATTTAAGGATTGTGTTTTACCATCATATAAAATATGAACTCAAAACAAACATTATGTTTAACATATGGCATTATTACCTCCAATTTCCAAGAGATACAGTTAACTTCTTTCACTTTTTTGTCCTCATCCTTTGGTCCCTAATTATAAGAATAGTTTATTTAAGACGTACAAGACTTAGCAGTAGCTAAGTAAGCTCAGAGGTAAGGTTTGTAAGAGGTTGTACCATGTACATTTTTCATGTGTTATACAATACACTAGGATAAATTAAAACGTCACTGCTGAATGCCAGCACATTCCTTGACAATATCACCTTCACCACAATTTAGTCTTTATATATCCAGACTTCAAGATGAATTGGATCCAGATTAGTGCTGTGGAAATACGTGTGTTTCTTTAAAAATATATTGTAAATTAGTTACATTAGAATGGGCTTCTTTTTGAAAATAGCCCAGTTTAAAGATAACATTGGCAGTATAAAGATACTTATTAAGATCTAAACCTACTACATGCTATTTTAATAATATAAATAGATAAAAAACTTGTTGTATCAATGAATTCTCTTCAAATTTCACTGATAGAAAGGCTTTTCTTTTCTATGTAAGAATCAAAGGACAATGTGCTTAATTCCTGAGTCTACTCATTCATTGTAAAAATGTTGCCATGTCATCCATTACATTTAAGTGTCTCTTATTAAAATTTCTTTAATTAGAATGAATGCTAGTACTTACGTGTTTTGTTGCATAAAAATATTTCCACTGTAAAGGAACATGTTTCTCTTGTTCTTCAATGGGCAAGTTAATTGCAGGCTGAAAAATCCAGTGGTAACTAAAAGGACGGTCTAACTTGTTTACTTTTTCCAGGTTATTTCACTGAGAGTTGAGTCCCTAGCTTGTTTAGGAACCCTTGGGATGAGTGTCTTTATGTAGCTGTATGTATCTTTAGCCACTTTTGAAAATAGGACTCTGGTTACTGGAAGCTATTGGCCAGTTCACTTACTACAGTAAAACATTCTCTAGGTAATAAATGACTAAGCTTTAGATACTGTGATACACTAATAAATGCAAAACGATTTTAAAATAGTGTTTTGAATCTAATTCTAATTTCAGTGCACTGTCAGAAGACAAAAAATAAAACAATGTTGTTTTCTAAATGTGAAATACATCCAATACTTCATTAAATGTAAAAAAAAAAGTATTTTAAGGAATTTAATTGTTCATTTCCTATTAGCAAAAAGAAATGCCTAATACAATGTAAGAGCCCATGTTTTACTGAGCAGCAATTTAGTCTAGTGGTTCAACCAGTCAATGAGAAAGGACTTTTGTTTAGGCAAACAATCTAAAAATACAAATGCAAGACAAAATTACAAATCAACTATTTAAATCAAGGTTTCCTGCTTGCTGATTTAAATTGTGATTAAAATTGTTGATTTAAACTATTTGATTTAAGTGAATCCATCCTGTTATATGGTTGAATAAGATTTTTGCTAGAAAAATAGAAATAGAAATAGAAAATGCATAGCATATGCCCAGGGGACCAGAACAACTCTTTTGGAGCTTTTTTTTTTTTAATTCTGATAAATTCATCACAAATTTTTTACAAGTACATTATCTTTGCCTAACACAACTATATTATGATAGACAAGAGTTGACTTCCCCCCACGCACATATTCTTCAGTGCTTACAGTACTCTAAGTATTTGTCTAGGGGATTTAAAAAAAAACAAAGTGTGTTATATGGCTAACAGATTAGACTATAGAGGTGGTTAAACTCCTCCTCATAGATGTTTGTCAGTTTACCACAGAGAAGAACTGAAAACTCCATTTATATTTGCAGTGTTGTTGTGGTGTGACAAATGGCACTTCTCATTTTTTCGGTTTATCTGGTGTCTGGGTCATTAAACACTGAAAAGTGGGTTTTCAGGAATTTCAAAAGGCTGCTCTTAGGGAGGTATTTCTGGAGGCCAGGGAGCCTTGGGGAGCTGGCTGCGCGAGGCTCGCTCTCCAGCCAGCAGAGGGAAACGGGCTTGCGGGAGCTTGCAGGCGGCTGGGAAGATGGGCTGTGCGTCGCCAGTTGGCCGCGGAGCTGCGAGGCCGCACGCGATCTCTTTTCAGCAGCCTGACAGGCTGGGAGATGCACAGGTGGCTCCTGCTGAGGGCCCCTGTCCTGTCAGTGGCATCTCTCCAGCTGCTGGGTGCGGGACGCGAGGGGCAGCGGGCGGCCGAGGCCTCCGTGCTGGCCAGGCCCTCCGCGTCCCTTCAGCTTGGGGCACCACTGGTGACGCGCAGCAGTGCCAGGGCTGCCCCTCTGCTCCCTGCCCTCGGCAGCTCTCGGGGGTCCCGGCAAACGAAAGCAAGCTGGGGGGAGAGTTGCCAGGCAGTGGGGGTAGATGGCTGGAGGGACTGGGGGAGGAAGGGGAGGACTTTTGAGGGAAGCAGCCAAGAGGCGGGAGAGGCTGGCCGGAGCTGAGAGGATGGACCAGAGATGGTGAGCAGCAGACCGGGAAGAGAAGAATATGTAGAGAGAATATATATAGAGAAAGGGGACGTTGGCAGGGAGGGTGATTCCGGAGGCACTAATTATGGTACTCTTTTATTTACAGTAATAATATACATATCATGGCAAATTACGTATATTTTTTAAGTCGTCCCTCTTTAGCATTGTGCCTCACTTTATTGTCCTGGTTATTTTTCTGCTAAATGAGGCTGAAACCTCTTTGGCCAAAGCTGAGAAGACTGTCACAGGAACTGTGCAACTTGGTGTAAAACTTCATGTCACGCAGCTGTAAAAATAATTCCTCAAAGATGGATGATCTCTAATAATTTGGATGACCGCTAGTAATTTGGACATAGGATCCTCTCACAATCAAGATGGGGTAATGCCAGATATGTTGGTTGTCTGTCTGTCTTCCTGCATGGAGGAGTTGTCAGATGCCCACCTAGAATACTTCACAGACACAAAACATTTGGCAGCAACAGACCTAGGGTGGTAAAATCCTGAATGAAAAGCTAACACAGTAAAAAATGCGTGCTATTAACATGCTGGTTTCTTTTTCTGCATACCAAGTGAATCTGATATTTTATATACTGTGGCTAAACTGTCATTCCTATCCATTTGAGGCTAGAGTTTCATTCTAAACCAGAAGAAATGTCTCCTACAGCACTAAAAAGCCAAACAGAAAAACCTCCATCTTTCAGGTCTTTAAATAATTACAGACTGATAGATGATTTGCTCATTAAATATTTTGATTTTACAGGAATTGTACAGTCTGGCATGAATACTGGGAAATTATTTCACTATGGATACCTTCCGGTACCTATGCTTTGCAGATTTGTAGTACAGAAAAGTTTCTCATCAAATGGAAATTAAGGTAACAGTTCTGCTCTGAATCTGCTCAAAAAAATTGGATTTTGATACAGGTGTTCTGCCAGCTTTAAGAATTTGTCATAAGAAGCTGAAATTAAAACAGCTAAAAAGGGGGGAAGGGGTTAAAATGTATAGCTGTACTGCACCATGCTGCGTCTGATTTCACCTGTTTCGGCTCAAACACTGTTATAGGATTTTTTTTTTTAAATGTTTTTATTAATCTCTGAAAATGACAGGTGTCAAGGGCCTTTTGTGATACACATACAAAAAACTTGTGGTCAAGAGGTCATATCACTGCAATGTATTAGGCAGTAGCCTTCTCTCTTGTGGAATTTTCCTTGTTTGAAGTTTTTCCAATGAAAGATACTTGCTGTAATGCACATCAGTAAAATGATCTTTTTGGGAACAGCTTTACATGGAAAAGGAAGCTATGAGAATACTTTGGTATTGTGTATGGCTTTTCTCTTAACAATTGCATGTTCTGAACTCCCTGGGATGCTATTAAGCACACAAAGGATATATGGCTTACCCAGAACATATGTATTTGGGGATTTAATTTTATAATTATTATACTCTTCATGAAAACAATTGTTTGGATTTTTTCCTTCTACTCTTAAAAGAGTTCTGACGCCCTGAATAGGAAGTTGCATATTTCACTAAGCTAGTTTGCATTTTATTGTATTTTATCTGCTCGTTAGGAGTACTACAACTCAGAAATAAGTGCAGCATATAAAGTAAGATATTTGCATGCTCACACATGAAACAGAAATGGGATGGTCTGAAAACTTATTTTGATGTGGTTAAAGTGAGGCCAGTTGTTACTCTGAGGCAGCCATTTGAGGCAGGTTTCAGAACCTCTCCTCGAACTCTATACTTATTTTTTAAACAGAATGGACAAATTCTTAAGGCTCCTCTTTGTCTTTGGACAGATATTTTCAGTGAAGTTAATAATAAGTTACATAATCATTAGGAAAATTAAAAAAAAAAAGTTAGTGGTGAAGATTTTGAATGTTTATATAAAGTTCAGTTTTGAAAATATGTCTTTTTTGACACACCAGTCACCAAAAAGTGATTTGGTCTAGAACCTCTTGAAGTAGTTTTATGATACGGTGATCCTGCTAGAGACAGGTGTTTTTTTCCATTTTTGTTCAATTGTTTGGGGTAGGTGTGGAGAAGGCAGATTAGTGACAAAATTACAAAGACAAATATAAAGCAGCTTTGAGATACCCACATCAAAGTAGGGTCTCTAATTAGGGATTTCGGAAAGCTGGATTATAAAAACAGGAGCCAGTAGATTGTTCACAAAGGGCCCTGAGAGGAAAAGGAAGTGCTCGATTAGCTCTGCCATGCCACAGCATCATGCACGGGAAGAAATGGGAAATTCAAGGAGCATATGCTATTTAAAAAGTTAAGAAAGATGAGAACTGCTTTTTTTCTGCTTCTGGCAGAAACAGGTTAAAGATACCTGTTTACTGTTTTCATCTGGATCAGGACTAAGAGCAATACTGATTCCACTGGTTCTGATCCAAGGAAGTTCTGCAAGATTTACATTGCAAATTGCTAGGAAACAATATTTTGATTTTTAAAATAATGATCTGTTTCCTTTTGCTTCTGGCTGTCTGCGCTGTGCTTGCACATGTGTGTAGGCAAGTGAGGATTTAAAATTAATTTCTTAATATTTATAAATATAAATTGTTCTTTGCAGATTTGAGAGATAGGAAAGGAATAGACAACGAATCCAGGATGGGATAGTATCAAGGGGCTGAAGATTTGGGGAATAGATACTATGCAGTTTTGTTTAAAAGTCTTTAAAAACACAATAATTTTTGAATTAATTTGGAAGACTGGAAGTAGGCTGCAGAGGTAAGATAGGCCACTGCATTTACAGGAGGAAAAAGGGGAAGGAACAGAAGATAGAGGGTGGGAGTTACAGGGAACTCTAGTAGTTACAGGAGGGCAGCAAACATGGAAAAGAATGGAAAAAAGATAGTGAGAATAATTAAGTGTAGAGGAATCTATATCCGTAATTAATAAACTTTACATCCAGTATATTTTTAAAAATGCTCAGTGTTATGCTTCAGGTCCATAATTAGATGGAGATAAATCTGTGTTTTCAGTAGCATTGAGCAACCAACAGTGATAAGAATATGGAAAGGAAAAGAAAAATGTATCTGGGAATGAACAGTTTAGGAATTCATTGTGTTTCTGATTGCTGTATAAACCTCTGTCCCTCATTGTACCACTTCATGGTATTCCCCAGTATGTACAAAACGTTAGATATCAAGATCATAGCAGTGAAACACTGTGATGTTTCGAACTTCTATTCCTACTTTAACAGTTCATTTCTAACAATCTGCTGAAATTTTTTATTTTGATGTACCTGTATGTATGATGATGGCTAAAACTAAGGGCTAGCAGTTGTATCCAGCGTGGGATGGGGATGAAAGTTAGAGTTCAGCTTTGCATTTTGTGAGGATGAACAATGTGAGGAATAGGCCACTTCTAAAATTCAGGTATAATATCTTTGTCAACATTAAATATGTAACTGCTATCCTAGTGGCTGCAACGGGAAGGAGATACCGAACACATAACAGTTATAGTTGCAGTTTTTTAGCTGTTTGTACTATTTTTGAACAGCAGAATGTCACAAACCATGTGGAACAGTATAGAAAAATACATGAGTATTAACTTTGGGAATTGCTAAAGGAAAGGAAATGCAGAAGGAAGGATAAAGAGCTACAGAGAGACAAAAAGCAGAAACAGGAGAGAGCTAGTAGAGGACAGAATTAGAATTTACCCTGGAAGTGATAATGTTTTCTCAATCCTTGAATGACTGAACGTGACAAAATAGTACAGACCAAATAATAAGCAACATTTACAAGTACAGTTAATAAAGAAATGCAGTATTCTAACTTCAGCTGTTCTGAAAACTTCCCTCTGACATCACAGTAGGTTGATGGAAATGTCTTGTACTAAATTTGTACTTTCAGCCTTCAGACTATTTTTGATCTGTCAGCCTAACAGTCTGCACATAGCTTATAATGTCAGTGACATTAAATAGTTAAGGCCATAGTTTGTGTATCTTACCACATCCTGGGAATGTATTTCATTATTTTTTATGAAGAGGTAATGTCTAGTTTTCAGTATCTTACCTATAAATGAGAATATCGAATGTATTTTCATTTTCCTGTAGCTTATATGTATACCTTCTAATACAGTACAGCATCATATAATTTGTTTGTGTGGCCTTCTAGACTCCTAGTATCACTGCTGAAATGATATCCTCATTGCTCCAGATGAAAGAGTCCTTCCTTCTCTTAGTTTGATAGATTGCATCACTTTCCATTGTGCTGCTTTCTCATATACTCTGTACCTGGGAACAACTCACACTGACTGTGGTCAGCGTTTCACTTGAAGATCAGCCGGAAAACTTAAGGTCCATAGCCTTTCATGAACACAAGTTTACAGAATTGTAAGTGAATATACATAGGAAGACAATACCATGGACATAAGCCAAGGTAGTGCTAGGGCATGCAACTAAAGTGAATAAAAAGTAGGTGAAACATTCTTAATTTTTGGAATTAGAACTTCTTGTCAGTAAACTGCTAGGTATTGGATGGGCTGGAAAAGGGAGCTGAAATCTAATCTAAGGTAGACAAATGAAAGCTTGAAGAGGTGCATTAAGTAAAATATCTCTTTCAAAATACTGAAAGCCTTCAAAACCCAGGATTTATTAGAAATTGAAGTGTTTAGGTTTTTTTGAGGACTGAATCTCAGGTCATTAATGTAAGATGGAATAATGTGCAACTTTCTTAAAAGCTTGTTGGGCCATTAGTAAGATCTAAGTAGTTCTTGTTTTCTGTCCCAGCTCTCTTATAACAGTTTTTAGTAACTTACGTTTATTCATTAATTTGGAGTTTTCTTGACGTATTTCCCCATTTTACAGAAAATAGGAGACTGCTACTGTTTCCAAAACTGTTTTAACCTGAATATAAATGTATATACTGGGGAAGCTGAACAGCGTGTGTGTTGAATCAAGCTTATAAAATTATGACATTCAACATTTTTGTGTGTGTTTATTTTTTTAATAATACTTTTCTGAGGGGTTATAAAAAAGTGATGAATTAATTTCCCTTTAAGTACCTTATGGGAGAAGAGAAAGAACAGGCAGGTAGGTCCAATCTGGCGTAACTGAAATACCTTAAAGACCACAAAAAGGGGATGTGGAAGAGAATCTAATAATATAACTTCAAATAATATCACTTCAGGGAGAAAAAAAAAGCCTGGCAGAGCAGATACCCTCTTATTCTTTTCTTCCATTAAAATAATGAGTATTCTAATTTTATCACATTATAAACTACTCATTTCTTCATGGACAAATATTTCCAAATTTTGGTAAGCAAACTATTCGGTTTGGCAGCACGGATTATTATTTTATTGTTGTTTTTCATTCAAAAGTGTTAGTGTCTCAAATAGCCAGTGATAAAGCTGAAATGAAACATTTTGCCCAATTTTAGAAAAAATACTTCTGCCTGTGAGTAGTAGCCAATTTATTTTTAGATTAAAGTTATCTTAAAATCCTTACAAGGATGATTCCACAGTTCTTTTTTTTTTTAATGTTATGTCTTAAAGAAAAACAGGTAAGATTGACATATTTTACAGTTGTCTTTAGCGCCTTTCTTACTCAGTATGAATACTGAAATATTTTGTATTAGAGATTTCCTTTCAAAGTAAGATGAGCACTTCTGTTCATTAACATAATTTGAGGATTTTTTTTGTAATAATTGTGTAATATCCCTAAAAAAAAATCACTACAGTCTAGTTGCTACAGCCAATACATATATTCCCTTGGGCATTGCAAAACAAATATTTAGCATAGCATTGTGGTTCAAAGAAACAAGGCTGTAGGAGAAAGAGAGTCAAATAGAAGAAAAGTCATTAAAAACAAGTCAGTGGCATTATATTTTTACAGTGGTGTGTTTATACATGGTCCCACATGTTTTTGATTGCCGATCAGACAAATTGCTCTCCAGCCAATCTTCTCACCTTCACAACAGCATTTGGAAGAAATACTCTCATCTTGGCATCCAGATCTGTGTTACCAGGAGTTTCCTTTTTGTTGGGGCAACCTGTGGCTACTTCTGTAGGAAAGATTAATGCCCGATTTTTGCTGCTCAGGTGATGTGAATCAATTGTATTCAAGGATGAATACAGACCATTGATTTTAGAGGGATTTGTATCTGCTCAGCACTTTTTAAAAATGTCTTATTTGGGTGCCTGGCTTTAGACACCTAAGTTTGAAAATGGTGTCCTAAATGCTTTTGCCGAAAGGTGAAAGGGCTTGATGGCATTGCTTCTTAGTTAAAGCAAGACAGGGATGATTCATGGCTTAGTTGTTTTATCCAGGCAAAACAGGCAAAAAGTGATCCACCTCAGTTAGGGGTAACTGGAATACAGGATCCCCGGGAACAATATCCTGTGCTGTTGTCAAAAGACCAACTACATTTTGTCAAAATTTCACTAAGGAAAATGGAACTCTCTCTTAAGAGTACTAGAACTATTTTTTTCTTCTGCACCAAAACGTGAGCAATACTTGGCAGTCAGTGTCACATAATTTGATCTGCCATAATTCCTACATAAAAAGAGGGAAACTTTTTTTAGACAATAAGTCAAAAATGATACAGATGTTCCCATGGCTAATTATATTTTTTGCTACCACATGCTCTGGCTTTTTGATAGGCAGGACTAGATATCATTTCTCAATGTCTTAGGACAAAACTAACAAGTTTGTTTTGCTTCTTTATAAAAAGAAGTAATTACATCATGCATGATAGTTTATTCAATTAAATTACATAACCCTTTCACTTAAGTCTTGATTCGCAAAAGCGTGTTTAGGGTGGAGCAGGGATTAGATCTCAGAAGTCATTGATTCCAAGTTCATTACTTATTCTGTAAGTCAAACTGCCTTCAGATATAATCAGCATGTCATACAGATGTATATGGACACGGTTTTCTTTGTCTGAGTCCAGGTGTGATCCCTGATTTGTGCTTACTATTTTTATTTGAATTTGATTAACATACGTATGGCTTAAATCTTGAAAACATCGATGTTAAAGGTGTTCATATTCTGTGAGTGTACCTCAGTAAACCTAAACTTAATATGCCAAGCTTTTTTTACGCTTTTTTTAAAGAAAAAAATATGCCAGGAAACTTCATCAAACTTTTATTAGTAAAAAAACATGCAAATGTATTTATCCTAGACCACAGCAATTGCACTTAATGGTATCTCTGTTGAATGTGACCCAAGCATCACTATAAATTTCTGAATGAATGTCTTTGAAAAGCAGATTTGTTAAAATCCTGTAATTAAAATCTTGTAATGTTTATCCATCTTTGTCTTCCAGAGAAATAAAGGTAAGTTAAACTGGACCTCAAAATTTTAGCTGAAAATCTTTCTCTTTTCAGAAGCCTGTGTCCAGAGTCTTTTAGTCCCTTTGCCACTTGTACAGCAGTACAGGGTTAGCATGATACAGTCTGTTGGTCTGTAACAATTCCTAACAAATAATGTATCTATAACTAGAAACATTAAGCTACATATTTATGAAGCATTCCACAAGCCTATGCAGTTTCTAAAAGGTAGTAATAGCAAATGCCTAAGATCCAGAAAACATTGCGATCTTTTCAGAGTAAATACAAATAAGCAAAACAAAACCCCTACGAGAAAAGCTCGCCCATTAAGGATCTGTTGCAAATGTCTTGCAGCGAAGGAGAACGTACAACATATTCCATTAGTACACATAATATATTGGTACAGTAAAAGCAGTTTCACATGGCTAGGGGAGCCTTGTAGCAGAGACTGGACTACTGTTCTGAACTACGTAACTTGCTATATTTTTCTATTTGACTACACATAATTTGCAGCTTAAGTGCTTTGTTACAATTCCTTATTTGTAAACGTCAGGGCACCGCAAGGGCCGGCTGCTCCCTAAGAGCTGGGGGCCGTGGGGGATCCCAGGGCCGCCAGGGCAGGGGCCTCTCCCCCAGATCCGTCGCCCGCCCGAGGGAGCAGGTCCCGGCGCAGCCGGGGCAGCCGCAGCCCGGGGGGCGGCGGGCACCGCCGCGGGGCCGGGGGGGTCCCGTGTCTGGGCCGGGGCCGGGGCCGGGGCCGGGATCGGAGCCGGCACCGCGGCGGCGTCGCGGGGCAGCGACTGACAGCCCCGGGCTGGGCCGAGACGGGGCCGAGACGGGGCCGAGACGGGGCCGGTCCGGACGGGGGGAGCCCGGGGAGGGGGCAGCGCCGCGAAGGCCTGTCCAGTAAAGCTGAGTAATTGAATAATTTACCCATTTAATATACATTCATTCTATCTGTGAGATAACCACAAACAGATTATTTTCCTCAAATTTATGTTTTATACTGCCTGCTTGTGCATATGTGTCTGTGCATGTCAGTTTTAAATTTGTTAGCCTGAGAAGAAATCTGTGGGAATGGCAGGTATTTTTGCTTACTTATGTTAAATAGTTGTGATTGGCTAGATAAATCACATGGTATTGTTAACCCTGGATATAGAGAAAAAAATGTACAAAGTGGCACTTATTAATTAAAGATCACAAAACAGATGGTTATAAGAAGCGTCTACTCAGCTGCTTAAATAAGACAAATGCAGTCTATTAATACCAAGAAAGCTACTCTCACATACTGTAAGTCTGACATACATACACAAGCAAGGAGTTTTATATTAAGACTAATTTATTTCTGCCTCATTATGCCTGTAGCTCATAAAATCATAAGACTTTATGATTGTGAAATATATAGAATATAATTTAATCTCAGTTTACAGTGGTTTCATTTGTGTCCTGACCCAAGCGAGTTCACAGGCAGAAGGGAATGAAGCTTCCATAGATACCAATTCTAGTACTCTATGTTATGTGATGATACCTAGGTGTAACTTAGAAAATCTTGGGAGATGGAGGAGGATTCTTATAAATCTCACTCATTCTTATATATGTACTTCAAAATAGAATAAATTATTCACGCAACATACGTTTTGTGTATATGATTATATCATCTCAGTTTACATCTGGAGATCTTGATATGATTATTACGTTATCATTACTGATACATGGAGAACCTTCCAACTGAATAGTTATTAAATATTGAGATGTTCTGAAGATATGCAAAATTAAAATTTTAATTTCGCATAATATCTTCACAGAAATATTTCAGCTGTTTTATATTTTTAAAAGATACTAAAATGTAAGACCTCAATATTGTATGAACTAACTGCTTGCCAAATTTCATAAATGCTATTTAAGGCATATACAATCCTGTATACTTTGCTATATTAATATAGGACTAAAGGATTGGAAGAGGTTTTCTTGGTCATGGAGTTCAGTCACCTCCTATTAAAGGAAATCCCAGAAATGTATCAAGCTCCACATAAGTTTATCCAGCTTCAAATGCACGCATGTACATGTATTTTGGATTCTTATAGCTAACAAAACTTGCAAACTAAGCAGGTAAGTGAATGGAGAAAGGGGTAAGAGGTAAACAAAGTATTATTAGAAAATGAATTAAGAAGCTCTGATAACACAGGCAGAGCAATTCATCCCAGAAGCAAGGACAACAACAACAAAAGCCCCAAGATTGTACACAAGATTGCATTCAGTTAGATTTTTGCCCTAGGCTTCAGTGAAGCCAGGGTTTCACCCTATGTTCTCACTACTGGCAGATGAGCTACAGTAACAAGTGATATTGAACTATACTAAAATAGCTCTGTTTTTTATAAATCAAAGATGTTCCCATAAACAATTACCAATTTGTGGCAGACTGCCAAGTGTATATTACTATAACCACCAGTGATCATGATGGGTATTGTCATGCGTTTCCCTCTCTGAATCCACCTTCCAGAATAATTGTGGTAACGGCTTATTCACAGCTTGTTAAATGATACTTTTTTTCAGGGAAATATTGGGCAGAACACAGTGCCTCTAACACACTTCCTGAACACAGCAGACAACCAGAAGTCTTCAGCACTGTGACAGTAGATTTATTCATCTTCGTTCTGGAAAATGGCTTGGGTTAAAGGGTGTGACTGAGCCCTTATTAAAACTTTTGGAAATGGTATGTTCATTCAATGAAAAGATTGAGAAAAGAATATAACTGTAGCATCCTTACCTTTAAGAGCTTCAGGATCTTTATCTTCTCCCTCTCACCATTACAGATCCATTGACTTTGGTGAGACTTTGGTGATAGTACAGTAAACAACTGGCAGCCCTTTAAATTGTTTACAGCGTGGTATTAACGATCAGTATGATACAAATGTTTTGTTTGATACCTCCTTACAGGAACTTAGGTAGGACCTTTAAACTTCAAAAGTAACCGTCATCTGTCCATGAAGGAAGTAAGTGTAACATGTATGATTTTGGATACACTGTTGGCTCTTCTGGCTACAGGGCAAAGGGAATCCCAAAATCTTAGCTTGTGCTTCTTTACTCATAACCTTTTCTGGGTAGCTGTATGCATGTTTTGATCTTGTGTAGGTCTCTTATTGCTGAACTATTACTTTTCTAAAATTACTGAATTTGTGATCAGACACAAACATTTCTCAATCTAACCTCAAAACATAAGCTAACACATAAGAAGAAAATTTTTTCATTCACTTATTTATTTCACATACTAGGAGGTACATCAACATGTGTACCACTTTGCATTTTAAAAATATGTAATCTTCCTTATATCTATGACAGTAAGACCATGTTTTGCCTACAGGTTCCTCTTTATTTTGGCCTGTTAGTGGCAAACTGACTTTTATATGATATATCCCCTTTGAATTGCAGTTGAAAACTGAATCATTGCACACAAAATACTGCTTCAAATTTTGTCAAGATGTCTGATGTTTTTAGTAACTGAAGTTGAACTATTTTTAAAAGGTGCCTAAGAGCCTGGTTTGATATAATTAGTCATTCATTTTTAAATATTTTATTGTAATGCCATTAATCATGATCCTAAAATATTCCTCTCTCTGTTGTTCTCCAAAGGAGCCTCAGCACTTTGCAAGGTCAAGCAATAAAAAGTAGTGATGGTTGCTAATAGCCCAGTGTGAGAGTCAGTATCTGTGGCGTCACAGAAGTAGAAATATGGAGCCTTCTCTTGCATTATTTTAGTACCCAAAACACCTGCTGAAGTAAAAAATCAGAGGGCGAATGTAAGTCAGGATGTTTAGGTCACCATAAAACGAGCAGGGATGTTCATCTCCTCTTGAATCAACAACTTCCCTTTGTTTTGTTTCTGATTTTTTCTTCATATGTAAAGAAAACAGAACATCATTTCTGGCCAGCTGTCCAAATTAGAGCAGTCCAGGGCATGACTGTTCATTGATTTCCTATTTGATTATGAGTGAACAAAAAATACAGAACTCTGTTTAAAAATCTGCTTTTGAAATCCCATTGAAGAGGATCAAGAAATGGAAAGCATTAGGAATATAGTGGTGGTCCCCTGATCTGCCTCATTAGTTCAATGGGATTTCAAAAGTGCAGGTTTTAAAATATTGTTCCCATACATTTTTTGAATTCTAATCAAAAGGTAAATCGATCAGCTGTAATGTCTTAGATGTAAAGCCTGCAGTTTAAATAGCTAGCCAGAAATTGCCCATACTCTTCTTGATATATGTTTAAAACAATTGCTGTATGATGGGGTAGCAATCACTGGAAGGATAAGAGGACTTAAAAATATATTTCTTTCAGAGTCATAACAATAAAACATAGTTCCATTTGCACTTTTTGGAAATAAAAGTGATTTAATGTAAAAACAACTTGGAGTGACTTTATCTTTGAGTATTATTTTTGCTTAAGACATCAAGTTGCAAACTGCACTTGGCAAAGTATTAATGCTGTCATCATTAACCAGCACCCAATCCATAGATAATAATCTTTTGTGCCTACTAGAGTATATTTTGGAAAACAGAAAGTTGCATTAATATACAGAAATTAATGAAAACAACTGTATGTTGTATAGCAAAAAAAAAATGCTGGTTATGCAGAATGCATTTTAGGATATTGTGAAAATTACAATACCTTACAGAATTTTTCATTAGCATTATAACACACATAGATAGAAATATTACAGAAGTTAACTTATGAAGTACTGATTTTAAATCAATATTCATGAAAACGCATGAGCAATTTTTAACATTTTTCTTATTTTAACATTTGTCTAATTAAATTTGACTAAATTTCTAATCAAATACAAGAATAAAAATGCAATCTGAAAGCAAATTTTCTGGCCTAATTTAATCAAATATACTTTTTGGCCAATATAAAGAATAGAAATATTAGTATGAAATGCTATTAAGAATAGTAGTGTATTTACCATTCAATATAAAATAATTTCCTCTAACACTTAACAATTTTATATAAGAAAACGTTTGGACTTTCCCTTACAGTTACTTCAAAGAGGTTCTTTATTTAACTTTGAGACACATTTTGTAGTGGAGTTAGATCTTCTGCTGATCTTAGGGGATTTAAACCTGAGTAAAGGTCACAAAATGTAAGTTAAGAGACAGTTTTGGACAGAAATACAGTAAGCATTGTATTGCACAGCATACCATGTGGACCTTTATGATTTGAGCTTTTTGGAAGTGAAGTATCATATTGTGGCCATTCTGAGAACTGCTGCAATAATTTTCATTTTTCTTTAAAACTTTCTTCGCAATTGACATACAGTTCACACTTGGAAAACTTACTTTTCTGATTTAAATATCAGTACAGTAAGAAAGTTAAAAAAGGGGGGAGGGGGAGCACAAAAAGCAGTTTGTCAGGCACCTGATTCGAGGTGGAACAGGAAGCATGTTTTGCTTGTTTTTTGACATCCTGACTGACTTGATCCTCTTTCTATATATAGATTTATACTCCCATAGTGCTTCTAAAGACAATTTTGTAACAGAGTTGTTGGATGGAGAAACGTTAGAATATACTTCAGCAGACATACTGATATAAAGATTGATAATTCGGTTTATTCGCGATGCCAGTTAAGAGTATCTAAGCATTTAGATATGGACCCAAAGAGAATCATATTTTTGGCACATTAAAAAAAAAAAAAGTGAATGTGTGTAAAAACTACATACGTTAGTTGCTTTAAATTGTCTGAAAATTAACTTGTGCTCCTTATTTATTGAGCTTTTGATAATGGATTTGGATAGTTTGAGCTCAGAACAATTTTTAATTGGTTAAATGTTTCCTTTTTTGTATGTAGGAGGATGCATGCTACCTGATTCCATCTTCTTTCTTATAAGAGATATGAATAACTTGCTTATATAAGTGACTTGCTTAAATATATATGGACAGATTTACATATTCAGGACTGTATCCATTAAAAAACAAAACAAAACAAAACAGGAGGTGATGATCTGTGAAATGAGGACTTCCAGAGTTCATAAGAGGCTGCAGTCCATCTTGGATGTAAATACCAGCAGGAATCTTTTAAAAACTTGGTTGGAGGTAATGCACCATTATAACTCTTTGTATTGTTGGGCCTTAAAAACTTATTGAAGTTCTTGGTCCCCATTGTGCAAGACACTGTACCAGTACAATAAAAAGACAGTTTGTTTCCTAAAGAGCCAAGAATTTTGTGTCTTTGAAGAGGATTCAGTAATTATAGCAAAAACCAAGCACAAATACCTTCCTGTGTAACTGAATAAAATTTGGTGTCACAGTGTCATCCACATTATAGTAGTGGTCTTTAGACCACAGATGTTTCTTTTTTGATGTAAGTCAAATGTAATGTCAATCTCTGAAGTCTTATTTATTGTTAGTCAAGATTACCTAATGAAACTGTCTTTCTCTGGATTCATTTTTAGAGCAACTGCGATGCTAAAAGGCATTTTTGTTAGTAATTGTCGTATTAGAACTTTGTTCTCAGCATGTTCTTAGGAAGATTCACGGGTTCACCATTAGCTTGTTCTGAGCACACAGAAGAAAACTGTACAACTACATTCATTAGTTAAATTTTTGGGAGAACTAATTGGCAATAATATGGACAACGCAGATTGTGTTTCCTTCCTGTCAGCTTCTGCCAGCTCCTTGCCCCATTCTCTTCATCTTGGGCAGCAGTTGAAGGGTCACAGAAAAGGCCATGGTTGCCATGCCATGGAAGACATTAGGAGCTCTATCTCTACATCTCACCTTAAAGGGGCGCCTTTACTTCCCCCCTCCCCTTATTAAGGATCCCTGTCAAATAATTGCCTTCCCTATACATTTGCCAAATTCTGACAGTTCAGTCTTTCTTCCTGCCTAGGGGAGTCTTGTCTCCTATGAAGATGATAACAAAAACTCACCTTCTCTTGTCTTAACCTGGCAATAGAAACTGGAAAAGCAGTTTCATTTTTTCTGTAATAGCTTAATGTGCTGTTGCAGAATATAACAATTCCCAAACCGTACTGAAGGTCTTATTTACCTTCTTTCTCTGTAGCATGGGAGACAAGGAGGCTTATGCCTCTATCAGTTATCCTCTCCTCCATCCTTCGAATAGCAAGGAAGATGTTCTTGCAAATGAAAAAAAAAAAAAACTTTTTAAAAAGTATTCTCTCATCTTAGTTTCATAGAGAAACATTTGCCTTTTAAATTGCTGGGATGCATTTTCTTTTTTTGAACTGCTATGATGAAACACAACTTCATAGATCTTTAGGAAATGTTGTATTTCTAGTCATTTAGTCAGCAGTGACTTTGTTTCCTGTGTTCAAAAAATAACTTTGAATTGATTGCTGACTTTGTTTCATGTTCATAAATAGTTTTAAAATGGTGCAGTTTAATAGTGAGAGCACACTGAAGAGTTCTGCGGTGTCAGAAGAGGGAGATGTTGTGGTGTTCAGTCCATGCTGGTTATATAAGTGTGTGTATATTTCTTATTTTCACAGTGGTGGTATGTTCTTTTAATAGTACAAAAGAATTACAAAATTTTTTCCTTCAAATTTAAGGAAACGCTATATATTTCATAAACACTGCATCTTTTTTCTAATCCAACAAACACCTGTGATTAGACAGTTTACTTTACTGCCTTACTACAGAACTGTGCAACATTAAACCCTGAGGCTTCTCCCTCCCAATAAAAATGGAAACAATGTGAAAAAAAATCCCAGTTCTATAAGAGTTGCCTATTAACAGTGTTTCTAAATCTCATACATACAGTCCCAGTAAGCCAATGATGGAGTAGCTCCCATCTCCACACCTTCCTGTTTGGAGTTTGCAGTATAAGCAATCCTTAAGGTAGCATTTGCATTTGCTGGCTGCTGATTGACTTCATTAATTTCTGTTTGAGGCTGAGGAAAGAGAATAGTTTTGTTTTTACTTTTAACTGACCTAATGTTTTTTATTAGCTCTTAAGTGAATTCAGGCACATCATGAAATGCATATACCACTTTAAGATTTACTCTGTTCAGTCTGCATAAAAACCAAATGGCCAATTGCCGGGGGAAGATGCAGATTAGCATGTCAAAAATAAGGCTATATTCTTTTTAAAATTTAATGCACTGCAACTATCAATAATATTTCATTACAAATAAAATGTTAACCTTCTCCCCGATGTATTCATTTTGTTCTCCTAACTTTGGTCTGAAGAAAACTATTTCTTATTTCTAAGACATCTGTCTTCAAGGACAGTTCTGGCCATTTCCATTTTTTTGTTAAGGTTTTCTTATTATTGGAGGTGCATGAATTTCAGGTGATTTTTCAAATAACTTTATGTGAGACTAGTAAATTTAGCAAGGTCTCATGGGTTGCCATACAACAGAGGATATTGCTTCCTTAGGGCACCTGTCCTCATTGCATGTATTACTAAAGGGAAGGGAATATATTTGGTGCCTGGGTGTCTCCTCCCTCACCAAACTGTGCATTGACAAGCACAGTTGTGCAAGTTTACTAGGAAAACATTCTCTACAGGCAATAGCCCTCTCACAGCCACCGAAGAAAGGGTTACCATCTTCCTTACAAGTCACTTCAAGGCAAAGCAATAGCATGCTGGTTCTCCTCGGGATCTACAAGGTATAACATCATAAGCCAGGCAGGAGCAAATAAAAATCAGAGAAATCAGAGAATTTTTCAAGCCCTACTGACTGCTAAAATGATATTTCAAATATTATGTGTATTTGTTCAGATGCCATTAGGTTCTGCGTGAAAAATCACTTACCTGACACAGCTGCCCATTTTAGCTGGTTAAATGATGACTGGCAGGTTTTAGAAACTAGGTTCAGAGAATCAGGGAGCAAATTGCACACCTTGCTTACCAGACATTCAGCCTGCAAATTTTGTGAGATATACACTCTTTCTAAAATCAATACTAAAATGTATACAAAATCTGATTAAACATAGTGTATATGTATTTATGCTGGTTTCTGCAATTAAAAGTCTTTTTACTAGAGTTCAGCACAAAAGTATTTGAATTCTGAACACTATTTGATTTTTCCCAATTCTAGCTTGTGAAGGCGATTATTATTGTGAGGCTATGGTTTTATTTCAGAGTAGATAACTTTCTATTTCAGCAGAATTACTTATGCACATCTAGCAGTACTTACTGTTTCTCCTTTGTTGCTTCTTTTTCAAGTTAAGAAGTTTTAATCCTGCAGTCTTTCAACCAGGGAGTGAAAGCAATACTAAATGATTTAAAAGACCGGTCACAAAACAGAAATGTCTAATAAATTGTCTAAGAAACCAATTCAGCAAACACTCTGTAGACTGGAATTTGTTTGCTTAAGCTATCTGGGAAATCTTTTCTAATAGCTCATTTAATATTGGACTAGACTAGCAGTTTTAGAATAGATAACAGATAACATTAAAACATAAATAACTCAAGCAGTGCTAATTTTGAGTCATCAGACACCAAAAATTCTTATTTAGTATCATAATTCTTTGTCTTCTGTTTTTGATATTTATTTGAAAAAGCAAATATCAAAATAACTGTAGTATGCTTGTATAGCCAGTAGCTTTACCATGTTAACGTTATAACTAGTGTTTTCTGAAAACAGTTCTGTTTCATTTTCACTGTCAGTATGTGAAGCAGTAATGTATATTCACTCATATAACCTCTGTTTTATCTGTAAAACAGAGAAAAGCAAAAGCATCTCCAGTTCAGCAGCTGTCTGGATTATATGCCTATAGGGTCAGCACATGTGCACATTTATTCTGGAGCCTGCTTTCTGCTGACAGGCTTTTTTGCTTGTGGTTCCCCCCTCTTTCTGTGCAGGTTATCAGGACATTCTGGTACTGGTACTTTTAACGGGGTGCGGGTTATCAGAGATGTTGATTATATATGTAAAAAGAAAGTAATGTGAAAGCTTTGCCTTAGATTTTACCTGCTGTTAAGCTGAATGCAGCCATGAGGAGGGTTGTTATGTACGGCTATATCTTTTGCTGAGGAGTTGGTGCACTGAGATGGGCTGCTGTTGATAATCAACACACATCAGTTATGCTGTCACTCCAGCCATGCATTTTCAGCGCTACTTTCGATTACCCCTTTCCCCCAATGTTTTTTTCATAATCTTCTCTTAAACTGTTATCTAACCGTTTAGCTCCACCTTCTCCCTTGCAACCACTTACATCTTCCTCCTTATTTCTAGCTTTTTTGTAGCACCAGTCCCACTCATCTTTCCCTGACAATGATCAGTGACAGTTTTGATAGCTGCCTCAGGAACATGCTACCAATAGTAGCTCTGCTCTTTCCAGTACAGTCTTTGTGCTGTCCTGTTCACTTTGCATGTCTTCGTATATGTTTTTTAGCTTCTTCCGCAGGGGAAGTTTCTTAGAGCAGCTCTATACTTTTTTGACCATTTTTCCTGCCAGTTCTTTTCCCTGTACATTCATTGTGGTGGCCTAAGCCTCACATCCTCACACTTTTTTTTTTTCATCTAGTAATTTTTTTCCCTTTTGGCTATTTTGTGAGACATCAAATTTAACCTTAAACCCTACACTTACCAGTTTTGCTTTGGGCCTCTTCCTTTCCTAACTTTGGCCTTAGTCCTACCTTCTTTCTGACCTGACTAGGCTAGAAAGTGTACTGACTCATTTGCTTCCAAGGAGGACTAGGTGTTCTTCCAGCTGGACTTCCTTTGGAAGATCTATTCCATCTTCCTGGCTTCCTTCAAAATCTACCTAGCAGACCTACACTATGCTTTCTTCTTTGCATGGATTTTGCCCTGCAGGCTGGAATTATTAATGTTTCTACAATTTCTATTTAACAGCAGCTTCCTGTACTGTTTTCTAGTATTTTTGAAGTTCCATCTACAGTGTATTGAGCCTAAATTCGTGTGTACTCCAGTGATACAGCATCCCTATAGCCACTGATAAATTTGAGACACAGGCATCTGGACCAAACATTTTCGAAGTTCTTTTGTGGCCATTTCAGCTTTGCAATTTTCTTTATTTTGCTGTGGAAAAACTCAGTTTAGAATAGGAATTACAAAGAAAATAGAGTTGTTGTTTATACAGTTTCATATGCATCTTAAAATCAACACAGAAGACAGTCTCTGTTTTGGAAAGAAGGGTGTATATATATATATTTTTAATGTGAATACTAGCCTGATCATATTTAGACTAAAATTGTAGATATGGTTCCCATCTGACAACGAGCAATGTAAGATTTACTCGTTTGTTTGTGATAGCATGTACATAGATAATGCACACTTTTTGCTAACGCCTTTCCAGACAGCAGTGATAAGATGCCTAGGCTGGCAAGAGAGTTCACCTAGCAGAGGGTGAGAAGATGAAAGGTCCTTTTATGAAATACAAACTGAGAAGCTATAACATAAACAGAATTGCTCTCAGAGAAATACTGGATACCACCTACCTCTACACAACTTTATACACTCTGTAATCTATGTTTTATGCAGATATTCATTTAGTTTACATTGGGGCATGAACAGCTAAGAGGAACTTGAATCCTGGTCTCCCCAGGACCCATGCTACCCAATAATTAGGTCACCTCTGGGTCATCGTTTATCTCTGTTAAAAGAAAAGTGAGATGTGATTTAGATGGTCTAATAAAAGCTGTGGGATTTTCATAATTGAATTTTCTCTAGTTTTCTGCTGTGAGAGATGCAGTGAAATGTCGGTGTCAAACTGGGTTTAGAACGTAGTGAACTCGAGCTGCTGTGAGCCCAGATAATAAAAAGTAAATATTTTTAGTGTAACTTATTGGGATATGTCATTTGTAGAGGAAAACAGCATTTTCTAATCATCAGTACTGAGCAAAGCATCAAGGTGATTTCAAATATTATAATGCTACTGTGGTAAAAATAGTAGTAAAGTAGTTGCACCCTAAAAGTTTCTACCACCTTGGTAGTTATTATCATTTAAAAAAAAAGATTTCATCTGAAATCTATATGAGACTAGCAAGTGAAATAAATCTCTTTGAAGTTAACTAATTTAAAGTCCTTTTAAATTTTATTTTCTGGTTTGTAAGGAAGGTCCTTTATCGCTGCAGAGTGTATCACTGAAGGATCTGTTTGCAGGACTGGAACCTTTACTGTAACTGAAGATCTCTGAAAATCAGAATTATGTCCTAAATGTGACTTTTCCTTTTCTGTCATGCCTGCATTACCCCTTCCATCTCCTACTAATCCCTAGTCTCAAATAGCACAGCTGTCCTTTACATATTCATCTCTTTCCTGTTCCTGTTGTATACAATGTTTTCCCACTTCCAAAAGACCATAAGAATCCAAGAAACCTATATCTTTCCTCCCTAATTCTGTTTTTCTCTATTTTTGGCTCTTCTTGTGTGACTTAGCCTTTTCATTCTCATGCACTCACTGCTTGTCCATAATCAGAGCCAAAGAACTGTGGGGGAAAGGAGGATCTGGGGGAGCTCTTCGCAGGTTCCGCACACTTCCAAGTCCTCCCTCCTCCCTTCTTCTTATATTCTCATCTCATGGATGGCCTTATCAAAACCATGACTTTAATTTCCGCTTTGCCAGTGATGCCAGTCTTCATTGCTTATTACTCCAGTTTTTGTTCAGCCACCTTCATGCTTTCTCTCACGCTGCTCAATAGGCTTGAGAGGAGTTCCCCATAAAAATCTGTAAATCCACTATGTCTGTGTCTTTCCCTGGAAGTCATGTCCATGCAGTACCTACAGTACGCTCAGCAGCGGCTAGTCAGCGATGTTCTGAAATTCTTGCATTTGTAGTAACGATGATCCTTTGTTTGTCCTTGACTCTTGCTCTTTCCTGCTGTGTGTTTGCATGATCTTTTTATGCCATACATGTACGGTGTCAAATCTAATGGGGCCCTAATTTTGGCATCTACACCATACTATAATTAATTAATAACTCTATCCTTTGTTAATTTTGACAACTGCTCGAAGGCTGAAAAGCAGTTGTACTACTAACCATCTGTATAAATGCAAAAATGCAGGAGATGATAGAAGATTGCCCATTCAAGTTGGGTTCTGTAGACGGGTTTATTAACACTTAGCTAGTAAACAGATGCACATTATTCAGACATGCCTGTTTCCATAACAAAAGTAACCTTTGTTTTAGGGATAACAAAAATATTATAATGGCAGAAGGTACCATAAACCTGCAAAAGCATATGTGTGTACATTGTTTAAGGGATTTTGAAACAGGAGAGCAAACTCAGTGTTAAGGGCAGTAAAGTGGAAGAGCCCTTACTGAACTAGCCATTGAAGAGGGGAGAGCATGTCCAAGTCCTCCTCCTTATCCAAGGCACGAGGAAAAGGACCTCTGACTCATTAGCCATTTCCCTTGTTCTCTGGCTATGCATTCATATTTATGAGGTTTCTGAGTTCCTCCAGAGGACTCACCCACATGATGAGTTTTCTTACCAAACCAAATGGAATAAGAGAAATTTCCTCCTGCATTCCGATTACACATTTTCAATTAGATTAAACAGATTGGATTAGATGA
>NW_020450800.1:46532-69032 GCF_003343035.1 Apteryx rowi | reverse complement strand
GAATTCTTTTAATAATCCTGTCAGACTGTTTTTTCACTCCTGCATGATTTTGTGGTAGAAGAACACAGTTTCCTGCAACTTTATTGTTAAAACTTAATGAAACATAATGTCTATACTCTAGCTGAAGAAATTCCCAATACATATATATTTTGGCTGTTATTCATTTTTCCTCACCAACCAGAAGTTAGTGTTTTCCTAGCCATGGCTGACTTAAAATATATTATTAAAGAAATTTCCAAATCTAAATGCTGTCTTTCAGAATGGCTGACATTTCATTATTTAGGTCATAAATTAGGTAATATTTTCTTCCCAGTTAACAGACCGTTTTGGGAAGCCAGAACTCTTCGGTTAAGGCTCAGATCGCAGGCCATTCTTAAAGATGGCAGCTGGCTTCACTTACACATCATAGGGCTATTTTGAGAGGACATATTACCAGTTTTAGATGTCGTTCTCTGTAATGAAAGAAAAATTAACTCTATGCATCTTGTTGATGAGGAGAATTTGAAAGAAGAGGCCAAAGTGAGGAGTGTAGGAGGGAGCCCAAACTGCAGGTCTCCGTGTATATACAATATAGCATTAAAGGCGAGAAGAGGAACAGTAATGGCAAGCTTGAGGAGGAAGGTGGAGAGGTGCAAAGATGTGCTCTTGGGAGAAGACAGAGGTGCAATACTCCGCATAGGAATGGTAAAAAAGTTGGCATAGACTCTCTCCAGCAAAAAGATCAGACTGACCAATATTCTTTTTGCTGCTTTTTCAGAGCAATTCTAATGACATGACTGCTGTATGATACCATGGCTGCCGTATGATATTACTACAGATAATGAAGTTGTTTGGCTATCCTCTTTCCATTCATTAGCACAATTAGAATCCTGTTTAAACAAAACAGTAACTTGCATTTGCTTAGAATGACGTCACCTGTTTAATTTTAAAATATTGCAAGTTTTATTATCCTAAATGACTAGTATGCATTCCTAAAATTAACCTCATGTAATTTTTGTTTGGATGTATGCATGAAACAGTTTATAAACTGGTGGGTCAGAAGTCAGTCCCCTTGTGCTGCTTGAGAAAAAAAGGAAGGAAAGGCAAAAACACATTATATGTACTAATAATAACATTCAGAAGTCCCAGACTGGAGAAAAAATGTGGCATACTGATAATCTATGCCATTTCTCAAATATGGGCCTTGCCAGTCTCAGCCTGCACTACCCCCATTTGGCAGCTGTGTGATGCACACGCAGATTTACATACCCTGAGATCGGTTCTCTCAGGTGCCAGAACATTCCAGAATGTACGCGACGGCATATCTGCACACAGCAAAGCAGATAGCACAGTCCAGTTGTACTACTGTGGGGAGTTTTCCTTCTCTTAACATCCTACCCTGATATTTTTGGTCTGTTTTTCCCTGCTCTGGAAGAGAGGCCAAAAAATCTGTCTTCATACCATTTATGTGAATAGATACGTAAAATATTCTTTAACCTGTTGTTTTTACCTCACTGAATCACAATAGGTGCATGAGAAATTTTACACTATAAAACTTAATTATACTTTCATTCTGTGGTCCCTTGACCTTCTTGAATGTTTTATCCAAACTACTGCAAAGTCTGTCTGTGCACTGTATTTATAGTGTCTAGCACAATGTGCTGCCGTTTCTGATGGGGTTTTTTGCTCTTCTGTAATGATTTCACTAATAATAAAAACCTGTTAGCAAAGCCTGATATCCCTCGATTGTTTTTGTGTAATGTGAAGAGCAGATGTCTTTTTCTTCTTTGTTTCTTCCTTTTAACGGTTAACTGCAGTAAGTGTCTTAAGGGCTTTTCCCATCCTTCCTATCCTTACAGGCCTTTTCATATCCACCTGAGGCTTAATATAGAAACTTCAGTTTGAAGGAGTGGAGCTTTCTCTGGTAATAGAAGAGCAGCACACAGTGTCTCATATTTTTCACACATAGGCTAATGATCAGACAAGTGCTCGCGGGGCTGACTATGTAAGTTCCAACATTGCCTGTGATGTGGATGAGGTGTAAAAGATTCCTCAAGGCAGAAACTGCTGTTCTTGTTTGGTTTTCTCACTTCACTTCTTCTAAGGATGACCACTAATTGTGGCACCTCCTGCAACTCAGGTTGGAAATATTTGCCTGATTCTTATAAAATCCACTTGGTTCATAACTTTGTTGTCATTATTCTCAAGCCCTCTCCAACTTTCTAAGCTTACCGCGAAAATGTCCTTGGAGTCCCAGGCGGTACCTGATTTCTCTGTGTTTGTTCAAAATATGCAGGGTGCAGCAAGAATGCTTTTTCAGTCTTGGCTCATCTTGCTGTAGCAGGCTGCTGTGTCTCTTCTCCAGAGCTTTCATTGCCTTCCCAGCTGACAGCCACACCTGTGGGTTCACTGCGAGTGCACAACCAGGGTTAAATGCCTGGAGCTAGCCAAGCCCTTCAGAAATGTTCCTTAAAGCCAAAAATCAGTCTTAAAAGATGAAAACTATTCTGAGAGGCCAAGTGTTAAATCTAAGATGTCCAGCGAGTCCAGGAATATCTTCAGTTCCTCCTCAGAGAATGGTGACCTGACTTACTGAAGATACAGGCAGTCCTTTTAGCAAGTATGAATTATTACCATTTATCAACAAGGTTATCCAATATTAGTTCATCCAAAAAGAGTATGAAGAGACAGCTTTTAAGTCTTTATTTAAAATTCATTTATGGATTTCGGATCTCAAAATCCCATGAGAAAATGTTGGATGCCAAATGCTTTGAAAGAACAAAAAAAACCCAACAAAAAACATTGGTAGGACTTGACAAAAGTTAAATACAGAAAAGTTAGATAAAATATAGAAAATCAAAGTAGAAAAGTTTCTTTAGTTTTACAGTTCAATTTTCTTTTCAAAAAGGTGTGGAGAGCAAAGCTACTCACTTGTATGCTTTGTCTCTTGAGCAGTAAGGGGAGAGTGATAGGACTTGACTAAATTTGTGGGCATTGTGAGCTATATAATTTAAAGTTCAATACTTTCTAGTTATGAATTTAGCGTATAGTTTTAGCACTTTGGACACCAAAGGTAATTTGTTAGGAATTTTAACCATTTTATGCATGTGTCTTCATACTAGGCACTCTCTTTAAAACCAGAGCATCACACAAAAACTCTGCAGATAACATTATTTTCAAGTTTCAAGTTGGCTCATGCTTATGAGCCAACTGGCAGAAATGGGCACAGTCCTATTCAAGGCTGTTAATTTTTATCATTAATCTCACAGTGAGTTATTAGAATCTAACCTTTCTGAAACTCTGCAATTTTTCCTTTTTAGCTTTTGCTTCAAACATGACAATTTTTAAGGAAGTAAAAACACTTTGGAAAGAAAGCAAGAAAAACTGTTCTATGCAATTCTGTTCATTTCCATTGGACAGGAGAAGCTGTGGTTATTATCTTGAAATCTGATGAAAATGTGTATTATTCCCTTTTCCACATCAGATCTCTTAATATCTTTGATGAGAACATAAATAATTGGATATACTTTAGCTTCTTCAGTTCCCATGAAAAAACAAAGGAAAGAAGATATATATCAGAAAACAGAAGAATTAATGAGGATTGTTTTTCAGATTTTTTTTAATGTAGAATAATCTTCACTTTCATTCTCCTTTCTTCTAACAGTTGCTTAACTTCTTTATGTGGCAGGACAGACTCAAGTCATTTTCCAAAGTGACTGAGCAAAAGTCTGTTGTCCCAATGCCTCTCTCTCTATTCAGTTTGAGCGTGTCTTCATCTTCCATGTCTATAAGACGTATACTATGATACTCCAATTAATAGATTGCTATTTGTTCCAGTGAATTCTTTGCCCTCTTTTTTCCCCCTGTATGATGGGGTAAAGATTGTTATCCAAAAATGAAGCCCTGACTTAACCACAAACTTCTGTTTTTGGCATATTTTTGGGAGAACTGATCTTATCTCCTAAATGCTGTAGGTTCAACTTCAGTCTATGATTATTCAGATTATTAGCCTTTATTTCATACCTACTTTAGTATGGAGAGCTTGCCCATCACTATTGAAGCAGTTCTGTTGGCACATTTCTATGATATGTAGGTTTGATGGAAGCTTGCTTTCAAGTTATACAGTTCTTATTGATCTATATTGTTTCCTTATATGGTCCAGTACCCAAGAATATACAGATTTCTGCATTGGAAATTAAAGGTCTTCCTGTCCGTGCTGCATGTTTAACCTAGGTGTGACTGTAGGTTTGTCTCTTTATTTTCCTTTTTATTCACATAAAGGTCTGAAGTATATTAGGGCGCCCCCATCTACTGATACTTCTTTGACCATTACGTGTTTCAAGATCTTATGGCAGAGTATACTGAAATGCGAGTTCTTGTGTGGAGTGGGCCGATTATAAGAGCTGGTGCTGTTAGCTCTCACCTGCCATCTGAGACAAATTCCAGCTCTGTGAGGACTTCTTCTTTCCTGGTTTAAGAGGTAAAGTAAAAGCTGAGCACTGTGATCACTCTTTTGAATTTGAACTGAACAGAGCAAGGAAAATACCCTTGCAGCAGTCTTGGCAGCCAGGCAGCACACCTCCCAGCTCACATAGGTGCTTGCCACCCTTCAGCTGAGACCCATGGCTCCCTAAAAGGCTGCTGCTCCAGTCTGCAGCTACACGGCGCTGATTTTGTAATGCAAAATATGACTGCAGGCAGAAGTTTGCAGGATAATAGAGCTTTTCCAAGTGCACTGGTTTGTCACTAGTCTCTAGTATAACTTGTTTATCACTTAGTTGATTTCCTCACTCATCTCAGAAAAAAATATGTAGGACTAAGCCACATATTCATTCTTAATAGTCTTAAATTTTCCCTGTAGACAATCTGTAGAATGCAGGTGGAGTAATGTTGAAAGATAAAAGGTTTCCAATTTGCTTGTGTTTTCATTGTTTTCTGAGGGCAAAACTTTTTTTTGCCTAATAAAGATCATAGATTTCCCACTAAAACAGTTTATAAGTTACTGAGCTTGATGCAGTGAATACGCAATGAAATTCTGTGTCACTATTATTGAGGACTTTAGATAAAATAACCGTCAGTTAATTATCTTAATTTTTTTTCTCTTCTGATCAGTCATTCTTAAATTTAACTTCAAACATTTTGGAGCACTGGTCAGTATTTAGTGATCAATAAAAATGAATCGAGAGTATGATCCTGGCAGCATAAAGTAAGCAATCAGACATAGCAGTGGATGTGATTTTTATAAGAAAAGCCAGGAACTTCCAGCTGTTACATTAACTTGCCAAGTAGTTAGTAAGTTTAATATATAATGTAAATAAGTCATCTTTAATTTACAATGTAATTAAGAGGTTAAAGAGATTTGGTTAGTTCATCCCATATTAGAAATGTCCCAATTTTTTTTTTTTTTTAATAGCAAGAGTACTAGTTATTTAACAGGTTTCTTGCATAGGTTAATATGATAATAAAATTTATACAGAATTTTGAAGCTGGAAATATGTGCTACAGCTTTGTTTATTATTCCACCTACTGCCTCAGAACACTGAATTGTGCATTATGCCTCAAAATATGTACTGTTCCTTTGGAGTTCTTAGCGAGGCAATACCTTGTAATTCATTATGCCCTGAAGATAAACAGTACCTCTTGACCTTTTCAAGAAAAGTTGCAATATTTTCTTATTCCAGAATGTAATATTGTACTGAGCTGATATCAACGTGATAAGATAAATGTTTCCTTTTCTAATGTAAACCAGAGTGCACTACATTTATACAAAAGTCTTGGGGGATACTCAAAGCCTCCAGATAAAAAGGGGCAGCTTGGCTATTGTAAATCTGCATTTTTGAATGCTCAGTCTCAAAGCACAGAGGGCAAAGTACAACCAGTCTTGAAGGTGATGGCCAGCATTCTCAGAAGTGAACAGATTGTTGGTTTTGTGTTGCCCAATTTAGGATTCTCCTAAAGA
This sequence comes from Apteryx rowi, assembly GCF_003343035.1. NCBI lineage: Eukaryota > Metazoa > Chordata > Aves > Apterygiformes > Apterygidae > Apteryx > Apteryx rowi. Next base: position 63,094 of record NW_020450800.1, on the reverse strand, counting down.
ATTTTTAAACATATTCAAAAGTATAGGATTTGTTACCATTTGCAAAAAAACTCCTAAAACAGTAAATACCTTTCCTCTCAGTATCAGGATCTTTTGAGATTTCCCGATTAAAGCACATTAGTCAATGCTATGTCTTGTTGAACTTACTCAGTTTATACTATACTGAAAAGTATTCCAAGAAATGAAAGACAAATGATTAATATTTTTTTAATCTCATTTCTTTTTCTGCATTCTGTGCTGTGTTCAGACCACTATTCTCTTTTACTCTCTCAGCTGTTTGTTATTTAATAGGCACGGTTCCCATAGTATGTTTCTGACTGATTAAGTAAGTGAGTTCCCTGTGAATGCGCTCAGTGGCATGGAGCATTGCCAGAGGGAGAAGAGGGACCTGACCATGGCCCTGCCCACGCCGTGGCCTTGCTGCATGCCTGCAATACCCAGCTCCAAAATGAACAGTGAATTTCGCTTGATAGACTTTTTCCAAGTGTTAATGCATAGTCCTAGCCTCTTCTTTCCTGCCAAATTTGCCTCCTAGTTGCCCCATTTACCTTAATATGTTAAATGTTTCTGCATGCAGAGCAATATTCTCAGCTACATAAGTGGCATGCAAAAAACTCTGCTACTCATGTGAATTTTGTTCACAAGAAAGAATGCCTTTAACTCTCAACTAGTACTCCAAAAGTTAACATGATATATTTTAAAATCAGTTCATTATTAAGTATATTTTACTTACACTGTCACTGTATTGGAACTTTATAGATATTCCAAACAGCTTACAGTAAGTGAATGTGATTTTTTTTTCCACAAATAATACTGTTGCATTACAGAGCAGTAACATCTTTCAGCCCTTTTGGGTTGAAAATAGGAGTACTTTAAATATATCAACTGCAGCATATAAATTAGATTCAACAGGGATTAAAATGCAAGAGAAAAGAACAGAGTAAAGAACAGGAGTAAGAAGTAGAACATCATGAAATCAATCAATTTTACATATGCATCTTGTTAATACCATTTGGTTTTGCATTGTTAGCTTGCTAATTTGCTTTTACTTAAGCTCAAGCAAGAATTTTAAAATCTCAGGCCAGCATTTGGAAAGAGGAAAGATTAAGGTCTGTATTCGGGAGTTTACTGGAAAGAGCAAGTTTGAGGGAAGATTTTAAGTTCTTGAGTGAAACAGTATCATGAGGGAAGATGAGCCTGTCATGTAGGTCAACATAAGAAAAGTCTTGGAGTCACTTGGGGAAGAAGACCATAAGCAGAAAAGGAAGCTGACATACTGCAAGAAAAAACTGAAGAGGAGGTTCTTTAGGGGTCGAGCTGAGTACAACTTTGAGAATAAAGAATTTGAATTTCACTTGAAAACAAATCCTGTGTTCACCAGGGAATCAAGCAGAATATATGAATTAGACATTCATATTTTAAAGGAAATAATTGTAAGTTAATGAGTTTTAGATGCAAAGAACTTCAAGACTTGTGTGTGTGTGTGTGTGTGTGTGTGTGTGTGTGCAATGATACATCTTAAATAGATATAGCTCTCTTTTCAGGCATGAACTGATCAGTCCCTACACTTGTAACACTTGTACATACCTGAAGCAAAGGCAGTTCAAAAGTTTGTTCCAGTTAGAAGGAAATTTCTAGAACCCCCCCCCCCTTTTTTTTAAAGCTTATTCACTCTGTTTCATCCCATACTAAAAGAAAGGAGCATACAAGGGCAGAAATAGCATAAATGACTTGCCAGAGTGTTTATAACTCAGTCTGTAGCATATCTCCTCACTCATAGTCGGTGATAGTTAACTGATCTATATCAAATTCTTTCTACAGCTGTCAGTACCTGCAAGCATATAAACAGAAGGGTAAGATTTCTAAGAGACAGATGCCCACATCACTAAAAGGACTACTCTGATTGGCATAATCAGTACAAGAAATGAAGAGTGAATGAGCATGAAAATAGAATTACTTTTCTACCCCTTGAAAGGAGGCAGTAACAGGCTACATTCATTTAGTTGCTGCTGCAATTGACTGTGGTGAACTTACTCTGAAAAGGGATATTTTAATCTCCAAAACCATTTGGCATCTTCCATAAACAATAAACGCAAAAAAAGGAAGAGGGGGAGAGTACTTGTTGTCCAGAAACATTTACATCTGACTTGAGCATCCTACACACAGTTAACCACCCATGGAACGTGCACCATTAAGATTAACTGTCTCCCTGTACACAGAATTCCTGAGACTTTTTGCAGAATGGAGTTTGTGCATTGAATTTGGCCTCTTCATTTACTTTGTATTTTTTCCTTACTAGTCTAAAGTGATGTAAATCTGTTCGAAATCTCAATTCAGTTGGATCCTACTTGAAATGAGCTACAGTGCAAGTAGACATGAGAGACTGACAGTTGAACACATATAGTAATCAGCAAGGGCAGGATTTAATTGCAGCTGATTTGTACTGGTTGAACACCTCTCTCTGTAAAAAACATTTGATACTCAATTATATTTATAATGTTTTGGACAATCAACATATGGTAAAACTTAGCAGTATAACCATTTAATCTAAGACAGATTTTGCCTGTCCCTTCTTTCTTTGCTTGTCAGAAACTTTTATGCTTTTCTACGTGAAAAACCGTTTAAGAAATGCAAGGTTGGATACAGGACCAAAACTCTTTCTATCTTTGGTCTCACTAATTATTTGGTTTTCAGGATACACTAAAGGCTACCATGTGGAATGCTGAATTCTCTCCCCTCCTGAATTCTTACCTTTTAGTGAGAAATTCAGGAAACTTGTGCAAGCGTTATTGTACCGTGGGTGAATGCATACGGCATGTGACAGGATAGGTACAACACTTAGAATAATTTATGGTTATGTGAATGTACATTGCTGAATCCTCTGTTTTGTGATCAAGTACAAATGCCTTATTTCTTAGCATTGATTTATAAAACTGTTATTGAGGCTTTAGCAGTAATTATTTTGTCTTCTTGTAGCATCTAGAAAAAATACTCAGATTTACACAATGCCAGAATTAAAATGGCTACTATGTTCGCAAAACTGAAAAGAAATATGCTCTAGAATAGACATGACTCCTCAATAAAGAATTGAAACAGAGCTTTGATTCTCAAAAAAGCAAAAATGTTAAGAAAACTATTTAGTCTGCAAAAATGTAAATTCTAGACAGGAGAATCTCAGATTGATACTGCCTGTGCTCAGCAAATATGGAGTTTTGGTCTAGAAAGCCTGAAAAACTAAAAATGTGTAGAAGTTATTTCTTCCAGCAACCGTATTAGTTGGTAGAGGACAAAAGTCCTGCTGCCCTTGTTCTTTGGGTTTTTTTGAACTTTAATTTTGTTGCAAAACGTCTACTTTGGCACTTTATTATTTCACAATGGAGAAATAAATGGTGCTCGTGATATGACTTGTCTTGCAAGATTATATAAAATCTTGAGCACATTCCATAGGTCTGCTACAAATTTCAAGGAATGGTGCTTTCTAGGTCAGTGGGACTGCTCACTTAGTAGTTTTGGAGTCTGCCAAAGCTTGTTGTAATAAAAGGAGTATCTATACTACTTTAACTATGTCAGGCAATCAAAGATATAGTTGTCTTGAAGATTAAAGATGTCAGCTTGGGTAAAATTAATTTATTTTCCTGACTAGCATTATCATCTCTAGTGACTAGTGTACAGTAAACTGTAGTAGACTAAAATATTGTCTCAATGACACCTGGTTGTTATACTCTGATTAGTAATAAGAGGTTTTTTAATGCCTTCTAGTCAGGAAGAAATATAATATCTCTTCATCATTATAACATTATTTTTATTTTGGTGGTCACTTGACTGTGATTCTCTTTGGGCTTGTAAAAATAAATTGTCTTTAATTTGTAGGATTAGTTCATGTAGTCCTTGTATGATTCAACTTTCCTCTGTGTCTTTTTAATAATTTCCATTATTCAGCTGTTCTTCATAAAGACCCAAGGCCTCTAGTCAGAATCTTACAAATTTCCATGCAGAAGAATATAAAGAAAAATATTAGTGATTGATTGTTAAATTATTTTTAAAGAAATTCCTAGGCCTCTTTGTTTTGATAGTATCCCTAAATGTTAAAACATTCTTAGACCTTGAAACTTGGTCTTTTACTGTGTCCACCTGTCTCTAAGCAAATCATAAATGGTCGTAGCCACTGGTGATCATGTGGTTGCCAGAGTCCAGGCCAACTTCTCCGCTGAATAGCCAGCTGGATCTTTCACCATGAGCAGCGAGAGCTCAGTGCCGGTGTTCAGAGCCGTAGCTTTCTCTGAGCTAGTGACTAACTCGAGCTCTGAAAATTACTTTCTCTGCAGCCTCTGTCAAATTGCGTAACTCTGAATTCTCAGTCTCTAAGTGCCTAAACGCATGGATGAAAAATACCATCAACCTTATTAGAATTTACAGAAATGATAGTACAGTACTATTTTTGTGGATTTGATTGACAGGAACTCTGGAAACAGATGCTTTGCAGTCAAATCTGTTTTTTCCCTGCTTCTTTGTTAAAAAAAAAAAGAAGAAAAAAAACCTTAATATTTTTCTTGAAAGCTGGTAAATAAGGTATGTTCATGAGGCACAAGAGTCTCTGCATTCTGGTTTTGGATAGTGGACAAGAGTCACAATATCACAAGTTTTATGTACATGCAGAAGGAAATGAAGAGGTACAGAGTCAGGGGTACAAAATATTTTACAAAACCAGCTTGCTTTGATCTTGCTGTCTGTCTTGAACTCTTTTCAGCTTGCTCTCTCTCTCTTTCTCCTCCACACTTCCTTCTGTAAAGCTCAAAAGATAGTTATGAATTTTTCTGGCTTCTCCTCCAAAAAAATGGGCTTCTCATAAAAGAGTGGCTGGTGACTTAAGAACTAAAAATCACCCAGGATGCATAAGATGTCTATATAAAATTAGTACTTAAAAAGCTCATCAAAAGACACACTGTGGGATGTTGTTGGACATTCCTGCTGCTACAGTTCCAAATGAAAGAAAAAATTGTTTTTCTAAGTAGTTTATTGCTATTGTTTTTTAAAACAATTTGTTTTTCTAGCTTGCTGAGTTATGAAATCAGGGTCCTTTGCAGCTCTCCCTAATCATCTGAAAATCACATGCTGGCTACTGCAGCTGATCATCTCTAAAACAATGTATGGACTCAGCTGTTTTGGTGCACACAGGCGTCATCTGCTCTAGTAAATTAAACACACTGTTCCTGGACACTAAACTGGACGACTGACAAAGGGTGAGACACACTGAGCTAATAAACTTTTTTAGCCCCCAAAATGGAGTGGTTGCATCCAATCGCCTGTTGGGAATGGTCCTTGGAAAAGTCTAACTGCAGAACTGTGCCTGGGAATCACTTGGGGGAGTGCTCATCAGCACAGGCCAAAAGGATGCCAGCGACTGTTCTCACAGCTTACCGATACAGAAAATCACATTTCCAGGCACTAGTCAATTTGTCAGTGTAGATGAAGCCTGAGAGAATCAGTAGAAGTGATATTGAGTTATTGAAGATGATATCAAGACACTACCTATGTTTTTTCCTAACTATAAACACTAAAGTGCTTCTAGCACTTATGTCTTAATGATATTAATGAAACCAGGGATTACTGGAGAACAGGTTAAGGACTTCTAACATTCATCTAAAATCAAAAACCAAAGATTCTGTTTCACCTGTTGGCCGCAGGTCTGCATTCAGGTATCTGTAAGTCTCATGCAATAAACTGTGCTACAAAAAGTATTTCAAAGGAATCCCAAAGCCCTGACGTAAGATCGTTTCTCTCCCATTCCCGTTCTTTAGGCCATTGTGCTGCGGCACCAGAAGGGCCATGGGAACTGCAGTAGGAGATCAGACTAATAGATATAATCTGGAATGCTTTCTCTTAAAAGGCCAGGCCTTGTGACTGAAGCGGCTATAATACTGTGTCTGTGGTATATTTTTTTTCCCTAATCTCAGAGCAGGAAGTATTTACATTTTGTCGTATGGTATAAAATTCTGTCTCTAATAGGTCAAATAAATTCATTAAAATAATAGCTGAAGTAATACTGTTCATTGTAATAATATGATAATAATGTAATGCAATGCAATGTAATGTAATGCAATAATATCAAAATGGCTAGTCAGGATTAGATCCATATTTTCTGTGGCACTCTAACTCCTTATACAAAGAACTGATGATCTAGGAAGAAAACACAGACAAGAGTTCACAGATAAGATGCATTGCCTCCTGAATAACCAATTAAAACAATAGGGAATATTAGAAGCAATAAAGAAGTATCAGATCATCACAGCTAAGGTAAAAAAAAAACAACAGTAAGCTTATCTGAGGCATAAGCTTTATTATTAAAGCTTTATTTCTGTTTACTTACTGGCCTATGTCTACCTACTGATATTTGTAGAATGAACACTGCATATTGAAAGCAGCACATAAAACGATGATGACTAGAACTTAGTTTATTGTTCTTGTATTAAATGGCACTGTGAATAGTTTGGTATATTAAAAATATTGCCAGTGTCATACCTAAATGAAGTACACTTGTATGACATCAAAAGTCTGGACTTTGTAGCACATACAGTTAACAAATTTTTAAAATAAATGCTTTATCTGTCCTGGAAGACCCTTGTTTTCCTTTCAATCTCTGAAGCTAGGCTTTCAAGGGAACACATGGAGACTAGACACAGGGAACCATTGTCAGCAAAGTATTTCATGGCCAAATTTTTGTAACAATGCTTTTAAATATATCAACCTGTCTTTCATGAAATATTGAAATGAAATCAGCAGACAAAATATAGTATCTAATGAAGAAGTTGGCAATCCATATATAAGTTTAATTATCAGTAAAATTGTAGAAGGTGAAAGATTGCAGCAGGCTCAAAATTCTGCTGGTCATTGGTTAGTGCAAAATCTGTCACGTTATAAAATACCTATGGTGTTACAGAAAGAAAATCTTGATTGAGAAAGAGGGTAAGGTTTGAGAAGAAGAGTATAGATATCAGGATTATTTAGATAGTATGATTCATATTTTCCAGGAAAGCAAATGTAATATTTCTAATCAAGGTATGTGTCTGAGTAAACTTGCAAAAGTGTAGTGTTTCTTTAATCCATAGCACACTGTCTCACACCTCTATAATGCCTCTGTAGTTTCATTTGAACAATGCAAAATGCCATTTTGATTATTAGTTCTGCTGTTTTCAAAATTAACTGTAAAAATAGTGCATGAGAAATGTACTTTGTGGATAGGTACTGGTTTTGAATTAAGTATGATTTTTAGATAAAGGGGGAGGTTGGACTTTTTATTATGTTCTTATTCCACTTTATTGTTGTAATGCTCTGAGGCCCAGTCAGGATATATTGCCTGTGCTGGATTCTCTTCTCCTCTGCAGGGCAACACAATCATGAGATACATGTTAGATAACCAGAAAGGTGAGAAGGATACAATGAAATAATACATTTTATATATGCATTATATAAATGTGCAGATATGTACATACATATATTTTTAATGAATAAATATTGGTGTGTTATGAGGGAAATAATCCCACCCCATTCACTCTTTTTCTGTAGTTGTCTTGGAGAAAGTGAGGCTGAAGGTACTAGAAGGAAAAAAGGGCAATGGTGATGGTTTGATTCCTTATGTAAATCCAGAGACTTCTGTGAGAGAATTCAGTAAGAGGAAGATAGAGGAATCATTAGAGATTGATGAGGTTTAAGATGTTGTAAAAAGAAATAAGGAAGTATTATGGAAGGGAAGATCTGGAAAATAGTTCAAGGGAATGAAGTTTGAACTTAATGTGTAAAGAGGAGTGTCTTTGAAAGAGAAGACTAGTATCTGAGGTTTGATCATGTTAAGTTGGTGACAAGTCATGATAGAGTACTGATAAAATAAAAGCTGAAATTAAGGTTTTGATTTAGTGTAAAGTAAGAGTACTTAGATGGATTAAAGGAGTGAAGTTTGTATCTAAACTTCATTTTCACTGTATTTTGTACAGAAGCCTAGGTTACCAGTGTTTTTTTTGTGTGGACAGTAGTGATGGTGATTATGCAATATATGCTACAAGATTCACGTGAAGGTTTTACAATCTGATGCCAGAAGAGACTTTAACTCATGAAATATTACATATGTTTGGCACCAACACAACTGGGTGTGTCTGCTGTTTACAAATGCATGTAATGTTGATAATGCCCCAAGCATATTTATGATGATAATTCCTTGATTAGCTTGCTGTTTACTAAGATCACTGTAGGCTCCAAAACAGTATAATATGGATGATCTTTCCCTGGGCAGGCTTGACGAACTGTAGTTGGAACTGGAGTCTACTTTTAATTCCAATGCCTAACCTGTTGTGTCGCTCATGTATGCTACTTGGGAATTCCTCTTACAGTTGCTATCATTTCTGTAGCACCTACATGCCCTGGGAATTGCAAAATGTCTCTCTGTTCCTCTGCAAAACATTGTTATTAGCTTCAGGTCTTTTCTTTTTTATCCCTGCAAGTTTCTAACATAAAAGCTACACTCCCTACCAGATCTCCTCACAAGGCCTAGAAAGTAGGATGAGGAGCCTGAGGACATTTGCCTGTCTGTCTTCACTTGCATTTTAGCTTAAAATTAAAGCTGTTTGTCATTTCCCTCATTTATAATCTTCACTATTAAAAGCTCCCAAACTGGAGAATTCTTTCTCAGAAGCTTTGCCTACACAGGCTGTTAAGGCCACCCTTCAATACAAATTCATTTGCCAAGTATAGCCAGAACCGTAAGAGTGGCATTGATGCAACTGCATTACATCCTTCAGAGATACAGAAGGTTGCGTGTTGGATCATGCCGGGTAGGTCCTCAGGAAATCAGATGCACCACAAGAGTTAAAAGGTAGATAAGCAGTCCAAGAGGAAGGTGGCTGTAGTAATTCAAACAGGCCAGATACAGACTACAACTGCAGAGAGCTCTTTCAGAGTGATACACAGCTAACTAGTGCTGCAATTGTTGGGTTTTCCACAGAGTATAAACATTTCCTTCAAGAAAAAGGGTATTTAGTTTTATGTGCCTATGTGAATTCACGTGTTACTTTGCACATATACACCTATAATTTCATTTGTGGTCATGGTACAGAGATCCTGGAGATCCTTCATACTTTTTCAATTTCAGATTTTTGTAGACTTCTGTAGATTTTAATGCTTTACAATTATTCCAAGGAGTTTAGATCAGGTCTTATTCCTTGTGTTATCAAGACACTAATAAATATTAGTGAATGACACCATTCATATGACTAGTCCCTAGAGAAATCTTTTTTTTATGAAAATGGGCTGTTATTTGCATAGTTTACTTCCTGATCCAATATCAGTGGGTTTTTTGCTGTTTTCTTAACTCCAGATAGGACTTCACTTTTCTCTCCAAATATATTTTAATAGTCTTGGTAAGAATGTTTATCAAAAATCTTGAAAAGTATAAATAAAATAGCTACTATTGTATCTCCTATTTATATTCATGTTTATTGTTTTTTCCCCTAATTATTCATGTATGGAATATATACCTGGTGCACTTTATGCTGACCAAAATTTTAAAAAGCGTTACAAAAATATGCATAAGAAATAACCTCCCTAAAAAAATACAGACTTAGCAGGAGTTCAGTTGATCTGATTTGGCTGTAGCAATAAATACTGTTTTTTTAAGTGTCTTTGTGTAGTGACTTTTCATCAAATTATTTAATGAAAAATAATAGAATTCGGATTATCAAAGATACTTTGTAAGTTTAATTAATGTAGCTTTAGATTTAAACTCACAATAAATTATATTAACGGGTCCCATGCTTTGTTGCATAGAACTGTATAACTTACTTGATCAAACTGTACTTCAACCCCTAATTCCTTACTTGTATTTCTCTCCTCTTCCTAGCTCTCCATATCAAGCAGGCCTCTGTTGTTTATAGTAAGAATTGGAATATCAGGAAGTCTTTATTTCTGCTACAGTCAAGTTTTGCTGCTTTTAAACTGTCATGTCTGTACTTGGTGGTGAGGACACAAGAATCCTGTCTAAATCGATCCAACTGCAGTTAGGGCCCCGAGGACTTAATAATTTCAACTGTATAAACTGCTTTTAGATTCAGCACAAAATTTCAGGAAGAGTCTCCTGAACACATAAAGAGCCATATGAGGTTGGAAAATTCCAGAGCAGAATTCTGTAATGACAATTCTTACTAATTCAAAGCTGTTAACTTGCTGAAGCTTCATGATACTCAGTTTATGAGAACATGGTGTTATTTGAAATGTAGCAAGGTGTTAGGCATAGTGAGTCCAAACTTGGAGTGCACGCACAGGAATCGGAAGAAGAACAATAGAAATCATATAAAATACGGCTAGAAGATGCCATTGGAAAGTTTCTTCTTACATTTGATTAAATCTCCCTGGTTTCAGTTTAAAGCCATTATTACTTGTCCTATCCATAGAGTACAATTAATTCTCTCATTGCAGCAAAGTTTACTAGTGGAAGACAGTTATTAAGGTTTTTTTGTTGTTTTTTTCTTCTCTCTTCTGTTACAGAACTGATCAGACTCGAGCTGTCTTATAGGTTATATTTTCTCATTGTGTGCTCATTCTCATTGTTCTTCTCTGGTCACTGGTCAGGTGGTCCACTTACTTGAAGCATTGTGCCCCAAACTGTGTACAGTTCTTCAGCTGACTCTTTAGAAAGTAAAGTGGAAAAATTACTATACCTGTCTTGTATGTGACACTTCTATTTATATATCCCAGTATGATGTTTGCTTTTTTCATAATAGTATGACAGTGTTGAATTATGTCTTTAATATGTGTTTTTCGTCATGGATACATATTTTAAATCTGAAATTTCTTTAAATAATGCCCTTTTAAAAATGGGATTTCAATAGTTAGCTCTATTTAAAAATATTTAATTATTTAAAAAATAGTAATTTATTTTATCTTCTTGCAACCTGGGAGTGAACTTTGTTCTCTACTAATGTCAGCAGATTTTCCAGTAATGGCTTTGTTCCTTCCTTCCACACCACAAAAGTCTGATGTGACATCTTGATAATATTTCCTCTTGTAGTTGGAATCTTACTCATGCCTCTGGATATGGAATTCTAAGGGCAGTGGTAAAGCAAATCAGTTATTGTTCAAATAATTGCAGCCCTCTCAATCAGTACCTTTTCAATAAATATATCATACCTCACATTTTGATTGCCTGGGAGAGTTTGATTTGTATAACATTTGTAACTTTGTAATTACTTTGTACCACATAGGTCCATACTCTTTAACTGATGGCTTGGGTTGCATCAGCTGAAGCCAGCTGGATAAGCTCTCAGTGCATCCAAATGAGGAAGCTATGCTTAGGATACTTTGTGTCAGAACTCCTTCACCACAGTACAGAATCGTATTTAATTGAAAAGAAATTGTAAAGATAGAGGTATTTATTTCTGCCTTCTAAATGGCTAAGGCAATTCTATTCTGGTATAATTATCTTTTTGGCGTTTGTTCTTCACATGTTATTTTACCTCTCCATATCGCTTAACAGATCTAATCTGTCGTCACACCTGTCCTTTCAAATTTTAGGTTCCTTTCTAGGAATCTTGCTATTGGCCAGAACAAATTGCCCTAGTACTTGTTTCATTTTGTTTTACTTCTGCCTCATCTTTTGTTTTAGCTTTGATTATATTCTTGAATGTGATTTTTGTTATTCATTTGCTTAATAATCTCCATGCTAATTCCCTTGTCTTTAATTTTTAAATTTCCCTTCCAGATTTCTGTCAGATAAAACCACTGCCTTCTAAAAGCCTAACGTTATAATTCTTCCCTTGATGTTATGTTTCTTTCTCCACCCACATTTGCTCTGCATTTTGATTTTAGTACAAATGGGACCACTCTTACTTCCATTTCCATCAGTTCCCTTCCTATTTATAAATTATCAAGCCATCTTCCACCTAAGCCAACACTACTTTGTTTCAGACTGAGTTCTTTGAAAGTAGGCTTCACAGCCAATAAGTTAATGTCTACAATTGACAGACTTTAAAGAAGATCTTTTTTTTAGCCAAATCCTTTCAAATCAAGGATACATATACATTTGTAAAATATATACATAGTATTATATAGATGTGTAGTAATTCTAAGGATCTTTGTCATTTCTAAATTCACACATGGGATAGCTGTAGTGGCTGTTCTTCATTGCACTTCACACTTAAGTACCTTTTATGTACCAACTAGCTGATTTTCATGTGAAACACTTACTAGTTTTCGTGTGGAATACTGGTACATCCGATCGACATATTCCTGTCCATGTAGAAGAGATCAGCTCTTACATTTATCTATTTCAGGTCCTATTTTTCTAAAAGTAGTGTCACATGAAAGAAGATAGCAGCAGCAGGATATTTGTGAATATGTGGCACTATTATTTGTTGTGTGCACCTTTTTTTTTTTATTTCATTAATTCAGTTAGTCAATAAGTAATGTAAGTAGTAAGAATGAAGTACAGCACACTGCCTGTTTCAATCCTTTTTTACCACAGGACTGTTAAACAAATTCAGGCATGTGGAAAAAAAGAAGGGAGGTTGTCAGTGTGGAGCACAGCTTTGGGGCTTTGGGCCCAAATCTCTCCTAACCCTTGACATTTACATTCTACAGGTGGTCTGAGTTTTGGAGACAGCATTTTGGTTTGCTGTCATGGAACATGTTATGCACGGTCTATCATGTATCCCTAATGACCAATGCAGATCGATGTCTGTGGGGAAAGACCCTGCTAATGACACCAGGAATTGAAGCAAGCAGCTGTAAGGGTGTTTTGTTCCTAATTTTTGGTTAGCAAAATAATGGGCAGGAAAAATGAAATTGTAGCTTTCAAAACAGTATTTAGTATGCACATTGCAAAATTGGTTTGTACAGTGAGAAACTAAATCTGACTTTATAAAATAAAATATGTTAGCCGATAAGTTATTAGTGCCCTGTATTTATTTAGTATCCTTCACATGCGGAAAAAGTAAGACACTAAACAAAAAAAATTGCCAAAACAATTAGAGTGAAAAAAATCTGGTAATTAACTATTATTTTTCACAAAACTAGTCTAATTACAAATCAGTCATGGTAAAATGAAAGGTCAATAACTACAGATGCATAATTTCTCTCTGATAGATTGCTGTTTGAAACTAGGTTTATGACAATTATGTGATTAATTTCCTTTTATTAAACAGCATTATGAGACTTCATGTTGCATTCATCAGTTTATTACTGATACTTTTTCTCTTCACTTGCAAATTAATCCTGGATAACATGAGGGCAGAACAGAAGCTCAGGTAGAAGGAGGATCTCTTCCTCTGTTGTTATTTTGTATTGCAGGAGTGTAGGACACACATATATGACTCGAAACCAGAAACTGGCTGTATCACCCTAAGCAAAAAAAAAAAAAAAAAAACAAAAACAAAAGCACCTCGGTGGCTATCTCATGCCAAAGGCTATTGGGATTCAGAAATTAGGCATTTTTTTGACCAAAGTCCTGTAGTGTCAATGCAGTAAATGTTCTCAAATGTTTTCAGATGTTCACTTAATCACTCTGTAGGGCTCAATACCGAATTTGGTGGCCACTGCCACTTTATTGAAACACAATTGTGGAAGGTCATTTGTTGTATTCTGTGGTTTTATCTCACAGCCTCATGGTTAGAATACACAGCCTGGCAGTAGGGCATCCAATTCTATTAATTTCCTTTTCTTCTTGAAAATAACTCACTTTAATCCCTTGAAGGTTTGTGTTCTGCTAGTAGGCAAGGCTGAAATGCCCTGCACTTCCGCTGTTGAAGTTGAGCTACTTGCCACATCCTGGCTGTGTACAGCTTGGTTGCTCCAATGTAAGCTAGAAGATGCAGAAGATTGACAAATCTTTTTTGTTTGATTATTTGCATATTTTTAATGCTGGCCTAATTGAGTCAATTCCTTCTTGAGTCTTAGCAACTGTCTAGATTTCTTTGATAATACATTCTTCGAGGTGGGTACTAAAAGCCTTAACTATCTAGTACTTCATTTGTATTTCTGTAGGAAAACACCGTAATAATCAGTCTACCACTCTGAGCTGGAAACCAGGCTTGGATTTTAGCACAGGATTCCCGTGACTGCATGGACTCTCAAGTATGGCACACATGTCCTTAGCCAACATGCTTACAGGTTTTATCACTCCTTTGTGCAGGTTAGGAAGGAATGTTGTTCCCTAAGGTATGGATGTCTCAGGGCTCATGGGATTTTGCTTTTCCTGTCAAGTCTCCCAAAGAGACTTCCTGGGCTGCAGTTGGAAAGGACTTGGATCATCTTAAATTGAAAATTCTTTGAATAGTCTTAAATGTTTTGCTACTCTATTTGGAAGGACTAAAAGTTGTCATGCTGACTGGGTGCAGTATTCATTAGAGGACTGGCTGAGAAAATACAGTCAGTGAGAGAAAAAGGTGCAGTGGTATCATGTGAATGCTATTAGGAAGAGTTGAACGGCATTAGCTTTCTGTCACAGTCTTTGAAGGCTTTCATATGACTAGGTAATTCTGGGCTTCTCGTTCTGAGCCAGCTGGAGAGTGGACACGCAGCAGGATGTAGGGGCGCCAGAGGTTCTACTGAAGTGATTTTTATAAATAAACGTAGCTATGTAATCATTGCGTTAACTTGTTATTCAACCAGTGCAGTGCAGTCTCTGGCCTTAAATCCAGTTTAGCATGTTGATATGTTTCGGTTGCATAGTGCTACCAGCAAACTGACTCTTGTTTGACATATTCAGCCATTTGGAAACTTATTTTATGTTCAGTAGTCAATGTTAGAGGATACAATCATTTGAAAAAAATAAAATAGGAATTTGGAGTTAGAAAAATGAAAGAATCTGGTTGTCTTCTGGCAAGTTTTTTGGTGCTGGTTATCTGCGAAGTATACATCTCTTGTCAGTATAAATAGGGAGTGCCTGTATAAACATTTTTGTTTTGCCTGTTCCACATAATAGTTTCTTGTATCATATTTCTTTTGACCTGGCTATCTGAAACCAATTACAGGAGATCCATTTGGGCTGCATCTATTTTCATAAGAAGCCCAGGCAGCAGTGTTTTTCTCAGAGATGAATATCAACATCAAATATGCTTCTGAGTGCTTTGTTATTTATGTTTCAGAGAGATTTTGTAGCCTTCAGCTCTCAAGAATGTGTCACGCTGTGCTGTTTATACATTGATGATATTAATGGGCGTAGATGTCATTTTTCATTTTAACATCTCAAATGCAACAGGCTGATAGGTTAAACATTCCTATTTTTAAAGGAAAGATATGAGTGACATCTGTTCCTAAAAATACATATACATTTATTTTTTAAAGGAACAAAGTAATCGGTTTACCTTCTTGTATTGGCAGCTTTCACTTTATTAAAGTGATAACTCTTTAAAAATTACTTTGAGACATGCTTAAATTAAATAAAAAGATTTGGAATACAAAATAAAATCAAATTGTGTCTTATAGAATTATCTCCCACAAACAGTAAAATAGACCACAATTTATCAACTCCATTAGGGTGAATTATATGCAATTATTTTCATTTTTGTTCTGCTTACATTTTAGCTATATGCCAAAGCTCTACAGAAAATACCTAGAAGTAGTGTTCTTAATAAATATTTTACTACAAGACACAGTGAGTTCTGGAAACCATATGCCCAGATTTCCTGCTCATATAGCCATTACTTAAAGTATTATAACGATTTTCACTTGCATTATAAAAATCATTTCTAATCCTCAGTTCTTTTTATTGTTTTTGTCTACACTGACTTTTTTCGTATAGTTTTACTAATTTGGCTAACTTAATTAAGGAAAAGTGCCCACTAAATTTGAAACAAATGTTATTGGAAACTGGATACAGCTTAGTCTGCCTCAGAATCCTTTCTTACTGCTGTTAATTTGAGGCAGGACTCAACATAATTTTGATCTGCTCAATTTATAAACATCTGTTAGTTTGTTTTCATGGAACTGCTTTTAGACCACATTTTCCTATCAAATGAGTTCACAGAAATTTATAAATTACATGTGGGACTGGTGCTTATTGGAAATGTACGTGTAAACTATTAATTTTGAAGGACACTTCTGAGTTGTCAATTTGTTTTGCAAAGATATAATAGCAGCAAATGAATTGGTAGAACTGAATGTTTCATAGTCTCATAAGCTTCGCTCCAGAATAATGTCAATAATAATTCTTCGAAATTAACAATATGTTTCTGGGAGGTTGTTTACTGAGTAGCAAAAGCTAAAGTTAAGCAGTACATTGGGAGAAAAAAATACCATGTAGTAACTGCTCTAAGAACAAAGGCTGACAGTGATTTCCCTTTATGAGTTTTAAATCATCTCTGATCTTTTGAATTTTTTTCTGTTCTTGTTCTATCTCCTGTGTTTACAATAATCTAAACTGCCACAATAAGTTCACTGAAGTATTCAGTAGTCATCATTTATAAGACATTCTGTATTAAAAGATGAGCCTTTATTCCTTTAAAGATATCCCTACCAGCACATATAAATCAAAATAGTTTAAGTAGTAGAGCCTTTTATGCAAACATATCCTGTTGTGCTAC
>NW_020450800.1:0-43987 GCF_003343035.1 Apteryx rowi | reverse complement strand
GCATATTCACATAAAAGAGGATATAGGCTTGTATGATGGTGACTTGCTTCTAATTCACTATAAGTAACAAAAGCCACGGGTGGTTATAGACACATCTATGAAGACTAAATCTGCATTCAACAGCTACGGCACGAATAACTTCTTTATAAATACATTGCAAAATTTATATGAGATTTATGTACACACCTGAATTAAAATGTGAAAAAAACAGCATCCAGGAAAAATTGCCAGAATAACTCATCCATGCTGTATCTAAGTGACAAATACAGAAGTGTGCAGAAACTGCAAACACAACTGCAAGAAATTATGAAAAAGCCGCTTCTGTTGTTTTAGAAGAACATTTGTCATAGTTTCATACTTGGATGCTGTTGGGCTTCAGATAATATTATGGTGAATAGGAGTTCTATTATTGAATAATTGTTTTAGATGCATTATTAATAAAACTGTAGGTACTGTTTGTAGGAGGGAAGCATTGAAACTTTTCATTGGGCTTGATTTTTGAGGTTTTAGTTCCTTTGTGGATTTGTTGCTAATTCAGTTACACACGAGATTGCGTTCTACTGACAAAACTGGTTCCCTCATTGTATAAAAACAAAATATGAGTGTTTAACTGCTGAATTACAGTCTGTTGCAGGCAAAAGATGTACATGATAGCTGATTTTATTTTGTTCAGAAAATAAAATAGTATAACTCTTACTGTTCTCTTCCTCTCATCTATTTTTGTGGGTGAGCCTTTAGCCTATTGGGACTTCCCCTGTTTTTTGATGGAATAGTGAGTTTTTATCTCATTTTTATTTTTTGGGATGCATAATGGAGGGTCCCCAGACACCAGGGTTTATCCTTTGTTTTATTGGTGAGATATTGTGAAATGTGATCACTCTTGCAATTTTTGTGTATAATTCACATTGTCTCCTTTCTTTGTGAAACTTCATGAGGGAATGTTGGACTGCTAACAGTTCCACATTTGTATCTTTCTTCAAATATCCTTTTAAAATTGTATTTATTTGCTCAGATCCAAATAAGAACTTAGGGAAATGACTGAAGAGAATGGAAAAAAATATATGTCCAGTTGGCATCCTGCTGTGCTGTGATTGTAGTCCAGTGTAGAGAAAAGGTGGGAGTTCTGGGACCATCTCAACTTTCCACTCTTTGCCCTCAACTTTGCTTTTTATTAAATATGTTTTAAGCTGAAGGCACACATGAAGAGTAGTCATAAAGGCAGCAGCTTATGAACTATGTATTTTTGTAAGTTTTTAGGAGTGGAACTGGTGACCTTGCAGGGTCGACCCTTGGGGGTGATGGATTAAATGAAGGTGGTGGAAGCATTGTTCTGCCAGCTGCTTATTCGAAAAAGAACATCAGCAGTACTAGGAGAGTTCAAGGTCCATCTAGCCTGATGTCCTATCTCTAAACTGCCAATACCAGATGCTTAGAGAAGTGTAAAAAACGGACAAAAATAATGGCATTTTCCTAATATATGTCTTCCAGTAAAGTTAGTTTACTTTAATACTCCAACCTGGAAACTGCAGCAGTTCAGGGGCTGCTCACTTCCCATTCAGCTGTCCCTTCTCTGTCATCTTCTGTTCACATTCTCCACCTATTCGTAAATCTTTTTTGCAAGACGAAAGAAATTTGGGGGTGCGCTATTTGTGATAGACATCGATGAAGGAAGAGAAAGCCCTGTTTGGAGACAAAGACAGCCATACACATAACCCAGAGGGATGAGGAGAGGGGGAGAGGGAGATCTTGTGCTTTCCCCCACTTACAAGGGCCTGAGCTTGGCCTGGTGCCTTTTAAACGCCATGGGATGAGGTATTGTAGAGACATCTGATATTACCTGTTTCGCAGGCAGGAAGAGTCAGTGCCTTGTGAGTCACACTGCTGAGGCAGGAAGGAGCAAATAAAGCAAATAATTTTCTTTTCAGAATTGCTGTATGCTCCCTAAAGCCAAGATAACTTCATGTTGGGAACTTTTCTTTCAGATGACCAGTATGTACACAGTGATAGTGACTAATAAAGCCTCGGACACTTAATTTAGTTCATTTTTAAATGAGAGGAACATGGAATTTGTGCCCAGACTTTGCTTTACGTATCAAATGTCATGTAAATTCAGGTATGAGCACACATTCCATTTTAATTTTCCTCTTTAGTGAAAAGGACGTATAAAGATTTTGAAAATGAGACCTTTGAGCTTTTCCATTTCTGTCTTTTACTGTTCCTGCAGAGCTTTGCGTTGTTCTTATGTAGTGGAAATTTACATTTTGAGCATTGTGATGTCTGTTTTGCCAAATACTGTAATATGGGTCATAAAATTGTACACTATTATTATTTTATTATGCCAAATTTAATGATAACTTTAGCCAAAATCTCCTAGCAGTAGGAACTGCTAAATGTGCCTAAACAATTTGAGGTTTATAGGACAAAAATATTTGTGCTTGTGTTTGTGGTAAAGGAAAAAGGCTTCTCCCAATATTTAAAAATACTTTAATATTAGTGTATTTCTAATTTCCTCTAATTTCAAAGCAATTTACCAATCCAACAACTGGAGGTATGTTAGAACTGTATTATAAATCTAGTAAAAACCTAATAAAGCTTCTAAAACTAGCTCACGCATCTGTGGGCAAATGCGGGTGTTAGATAATCTTTGCCATTGCACCTCTCATGTGCCCCATATTTTGATGTAAAGTATGCTGTTGTTCCACATGCCAAAGAAGGAAAACTTAGTATTAACTTTATTGGCCATCTTGTTGTATTTGATGAATATTTTTGGAAATACAGCATATGATGTTTTTATATATGTTCTCTTTGTCACTCCATAATGTGTCAAGTATTTTAGTGGCCTACAGCGCCTACTAGCTATTCGGCAAGTTGAAAACTTATTGAAGAAACCTTCAAATTTGTTTCCACAGCTTTGCCTAAACAGGGTGTTGGGTAAGTGGCCAAGTTCTACTGTGCTGTACGAAGCATATGGCTTTAGAGAACCCCTGGTTTTTTTCTAGAAGAATTTGAGTATTTTTTATATGGTTCACATGCAAAATCTTTTTTTAAATTACTGCTTGATATATGATCTACTGTTAAAGGTAGAGAATTTCTGTGGTTGGCAATGTTATTTGCTTTATTTTTCAATGCAAAAATATCCTTATCTAGCAGGTTCCCTATATTTTTCAGGAGGTGGAGGTTTATATCTAGATTGTGAGTTAACACAATAGCTGCAAAAATATTAGTTTTATGTAGATGCTTATCTTGATCAACTATTACTTTGATTTACATTTTTCTGGGTTTCAGACTGCAGATGGCATAACCATTAGCATGTCTTATGCAAAACAGAATGAGAAAAACACCCCTTCTGACAAGCTTGAGTACCAATTGTAGTAGTGATTTTACTTTCATGTATAGATATCCGAATAAATGTGTTTGAAACATGTTTATATATGCCATTCATTACACGATGCATGAATTGAATGGATTCAATCAGTACATACATTGATTAATGACATAATGCAGAATAGATAAGTAGGGATTGTGATGAGAGTTGAGGATAATGTTAACCTGAGTATGATGAGATAATAACATTTACTTTCTTGCTGTGCATCCTGAAAAACATATTGCAATAGTGAGGTTAAGATTTCTTTAGTACAAGTTTTTGTTTCAGAATATTTTTCTTTTCTGGAGAAGCTGTGATTGTGGTAATCCATGGTGAAGTGAGCTGATTACTCTCATGGAACTATTTTGCTTTATAGCGTCAGATTTCCAGAGTAGGTATAATAAGGAAAATGTCACTTTGAGTCGTAGAACCTGTAGATCATTCTTCTGTGGCAAAAAATAACTATCCTTATGGTCACTGAAGAATCTAGTGTCATCTAGGTTAGGTTTAAAACTGGCAACATCTTGTTACATTTACAGCCATGAGAGAGACTTGTGGTTTTTCAAGGACTGTGCAGAGCAGAAGCATAATTCAAAGGTAAATGCTGTCAATTTATTACCATAGTTGGGCGTTAGCATACAGCATTAGAATTATTTCCCTTATGCCAGGTAGTCAACTCTTGGTAACACTACTTGGTCCATGATTCACATACTACTGTAGGCTGTATAGCATAGTGGTTTGACAGCTAGTTATAATCTTATTTTATTTTCCCCCAAGATCTATGAAAAGCCTAGCTCTTTTTATTCCCTGTAATGTCTCTAATTAAGTAGTTTATTTTCATAAAGTCAGACTTTGAACTTTATCTTGATTAGAATACATAGATAATTATCTTCAATCTCATAAGTTAATGTATCTACAATTAACTAGTTAGTTATTTATTCCTTCATGCTAGCAGATTTGTTATTTCAACTTTAGTACTAATGCATTCTGTATTAGGATGGCATGTCAGGAAATCATGACTCCTGGAATCAAAGTGTTAAGCTCAGTGTGTACCAAGGCTGGTATATAAATATCGTGCTGTATGGAGTGTTGAGTTGTTAAGGTAAGCTTTGTTTATTTAGCATGAGCATTTCATTGAAGTGTAATCACTTGATAAAATTTGGGGAAGGTGAGTATACATTTAAGTTTAATTAGTTAATGTTTATTACATTAGTGCGTAGTATCAGAAGAATCATGTTTTATAAAAATATGTATAGGCAAAATGCAAAAATTTAGATTTTACAGTTTTATAAAATAGTCCATACAAATAAAAGTACATCAGTATATACTTGAACAAAGTGATTTTAAGCTCTAATTTGTCAGAGGTCATTGATCACAGAAAATAATGTTATCATGGGTGAAAAAAGGAAAATGGGAAATAATTAGATTGAAAATACCCTCAATATCTGAAATATTTTATGTTGGCTGAGATTTGAATAGGTTGTTGATGACCATATGAGATAGAAGGTAGCAGTGACATTTGTTGGATGTATTTATGTGGTATAGACCATGAAGAGCAAGTGGTTAGGAGAGGATGGGAAATTGTGGGTACGCACTTTTCTTCAGCACATGGAAAACTTAAGTATAAAGAGATATTCATGGTCTCTTTTCTTGAACTTACCTGCCTGCTCTCCTTGCCTCAGTGTTACTCCCTTTTAATTTGGTCGTCTCCCTTTGGATCTTCATATGGGTCTGAATTTAAAATTGATTACACATAATAAAGTAGCAAACATATAATTAACATTGTAACTTTACTTACTTTTTTAAACATACATAAGGAGCTGATGAGAGATAAGAAATTGAGAAAAAGAAACAAAAAGCTCTGCTTTTATATGTTACCCTCTGACTTACAAATACTGACTGCAAACGTGCATGTGTAATGTCAGTAAAAAATTCCCGGTTAAAAAAAAGTGAAATAAATGTTATGCATGTAACTTTGATCAAGTTTTGTTTGTGTCAGGTTAAACAAAAATAGAAACCAATTCAATTAGTCCAAAACCGTCTTTCCAAAAACTACATGCTGTACATTTCTTTGTATTGCAGTGCATCCTACTAAGCATAGGAAGGAGGAAGATTTGGTACGTGCTAGAAAACACGGATTTAGAAAGATGCAAATGCCTAATATATAGTGTAAGAGGAGAGTAGTGATAAACAGTCTTTTTTCCCTCTTGAGTATAATTCTGGAGGAAACGTGTGGCCTACATATAAGCAAACATTGAGACTTGGGATAAATTAAATCTGGAAGATAGCTGCTGGAAAGGAATAAGTCCTGTTTTCCCCTGTAAGTCTGTTAGGAAGAATATGCAGTTATCCTCTAAGGTGAAGAAATTTGCATTAGTGATACCCACTCTAAAGGCAAGGATAACCCCAAGAGATGGAGGGAAGGCAAGGAGTTATTTTTAGGTAAGATGGGTGAGGGAGGGAAATAATCATGTTCAAGCTTTCAGTAGTATAGAAAACAAGAGTTCCATTTAAGGTAGAGGGATAAATACAATAATTAAAAAGAGAAAAAGAGCTGGGCTTAATTCACTGATTTACAGTAGAAGTGTATGTTATAAGACACTTTCTGGGATGTCCTCATTTATATGCATTCAAGTCCCCTCCAAGCTCTTGTGTCTTCTCTTTGGTAACCTATTTAATGGTGACAACCCGTATTTTGTGTCTTTTGCCATTTTTTTGCAGTATCTTTCAAGAATAGATTTATTTTGTCACTTTTTACTCTTGAAAACTTCTGATATTAAAAAATAAAAATAAAGAAGGTGACACTAGTTAATAAGTTAACACATAGCTATCATGGTGTAATAAAGAACCCAGTATTTACAAAATTAGTTTTGTTACATGTTTATGTCAAGTTTGAGTT
Organism: Apteryx rowi; assembly: GCF_003343035.1. Taxonomy (NCBI): domain Eukaryota; kingdom Metazoa; phylum Chordata; class Aves; order Apterygiformes; family Apterygidae; genus Apteryx; species Apteryx rowi. The sequence goes on along the minus strand of NW_020450800.1, from coordinate 37,724 downwards.
GTTGTTATGATTTCCTTTTAATTTAAATTGAGTATCTTCTTTATTATCTCTCATCTTGAAGTAATATTTCTCATTGATAAAACAGTTGTCATTTGTTAGGCATAAAATATTACAGCTAGCCTTGTGATCTTTGTAATATGTGGAAAAAACGTGCACTAGCACTCCTCTAGTGGAAATGAGTCAGAGGAACGTGATTGCATAATGGCTTCATCTAACTGAGGGGTAAAACCTAGCTGGTGCACAGATCATGTCTTCATCATGAAAATATTGTTGCAAAGTTTTAAAATTTTGGAGGGAAAGGAAAGAAGTATTATGCAAGGTGTTGAATAGGCAGATTACTGATTATGACTACTATGTTGTAAGGGATTTCAGGAAGCATTTTGATGTTAAACATATGTCAGTGCAGCGTTCTGGCAGTCTGATGTGTCTCATACCATACTCTTTGCTCTGTTATTGTGAATGTCTCTGAACTGCCTACTACTACTATCACCGTCATGTCTTTCCACTTTCCTTTGTTGTTGATTCTCTGGTTAAGTAGCTACTTATAGAGAATTGGGAGGAGAGAGGAAGAGAATCCCAAGCGCACACACACTCCTCTTCTTTATTTAGGCCCAGAAAGGCAAGGCTCCTAGAGAGCTCCTAGGTCTTTTCGCATAGCGGACCTGCAGACCCAACATCTCGTGGTGGAATCTGCACCCTACCTCATGCCAGGAAATATTGCTGTTCACGGGGTGGATGAACCATATATTCTGAGCTGCAGGAGGCCAATCCCTAAAAAAAAGTTTTTTCACCTTGCTTTAATAGCTGGCAACCTCTATGCACCTCCAACCCCTCTGACCACGCTGCTGGTGCCTCCAGTGCACACGTTTGCAGTTGCTCCTCTTTGTGCCACACGGGTAGTTCCTCTGTGGTAGTGGAGATGCAGGTTTTCTTGAGCCACTCCTCCAGGCTCTTGCAGCAGGTCACATCAGCAGCATTCTCTTACCAGCTGGCTGATTGCCCAGAAAAGCTTGTGAAGAGCTGAGAGGAGACATGTGAATGGTTCCCCACTCAGCAGGCTCCTATTAAAGGGTCTGCTCCCAGGCAAGTCCCTAATTATGCCTGTTTAGGATTGCACCGCTCAAGCAAAGGTCTCTTGATACTCTTGAATGTAACAAACATATTAGTGTACATTGATTTAAAAATTATGAAAGCAGGAAAAACAGCTAAACAAAATACTCTGATAACACTCCGGATGGTGTGTTTCATGCAATTTTTAGCTAGTAACCTGCTCTCCATCCCTGTGAGATAAGGCCATCTGTAGATTTTTAAAAATGGTTTCTAGTTACAGTACCATTAACAAGAAAGTCTCTTTTTTTTTCAGAATGTTTTTCATTTAATCAGGCAATTACAAAAGTTGAGAGAAATTTTCTACCAAAACCAAAGTTTGTGACTAAGTAAATAATCCTCAGTAGCAAATGCACTTTTCCACATGAAAGTCAGTCACACTACTTAGCTGTTCCATACATTCCTTATGCAGATTACTTTCCATACTTTTGTATTTTAATCACTGGACACTATTTTAGGTCTTTTTTAGTTCGTGTGTTAATTGTGCAATTGCTTTACCAAATAGGGGGACTTACTCAGTATGTAGCAGAGGGGGAGCAGGCTAATGGGGAGTCCAGATGTATGCCAAGATCAACATAGGTGTTAATTTTAGTTTATCAATACTTCTGTATAAACTTAAGATTAAATTAAAAGCTATTAAAATTAACCAGATGATGCATAAATATTACACTGTAATGCTGTAGAAAAAGTATGCGAGCATATTCAAAAGAGGCATGATACAGTAGAGTAGAAAAGTACACCATCAGCCCATCCTGCAAGAGCTATAGAGGAACAATTCTAACAATTTCTAGCTTGGTGTTCTAGGCTTTCTTATGCTTCTAGTATGATTTTCTTTCTTGAGTCAGATAGATGATGGTGATATGAAATAGAACTAATAGTGAAAAATATTACTAAACACTACTTTAATACTTTACTGCTTGATTATGTGAGGCTCTGAAAAGCAATTGTACAATAATAATATATACAAAACGTGCAGTGTGCCAACAACATCAATGTGCTTCAAGGGTGTCGTAGGGAACCTGAAGTATAAATGAGGAATGAATTCCCTTCTAAGTGTTCATAGTCAATCCATTTATTCAAGAATGTGTTTCTCAGTAGGATGGAAAAGGTCTACACAGTGGAGAGGAAAAGCCAGTACACTGACCCAATATCAGAAAAAAATATCAAAATCAAATCTGTGCTTGAAAAAAATATCATATCTAAATTGTTACAGCTGTAATTTAACACAGGGACAGCTATGGGCTTGATGCTTAAGAGTAATAAAAGTACCTACTTAAAGAAAAGTATTGTCCAAAATAAAATACAGTCTGAACTCATACACAAAACAGCGTTTGTTTGTGTTTTAAGAGCGCTTCAAGGTACCATGAAAAAACTCAGTTTGAGGACATGATCTCTAAAGTGGAAATAATAATGCCAGTTCTGAGGTAGATGGCGATTGATGCTTTTTGTATATATATATAAAAAATCTAATTATAAAAGGTTGAACCCATACTGTGTGAACAAGGAAGAAAAATAGGAAGAAAAAATACATGGCTACAAACTTTCCATAACGATTGTGTTTTACCCATGGAAATGAAATGGGAGGGAAGGTTTCCTGATTCCACATGAAGATTGGACTAAGGAACAGAATTTAGAAAGCAAATTCTAGTAAATTCTAGAAAATCGGTATTGCAAAGTGCAAGGTCGTGTATTTTGGAACTTATAAAAATTTGTGCCTTAAGCTTGTGTCCATCACTTAGAGTGAAAAGGGAAGAGAGACGTATTAGTCACTGTATGGCTGAGAACTACCAGCGATACAACATAGCCAGGAAAAAGGAACATGCAATTCTAAATGATTAGAAGATGTGTTTCCAGTAAAGAAGGGGAAATATTAATGCTTCTTTTAAAAGATATTTGTTAAACCTCATCTGGAAAACTGGAAGATATGCAAGCCATCTAATTTTGGTTCTTACTATAGAAACACATTCATTACAGGATCAACAGAAAGATTCAGGGTTCTGGCACTGATGCTCTGAATATCCATGGAGTGAAGCTATGTCTCTGTTTTGGCTGTGGCTGCTAGCTTAGCACATTTGTTATATACCACAGTGAGGTTGTGTAAATTGTGTAACACCTTTCTGTGACATACAAGTCCAAGAAGGTTTCGTTCAGACCAGCATCAAAGGTTGACAGATTGTGATTGCTCTATGCAATTAGAGCCAAAAAGCAAGCTTCAGGAAGGAAGAAGTATCTTTCTTAAGTACAGCTTTAAGCACAGGAACAAACAGCTATAAGCTAAGTATGAATAAACTTTTGAAAAAGTTTGTTGCTATTCAAAGAAAGAGTTCTGGAGCACTATTCTAGTAGCACTAGTAGAAGCAAGAACCATCCCGCCCCTCCCAACTTAACCATCTCCCCTAAGGATGATCAGCTTAGAAAGGGACTTGTATGACTCAAATTACAGTAATTGAAAACTTGTAGACTCTGGAAGGCTCTTCTGGTCCTGTGTTGTTGTTTGTGTGTTTGTTTTATTAAGGCAGAGTGTCACTGAAATCAATAATAAAACTCCAGGGAACAGAATGATTTTTCAATAAGCAAATTACATCAAATCAACAAATTAATTTAAAAAGGATTGCAGTGCCTTCTTAAAATTATACCATGTACATGAAATGCCTTAAAAAAACATGACGGTTGTTTATTCTTTAAAAAGCCAACTTCATTTCATATAGGTTTATGGTCTGTTTCATGAATAGAAGACTCTGCAGACTAGGCAATAAATGATGTTTATGAAAACACAGATGACATCCTAAATTCACAATATCTCATCTATTTAAATTCTCTTTCATTATATGATCATTCTGGATACTTTAAGTCTTGCTTGTTAGATTACAATAAAAGGTGGTTACTTCTGTGCGCATAGTCTATGTAGCTGTAGCTTTCACTTTATTTTTCTATAGTCTGGACTTGTTCAAACTGTTAGGTTCAAAAATGTATTGAATTTATTGTTATCTGTAAGACAAAAGAAATACCTTTGATTTAATAATTATAGACATTTTCTCTGTAGRAAATATACAGAAAGAAGAGGCACATTTTTCCAAAAACACCAATATTTTAAATAATTTTCCTTCAAAAAATACCCAGTTTCATAATGTTTAAGAGTATTTATAGTGTTGAGGTGATTGTCACACAGTACCTAAAAATAAAATGAATTAGCTTAGCAACTCTCTTATGAGATCATTATTATTGCAACCACTTTAAGCCCTGGCATATAATATGACCCAATATTATATGACCCAACAAGTGTCAGAGCCAAAATTAAGAGAGAGGGCTCTTTGCGTCTTGAGAAAAGTCATACTAATTTAGCATCTTGCAACACAGTTTAGTCTAGGAATGTGTTTGTTTTGGGTAGGGAATGATTCTATAGAGTTCTTTGACTGGGCATTTAATCATTGTAATTTAACAGGGGTGTTACAGTTTGTATTGTAATACTCCAGCCATACCTCTAGAAACAAATAATTATGACTTTCTGTGTGAGTCTTTAGAATATTTATTGCTAACAAACATGAGTTCTACTACATTGGACTTAATCTTTGTAATTAATAATGTCCTAAAATACATCTGGGGAAAATATTTTATCAGCAGGTGTTAAGCCTGAAATTCCTAACTATGTTGGGTTTCAGTAACATTTTTCAAGAAAAATTTAAATAATAAAAGCTACCAATTGTGTATTGTTCTTGGGCTGTCAATATAAAACATTTATCATACTTTATTGTCCTGTACAGCTTGTGATTTTTTTTCAACTATAAGTGCTATAAGAAGGAAGTTACTGGAAGTACTTTTTTAAAATACTTGACCTAATGCTGACCACAGTGATGGCATCATCTGTAAAATAAATTTCAGTGTAATGAAAGCCCACAGAAAAGATTAGATTTTGCTTTTATGATGTATGGAATTGCTTAGCCTGTTTGAAGTGAAAACTAAGTAGTTTTAGTGATGACAGAATCGGACTCTTACATGTAGTTAAGTTAGAATCTAGTGTATCAGTGTAGATGATGCATCGTATCATTTACACAGAAATTAGTTCTCTACTAAACCTCTGTGAATGTCACAGAGTTTAGGAAGAATTCAAACAGAATCCTATTTCAGGGAGAAATCCTCTGTAAGTCACCTTTTTTTCCCATGAAATTATCAACAAGTATGCATAAATAGTTTTGAAAATCTTTCTTTCACCTGGCAGATTGTTTTATATTTTCCTTGTTTTTTTCTTAAGCATTTAATATAGGGTCTTCAGAGTGCTGCCTCTAAAATGCTACAGGAAATGGTTTTCCCATAATAGTAGTCCCATAATAGTTCTGGGAGATGTAAATGTTGAGATTTTCATTTCATTAAGTATCAGTTTTGTTAGTGTTATTAATGTTAGCTAATTATTAATTTAAAGTGTGAACTACTTAAAAAAGGTATCTTTTATTGACTCATGATTAGTATGCTTTCTATCTGAGAGAAAAAACCCAATGAGGAACACAATGAGCCTTTTTTGACAGCAGCTGGTCTAGAATCTTGGCTTATGAAGCTTGACTAGCAGTCCATCAAAAAAATGAACCTTTAGACTTAAAGAGCATTGGATTATGGGACTATCATCTTTAATATTGATCTCATTGTTAGGATGAAACTTTGATTCCTCATGCTTTTCATATTTTATTATTTTTACTATTGTAGTGACCAATGCTTTGTGTTAGATATTTGGGTCTTCTTGTATTAATAACTGTACAAAATTTTAACAGGAATCACATTTCCAAAGAGCGTATAGTGTATGCTGACAGCACTAACAGAGTGCAAGAAGGGAAAAAGAACTGCAGAGATACAGAGACATGCATCACTGAAAAGATGACATACACATTGAAGTGGGACTGAACAGCAGGCAGCAAGTTTATAATCATACATCTTTGAGTGTATTTCATTCCCAGCTGTGTGGGCACAAGCTATAGGTGTACACTGTTTACCCTATTCAGGGAATACCAGAATCCATTGGCTCAAGTTTTGAATAATATTGGGAGAGGAGAAGCAGACATGATCCATACAGATCCAAAGATAATCTCTGCATTTTTATCATCCCTCAAGCTCTTCCAGTCTCTCTCTTGTGTTTTATTGCTGCAGAGTTGCCCCTTAGGTACAGTTACAAGTGCTGACTGTTCACAGGAGATAATTGTTCCCTTGTAGTACAAAGAGTAAGAAACATGAAATTAATCTAAAAGGGTGATGTAGGTCTTCAAGCAATGTATAGTTAAGCTTTGGAACTCTTTGCTGCAAGATATTATAGATGCTAACCATTTAGATTGGCTCAAAAAGCAAGGGGACAAATTAATGGAAGAAAAAGGTGTTAAACAGAAAATACAAATTTCTGACTTTCATAGTCCCTAAACCCCAAATTGCTGAAATATGGGGGGGTAGTCTAGGAAAGTGTCACTACATCAGTACATCACTCTATTCTTTTACACTTCTCTGGGCATTGAGTATTGACCACTGTCAGAGGCAGCCCAGTAGGCTAAATGATCATTTGGTCTAATTTGGTATAGCATTCTTACAACTTTTCAATCAACATCTGTATATTTTCCTTTTGAAGGCTTGCTTTTGGCCATCCAAGTGAATTTGACTTTCCTCTAAAGAGGCTGGTTCCAGCAGCAAACTTCAGAGTTTACAAATCATAGTCCATTGCACTTCTCTGTTTTTAGTGATACTTTGAAGAAGAAAACCTCTAGAAATACCTAACCTCTCTCAGTCCTGCCTTTGAGGAACACTCCTCTTTGTGATGAAACACTGACATGGGTATTACCTAGTAGGAATTTTGCTACCTATAATTGCTCTGCATTGTGGTGGAAAGATGGGATTAAGCTCAAGCAAAATAGCCTTTAAATAATTTCAGGCTAGCTGGCCTCTTGCGAACACCACAGTGTCAGACTGACATGAAAGTGGTCCAAAAACAACCTTTCGAAAGGGAAGAGATACAGTTAGGTGCTGGTATAAAAGCTAACTTCATATAACCTATCAAGTTAGTATTACAGTCCACCTATAAACTTATGTAAAATGCTACTATGCAAATAGGCAAAATAAAGTCTAAATTACTGGCTGTCCTGTCCTGTTCTGAAATAATAGAATTTTCAATGTGGTAGACAAAGTTAAGTAAATTTGAGATGAAAGAACATGAAAGGAAAAGTGGCAGACCGCAGATCCAATTTGAGAGACTATTTAGTTTTAAGAGTTTTGCAAAAACAAATCACAGCATAAACACATTGCCTTTTTACAAACCACTGAGTTTCAGTAAAAACAATAGCTACAAATTCATGTTTAGGAAATCGTAAGGTCCTTTCTAACCAACACAATAACTTTACAAGGCATATAGGTTGCAGTGTTTGTTGATTGTGTTTCTCTATAAAATAGTCACTGAGATAACTGTGCATTTGAAGTGCTTTAGCTAGGTTTTTTACTCAAGCCAGTGATTTATCCTCTTTGTTATATACAAAATGTACTTCTCCCTAATATTAAAGCAATTTTCTTTAAATATGAAGTAAATTTTCATGAGTTTGCAATAGACAGACTCATTTAGCAGTTAAAGAAATTTAGTAGCCGGATTCCGGCTTCCTGCAAATAAGAAATTAGCAAAATTTTTCATTCATTTTTGCCTTATTTATGCAGCTAAAAGATTTACCTTTAGCAGAAAGAGTACTATGTTGTTCTACTAAAGAAAATTACATGGTGGACTGCTTCTTGCAGAAATGTATGACATTTCACACTTGCAGTTCTGAGTGACTTCTGCGTTCCGTGACATTGCAGATGGTCACCATCTCCCCTAATTTCTCCTTCTTTCAGGGTAATTTTAGTCAGGGCCATTGCAAAATTGAAAACCTATATCCTTCCTTCTCTTGTTTTTTTGGATCCCCCAGGGATCCATCAGTCTCTAATGACATGATATTCAGATATGAAAAATAATGACACACAAATCCCACAAATCCTGAATAGTTCTTTTAAAAAAATTGCCTATTAAAGGAAAAATGCATTAAAATGACTTCATGTTTGGTAGTATTTGTGGTGTTTTAGGATACAAATAGTCATAATATTAATAAGATTTGTTATAAAGCCAAGCTATATAATCCAGGAAGTTAAAAACTAGATTTAAAAAATGCCCAAACAATTTAGTATATGTACATCTTCAAATAGCTTCTGCCTTGTAGTAGAATGCTGCAGAGAAAAAGAAATATCGAGCAGTCACTAAAAAACTGTTTGCACTGGTTGAAATTCATATATGGTAGCATATTTTAACATTAACAACATGACTTTTATATAGCATTACAAGAGGAACTTTGGAAGAACAAAGGATCAAAACTAGAGCTACATCTGTTTTTGTGTAGGGTAAATCCCCACAACCCAGGAAGCTCTGTAAGAACAAGACCTTCCCCAGGGATTTTTTGGCATATTGCCTACATAGGAGATGCTGTGTGGGATCAACCATTTTAAGGGGTTGTGTTCATCTCCATAAGCAATGGCACTGGATGCTCATGTAATGGTATTTTTGGTGTATGTTGCACCTCACAACTTTAATGTTAATTCTAAGTTGATGAAGTTTGTCGTGGTCAATACATTGTCCTTGATATTGCATGTATGGTTTTTTGAACCAGAAACTCAAAATTTTTCCAGCAGCTTAATGAGGTGTCAGTATTTGCACACTATCAAGGAATACAAGGCTGCTTTTAGGCAAAAACTCCACAGTGAGATTTCCTAAGACACCAACAGAACTACCCGCATGAGTCATCTTCTTTTCTGAAGGGACACGTATGTTTTAGAGGATAATGTTGCCTCGCTTCTGGAGTGTCTTGACTACTATTTGGTCACTTGGTTCTCTCTGGATGACATTCCAGGACAGGAGAAGAAATGAGAAATGCAGCAGAAAGACACTTAAAAATTTTGAGAATGTATTTTGATATTCAGTTGAGGCTTTTTGTTGTAGGTGAAATTTTTTTGATTCTGGTTGTAATGTGTTGCTAATTAAGATATCAGATATACATTTCTAAACTGATTATTCAATGTAAAAGTAAACCTTCTGTGGGTTTGAGCTCACGGAGAGCAATTGTATCCCTAGTGATTTTCTTCTAGTTTTGACAAGACCAGCAGAGGAATTGTACTAGGCACTGGTAGGAATTAAAAAATGTTTGGGGTTTTTGGGTTTCCTTTTTCTGAAGGCCATAATCTATGTCTCTAGCCACTGGGAGATCCAAAAGAGGAAAAACTACTTTGTCTTCTTTAAAAGAAAGGCAGTGATAAAATAGCTCACCTTAAGCAGAAGACATGAATGAAAGCTAAGGGTGTGTTCTTACTCCTTGAGAACAGTTCCTTATTTACATTTCTTGCCTTGAGGCTAACTTTTGGATAAAGGATTCTGATAATTTTCCATAGATGAAATTTCCTTAGTGAAGTTATCCATTTTACTCTTCCTTTGGTAAGAGTGTTTATCATTGTGAAAAAATATGAAGGGAACTGAAGACATCAACAAATGGCCTCGTTTATAACTACAGTGCAAAAGTGTGTGTGTATACAAACCCCATGGTGATTGCTTTCAAGAACGTTCTAAGTCTGAAAACAACATTATAGCATTGTGTTTTGAATGATGAAGTTTGAGCAAATTAGTGTATGTATCATGTTCTATCATTTGATGCATGTATCATGTATTTCATGTAACATCAAAAGATGTTACAAATGTTGGGTATGTTCTTCAGCTTCTGCATGTTATTATATCGGTAGAGTTATTTTTAAATATGTTTGCAAAAATTGTTGTCTCATTTTTTATTTTTTATGTTGTTTTTAGCATAATCTTGGTTTCTAGTAATGTTTGAAATTTGGAGTTTTTTTGTTGCAGTACCAAGTATTATAGGTGCATATAGGTGTACATGCATATTCAGTCAAGGTAGGCTCTTTAACTTTGTTTTATCTTATTTTTTTCTGTAAATATATATGTTTAATTGTGTTAAATGGTAAATTTTGTTAAGTGGTATCTAGAGTTATAAGAAATAATGCTGTGTACCTTACAGATATTAAAAAAAAATCCTGTGCCCAAGTGACAAAAGACACAACCTTAGTATACCTTTGAAAACTTTATATTCTCTTAAAAATTATTTCTTTGAGTGAGGGGTTAATTCTAATCCTTAACTCACTGCTTCAGGGGAACTGTATAATTTTTTTAGCTTTATTTTGCCTGATAAATATTACGTGAAATGTTTGTCTGGGGGGATAGGCATACAGCAAAACATTAGTGCTTCCGCTTTCTTCTGGTACATCAGCACAGAGAAGAAGGGAGTCATTTGGTTCAGCTCTGGGGATGTTTGTTAGTGTGCTTTATACAAAGGCTGATGCAGTATCTCATCCAGTCAAACCATAGAATTCTATTAATATACAGCACTTGTGTTTATTTTTAGCCTTGAGAAGACAAATACTTGGTTGAAGGACTGTATAGGAAGAAATTTCCTATTCTAGACTGATAAAGCACCACCTTCTAATAAGAGCTTACATGCAGTGGTCCAACATTATGTCCTTTTCCTCTCCTGTATTTACCTGTTTTGCTAATGATTAAGATCCCCACTTGTTTATGCTATTAGGAGAAGCACTGTCAAATCTTGTAGATTTGACAGCTTCAGGCTGATACCATGCTCTACTGAAAAAGTCAAGAGAAAGTACGCTATGATCTCTATTTCCTCCCTTATAACCTTTTGCAAGTGTTTTGGTAGCTACTGGAGGACCTGGTATTCCATGTTATAAAGTTACCATGACTGGACAATAATTCAGTGACTGAACAGTAATTCAGTGACTGGCTGGTTGTGGGATTGTTCAAAGCTGTCTCTCAAAATTACGGCAGGACTTGCTTTATTTTGACAGCGAGCATTTTGGATAAAACACATTTGAGCACGAGTCTTCAAGCTGAAAGAATGTCCCATTCTGGATCTTTGATCTGGAAACGCATCTCTTTTACTGAAGCACAGAAGAGCCTGCTCTGGTTTTCGTATGACTATCAATTTAGAGATTGTGGGCAAAACTCTGGACAGGACCCAGGCTCTGGTATCGTCATCTTTGTTGTGCTGTCTAGAGATGCTGTTTGGAAAGAAGAGCCTGCTCTAAGTCACTGAGTTCTGTGCTTGTGCTTCTGGTTATTCCTTTGAATAAGAATTTAGCATTAGCGTTAGCATGAGAATTTAGCATTTCACATTTAGTATTATCCTTCACTGTCATCACCACGTCAGGCAGGTGCAGTTTCCCACGTACGTGCTTTTTACCCCATCTTTCTTCCCATTTGAATGAGGTTAACATTACGGATAGAGGCCTAATAGCAGGAAGAGAGTATCGACTGAATTCAGTCGATGGTCTTTTTCTTGTTTCTTTTATGTGACTGGTGGAAAACATAGTTATATAAAAGGGGAAAGCACTGAATTTGAAAGAAAATGAAAGAAATTTGAAAGAAAATGAAACTTAAAGGCAGCGGTGACCATTTTGTCTGTTTTGCCAACAGCATATGAATTTCATTCGGCAGTCTTATGGTATTGTATTTTGGTTCTACATGTTTTTAACATACAACACAGGAGGCATATCTAGAATAACAGGCTGTAAAAATGTAGAGTTTCTATGGGTTGTTTATTCAGTCATGAAAATGAAATGCTCATTGTTATAGGAAACAAAGTAACAAAACAAAAAAACAGGATGCATTTTAGCCTCTGTATGTGCGATGAATGTAAATTGTCCAACCAGAAAGCATACTTTTATGGGTTTATTTAAATTCAAAACAAACGTGCAAACAAAACAAAACAAAAACTTGATGCAAAGGGTTAGTGTGTTTACATGACTCTCTGGCATATTCAGATTATGTAGTGTGATTTGTTCTGCAGCTGCTTCAAATTAAGAACAGGTGTAGAAGGCAGATTATGCAAATACTCATATTAATGTAATTGTCAAATTGGTGTGTTTATCACTGTGCCTTTAAAGAGTAGACCATGCTCTTATTTTACATGTAAATTAGTTTTATTCTTGAGAGCTACTATTGGATAATGAGCTTATAAATGAAAAATTCCTAGCATATGGCGAAACATTTCTAAAATGCGACATTTTCTTTTCTAGCAATTTATTTTATGTATATTGTATAAACATATTGAAATCTGCTTTGTCTCTTTTGGAAAAATACAGCTATGATATGGTTTTAAAATAGAGCTTGTGGGGTATTGAACTTATATTTCTTTTAGTTTTCCTTTGAGTTAATATAACCATTAGTAGGACAGCTTTTGGTCTCCTTCGTCCTTTTACTACTTATTTACAAACCTTCGTAGACTTTATGCCTCTGTTGCTTTAAATCCTGAAGAAATACACATTAGAGGGAGAATATTTTTTGTTTAAAATCACTATTCTACTTTCTAAAACATATAGTATTTTAACAAACATAAACCGGGTCTCATAGTTAAATATATATTTTTAAACATTATTTACCACATTTTGCTAGTACAGAAATGCATAGATTTATTAATGATTGACTGAACTTTGTGATATTTTTAAATCAGAGAGATTTGGTATCAAAGAATGTCCAGAATTAAAGAATGATGGCTACTTTTTATTTGTTTTCTTGAATTCTAAGAGTTGTTTATTAATAGGGACCTAGTTAACAAAACTTACCAGTGTAAAAGTTTGTGGGCATAATGACTCTGTGCTGTGGTATCTTGTCTTATTTCTATCTTTTGCTCATGAGCTTGAACTTTAATAATTTAAAATTTAAAAAGAAAATGTGATACACTAGTATTTCATGTGCACACATGTAGGTATATACACCATTTATATATATCCTACTGATAAGGTAGATTCAGTACTTCAAAGTGAGCCTTGTGCACGGCGTGGGTGCATTGTGCTGTAAAGCTGTGCCAATTGAGACCGTCTCTGCTTCTCAGGGTGCAGAGCCTGAGAGCACGTGCTGCAGACAGCAGGCTACAGGTTACAACAACGTCCTTCTGCTGGGCACGGTTGTGGAGCAGGTGGGCTGTACTGCTTATTTTTAAAAACAAAAAAGAGTCTGATTTGCTTTAGAACATGTTCCAGAAAAAAATAAAAGGAGTCTTGTTAGTGGGTTCAATGTAGAATCCAGAGGCATCCAATTTCTTCCTATTCTTTATCCTCAAAACTCAATGTTCTCAACTGGTAACTAGCTCAGAACAACCTAAAAAGTGTGAAGTTCAGGTTTAAAGGAGATGGCTATTAATTCCTTGGAATTCTTTTCTCTAAACCACCCATCAAGAAGGAACAGAGCTAGAACGACTTTATTTTTCAGGTGTAGCTTCTTTATTGAATTCTTCAATATTACAGTGATTTTCAATGTTCTTATCTTAACTGATCAAGATTTTTTAAACAGCCTGTTACCTACCTATAAAACCTCAATCAGTTATAAGCACACTCTTAATGGAATGAAAGCTGTCTATTTAAATAAGAAAAGGTTGGCAGGAACTTAATGTTATGAGCTGAAGATGATAAAGCTTTTCTTTAGGTCTAGTGTGACTGTATCACTTTACAGTACAAACATCTACTAGAAAAAATGACAATTTCTTTTTCTATTCACTTCGAATTATATACTTTTCACTATGCTGGTTTACAAGAGCTAGGAATCTGGCCCAAGATATCTTGGCTTTATTAAATTTCTCACAGATTTTTATGGGAACTATGTTAAAAGGGAAAAAAATGGCCAGAAAACTGTGCAAAGAAGAACAAATAAAAAGACAAAAAAGTGCCTTCCAGTCATACTCATTACTGATTCCTGTTTAGTACTTTTTGCACTGTGTAATTGAAACTTATTTGCAGTCATTTCTTAATTTTTTGCAATTACTTTGGGCTAGGTAATTACTTTCACAGTATTTCGTTGTTACATGTATGGCTGCTCTGACCACAAGATTTGGAAAAACATTAAGGAATTTGAACAGTTTTTAATAAGCCTTTTGGTATATTCATAGAATTAAAGAATGTTTCTCCTCCAGTGCCTTGGTCTTGTTCCACCAGTTATTCCAAGAAAGAACTACTTCAGTAGTATTTTATTGTTGTTAAAATACACTCATTTTTAAAAGTTCATATTATGTACAATTATTAGAAAGATATTTCTTCTTTTCATTTCTTATTTTTTGTTTGAAATAATAGTATCAAATCAAATTTTCTAGGCCCAGGATTTAGAAAAGGTAGAAGGTTGTGCTGGTGAAATGTGGCTAATTGACTGTTCCAAAGACATTTTTGCAGAAGTGTTTTTAGAAAAAAAGCAGAGTGTTACTGAGGTATGGAGGTAGAGATGTGAGTGGATGAGTTAAGGCAGCAATTTGTTTGTGGAGTACCAGCAATTTCCTGGGCCATGCAGCAAATCATACAAGTAAATGGAACTGGATCTCAGCTTGTTTGTATCTCGTTTATACCATATAAGTCGCCTAAGTCAGGATAGTTTCTAGTTATATGCACGTGCCATGATGTATTTTTTTCTCTTTGATATAAACTTTGATTTGGCGAGTGGAGGGGATTTGCCTTTTACTATAGCATTGGAGATTGACATTAGCTAGAAACAGGACAAAAGTAGAGGTGCACAGATGCTGGTAGCTCCATCAGCTTCTCCCTTGTCAGTTGATTTTTCTTGCACACGCACAAAATTTTATCAGTCACCAAACTGGAGTTAGGAACAATCTGACCTCCAGGTTGTCAAGGGCTTTTAGGATTCTTCACATTTTTCTATGTAGTAGAAAGTAGCCTGTTTACTCAGACAATCCAAGAATACAACGAAACAGATTCTCTGATATTGCTGAGAATAAATTAGCAAAAGAAACAATAGTAATTCCTTTGATTTCTCTTGCCCTTTTCTTGTAGCATATCATAGTTGTGATTCTTGATGACATTCTACATTTTGTAATGGTATCTTAGGAAATGTGAAACAGACATTTTAGGGACCCTTCTACAGGATAGTTTTATTGCCCATGATTAGGAAACTGGACTCCATGACAGCGCAGTGGTCTAACAACCTGCAGTCATGTATTCCTGAAGTACTAACTCTCTGGGAATTAAATGATAAATACCTGAAAAGTATATGCTGGGGATATATAGTTAATTGAAATTAAAACATGTAGTGAAAAATCAACTTGTTATTTACTTTTTATTGATCATTCATTATGCCTCATGGAAGTCTGCTGATTACAAGATGTGCAGCATGGATGCATTTCCATATTTATATGAGCAGAAGGTATTTCTTTCTGGAATGACAACCTAGTTGTTTTCACTTTCCTTAGTGTTAATTTTCTTTGGAATAAGATTGATGATTTTGGTTTTGTGGAACTTGCTCTTTTCATTCACTTCAAGGCTCTTTCTGTGATCATATTCAGCCAAAATCTCCACTTTGTTTCTTAGTAAGGGATTACTATCTGATCATCTTCTGTCTTCTTGTGACAGAAGTATTTGCATTGCTACTTTTTTCCAGTAAAGGGGGAAAGGGGAAAGCAAGCTTTCTCTGCCAGAGCTCAGGCCACTGTCACCCCAGGCGTTAGTTTGCAAAAGAGTTTGTATAACAAAGGACTGTTGTTCATCTTCTCTTACCTGCTCAGCAGTAGGACCTCTAAATCAAGAAATTGGCAATTGTTATTACAAATCAATATTCTGTGCAACTCCATATACAATTCACTGGCTAAGCTGAGCTGTTTATTATGTCAGCTCATAAAGAATATGCTTGATGTTACAGTACAAAATGTTGTTATGTTAGGAACATCAAAGTGGTATATAGAATGACAAATTTATTCTTTAAAGTGTACTTTCTCTAAAGAAACCATGCGTTTTTCTGTATTCCATTCAAATGTCTGATTTTAGGACCATATTTTCAGAAGAGTTGAGCACCCAGGATGCAGCTGCTCAACACCTTTACAAATGACACCCTGGAGTGTTTAGGAAAATTCAAGGCTTCAAACTAATCTAAACCAAAGACATTTTTCTGCATAGACTTCATCAGATTTTATGCTTATTTATCAGACATTATTTGTCTTTTCCTAGATAAGCAGTTAAGATTTATTTTTCCTTATTCTTTTTTTCATTTATGTTGTATATTGTGAATTAATTTTCAAAGAGGCTGCTGGATACTTTGCCAAATCATCCTAAAACTGCGTGGCGTGTTTTGATTTTAACCAAAGATACAGCTGCAGAGCTGTAAAGCAGTCAGTTTCCCTTATTATGACTAGTTCTACAACTTGTACTGTTTTAAATTGCCTGCAATTAGCATATTTCAACCTTATTTTTAGGTTTAAATTGCAGTGTGAGAGTGTACTCTCCTCTTAGCTAATTAGTGCTATCAAGGAACAGTAGGTTACCTCATTAGTACCATGTGCATTTAATTAAAGAAGAGAAAATTGGAGTTAACCTCATAGTTAATATTTTCACAGAGTGCTACAATGCCAACACCTTCAATTGGAGTCACACCCCTGTGTATCTAATTATTCACTGGTGCCAAATAAGGTTAGCAAGGATACCACCATGCTGTTGACAAAATAATTTAGATGGAAATGTTTGCTGGTTTCTGATATGAAATTGCAGTTGGAGCAGATTATTTTTATTTGAATACATCAAGGTCACAAGGTATTTTTATCATCTTCCCAACCCCCTCTTTAGCATTCACACCTGAACCTAGGAAGGAAGCAGAAGACAACATGAGGTACTTAATCTCAGACAAGCAGTCTGTGGCCTGCATCCTTACCTTGCAGGTATCTTCGCAATCCGGATATAACCATTTCTTTTTGGCTACCAGTATTGTAGAAATTAGTACAGTTACATTGTGCATGTTGGAAGAATTATAAACAAACATATACAGAGAAGAGGTATCTTCCCTATGTAAATGTAGAAAGTGGGGGGAATGCTACTTGGTATACCTTCACGGGGCATGATCTGATGTGGAGATGAGTGCCTTCAGCTCCTTTAGGTTTTATTGCACCCAACCTGAGGGTGCTCGCTATCTCCAATCTAGGCACTGAAATTTATGTCTATGTACAGAAAAAAACATTATTCTTAGAATATATAATATAAAATGCATTTAAAAATAAAATGAAACAGTGATTTTCATCATTAATCCATCATATTGGTGGTCAAGCATTTTTTTTCCAGTCTGATAATATGAGCTAAATCTCTGTATATGAATTTTGTGTTTCAGTTTTGTATTGGAATGGCAACATGATGTGCTGATGACTAGCACCTCATTCTTTCACAGTGTAGATATAGCATTGATTTAACAAACTCTTTAAGATATACTTAATTTTAAACATATGAATATTACCTTTATTGCTATAAAAGAGATTTAAGCATTTCCTGGACTGTTTTGTCAAATAAAGATCTTACTTTATTTTACTAGGCCTTCAGGCTGGACCTGAAGGGTTCAGCATTGTAGAGTCAGGTCTTCTCTAAGTGAACACATGGATTTCTCTTCCGAATTTTATTGTTCAGTGCTCCTAATATGGCAAATAAATTTGGGCAAGCCACCTGTAGTCTCAATGGTTCCAGTTTGCCATCTATAAAATGGAAATGCCAATACCTCATGTATTGAGTGCAAATCAATTATTTTTTTTCACAAAACTTCAGTATTACAGTACTACTTTGTACAAAAGCATATAGATGCCAAATCAAATTTGTATGAAGTATATTTAATGTTTAGATCTGTGGGATGATAATTGAATTCCCGTAGTAGTTTGTTTCATTTAAAGAAATCTTCATACTAAATCAAACATTTACTTGTCTATTCTTTCAGCTTATTTTGCTCAAGTGCTTACATGGGCATATGGGTGCTTTAAATAGTCACTTTACAAGCTCACTTATAACCAGACACTTTGACATTTACAGCTGCTGTTCAAATGACAATAATGGCTGACCTTTTTAATTTATTTTATTTTATTTTACTTTGAAGCAGAAGAGAGGCTCTTCAAACATTGTGCCTTTCCCATATTAACTTTCCAAACTGCTGATGCTTCAGGATCTGTAATATGTTTAAAGGAAACAGTTGGATTGAATGGCAGGATGAAACTCTGAAGTCAGTCAATTTAACAATAGGATAAAATTTTCCTGAGAAAATAATTGACCTCGGTATTCACTTACCAACTTTACTCGTGTTTTGTGTAAAGCTGCTATAAATGTGGAATTGTAGCCTAGATCAGTTTATCAGTTTTTTTGTCTAAGCAGAAATGCTTTTTATATGATGCTCCCTTTAGCCAAAAGGGTGCATTTGGGAAAAAAAAAAAAAGAAAGAAAGAAAGAAAAGAGAAAAAAAGAGTACATTTTAAAACTAAAGGAAGAATAAGTTTTTTGGTCCTCCGTATTTTCTTGAAGAAAGCTTCTGGAAAATATGCAAGATATACACATCTGTAGCTTGACTTGCACCTCTTTCTGTGTGTAAAGCAACATGAAACGGGTAGTGATTTCATCTGTGCTGGAGAAAAACTGGAGCTGAGATTACAGCCCTTTGTGGTATCATCATCATTTGGAAAGATCTTACCCTCTATCAAGAATGACCAAGTAATAAAGACAAGGTCTCTGCACTGTAAAGAAGCAATGATTTGGTTTTGTTTTTGTTTTAGTATTCCTTTGAGGTCAAAATCTCAGCAAATCTAATGGCTGGACCCTCTTACAAACTTACATATAAATATGTATACTCTGACTGAGTGTCAGGGTGAAATATTTTATATACTCAGTTCCAAAACCTACACCTATGTAACAAAATCTTAAGCAGAACCTTAAGCTGGACAGCATTAATCCGTGAAAATGTTAGCCAGATTTGAGGCTTTTATGGCTTAACCATCATCTTTAAGTGAAAAAAGATACTTCTTTGAGCAAATTTTCTATATGTAATGCAATTTCATATGAATTCATTTTCTCATGTTGCTATTAATTAAAATTAGTTGCTACATTCTGTAAGTTATTTTCTAATCTTGCAACCCTTTTTATATTTTCAGTGCTCCCTAATGAGCACGATAATAGGGCCACACTTTTTTCTTTTTTTCTGTTCTTTTTTTTTTTTGATTCTTGTAACCGCTGTCATTCAAATTCAGTTCCTAGGCATGTGATATTTCAGGTAATGGATTTTATTTATTTTACTGGACCTCCTCGCTTTGGCACAATTTTCACTGGCAGTACAAACTCTACAGCTTGATTTTTTTCCCCTGGAAAAACACTCAGATGACCAATAAGCAGGAGGAAAAAAACATTTCTTTATGATTTAGTCAATGTTCTTCTTTGATGTATTAAAGAGATGAGGTAGCAAGAAACATTACAAGATAGAAAGGCAGGATCTCTGTGTTTTTATAAAATGTACTTTATCATGTGTCACATTGCAGGAGGGAAATACCTATGATGTAGCTGCATGCAAGTAGTGCTTTATAATTGTGTAAAATTATCATTTTCCTATGTGGTTCTTTTCTGCCTCACTGTGTTCCTACAGAACTTCAGATGTCTCTTCCTCTTGAACTTTCTTTGCTGTATGTGGTTTATTAAAAAGGAAGAATGCTTTTTAAAAATCACTCTCCACTTCTACAAAATTAAGTTTACAATAGCATAAAATAAATTACTGTCATTTAGGAAGCTAAGCATTTCAGCAGATTCCTAGAAGAGTAAAAAGGAAATAATGCTTATTGGTCATGAACTGTGGATTTAGAGGATCATACTATACTGTCTAAAAGTAGCGATTTAATAGAAAATGTGGATGCTCATGTGAGGAATGTGTCTGAGATTAAAGATAGCATTTAAAATAGGGAAGAGGGCTTTTTTTGCTTATTATTTGGTATAAGATTTGGCTAGAGATGTTTGTGTCATGAATATTTTTATTGAATATTAAGAACTGACTTAATTAAAAGTTTCAGAAACATCCTTTTTAAGTACAGTTTTGTTTGTTTTTATTAATTTCTTACAAAGTCCATACATTATTACTAATTTTATTTGAAAGGGGAATTGTATTAAGGAAGGAAAATTCTGGTTATACACTGCAGAAATCTATTAAAAACATAAGCTAACTTCCTTCAGCGTGTACGTTGCAAAGCACAAATAAGTTGTAATTCAGGAAATGCCATTTCCTATATTTAAATGTGAGCTTTTAAAAATAATGAAGTAGCTGAGTTTTCTGAGGTTGTGGAATACATTCTTCATACACAGTCCCTTGTGCCAGTTTTTCCTACAAAAACAGCACTGCGTTTTAAGTCTTGTAGAGAGGAGAGAGACTTTGAGGCCTGCAGCTGAAGTGAGTTGCAGTATGACATGGAGAGAGACACCTTTCAACAACTCGTAATATGTGTTCTCGTCCTGTAAGCTTAGGTAATACATGTGCAGAAAACCCTCAAGCAGAACCTTTGCTGGACAAAATCAGTACAGATCCTCTATAGTTCTGCCATTTTAAGTGCAGGGAAGACATTCAGATAATCAAATGTTGTCTCTGTGTTTGTTAGTGGTATATCCCAGTTATGACAGTGAAGATAAAATATCATTCTTTGTGCGTAAGAATTTTTCAGTATTTTATTTTGTATCAGTACAGTATTTGAAATTGTTGCCTCAACAGCCAGATACAGCACCGACTGCAGCAATGGAAAATTCAGTGTACTTTCCCAGAGACTTTCTCCTTCCCACTGCAAAGAAAATAGATTAGCAGTTGATGGCAAAGTGATTTCTTTTCTCTCAAATCCACGTTATTGCCAGCGACATAATTTGTATCAAGCAAGCAGTTGCATTTTATCAGTTTACAACATCTAAAGATAGGAATTCTGGTAGGAAAAAATCTATATTGTTTCGGTCTTTCCTATACAGCAACATCAGTCTGATCGTTAGAATCTTGGCTACAAATATCTTTCACTAGATCATATTTAGTTTTGGTATTTATTAATTATTTTTTTCTTCCTTCCAGACTCTGGTATGTGGCCTGCTCTGAATATCTGGTTCATGTGTCCTTTTTCTCTTTAATCTCTCTGGAAACTAGCTTGCTTAAGGAGGAGCATTTGAGATGCTGTTGATATGGGAGATGTGTAGACTACCTGCAGTCTATTCTCATATAAATAATCTTCTTTCTTCACCTAACAATATCATCTATAAACAGGAATCAGTAGCCACACTCCTAAGCCTCTAAGTAAGTCTTTGCTTTTCTAGCATATAAGGTACACAGTTACATTTTAAACTAGAACTATAGAATAACATATATACACATACACCCATGCCCACACACACCAGCATAATCTATACACCCATTCTATCTATAGCTATATCTTCGCACATGGGCAGTTTTAGCAACGTGTTAGTGGTTTCCTAAGTTTTTGGCTCACGCTTACAGCAGCTCCAGGTTTTCCACCAGCAGGGCCATCCCTGGGAGCTGGTGGGGCGCCTTCGGTGAGAGACGCCACGGGGCTGCAGTGTCCGTTCATCCCTCTCTGTCAGCACAGTGACCGCTTACTGTCAGGCTTGACTATGTGCTTGTGAGGCACAAACTCCGCAAGCTACTTCACCACTTCGATGTTACGAATCGTGCAATACAAATTAATAATGTACAAATATTGTCCGATATAGAGTGAAAAGAGCACGTGGAAGAAGGCTGTTCTAAGGTTTTAAAATAGTCACAAGGGGGCTTGTATTTATAAAAAAAAATACATGAAATACCGTCTTATTGGCAAAATTACAAAGCTCTGCTCTCTTTCATACATAAACTGTACATAAATTGTAACTGAAGGTGACTTTTCATACCAGGTGTCTAAGGACAGACTCGCTTGGATAAGGCAGGTTCTCACTTCTCATCAGCCACCCCTTGGGCGGTGCAGACAGTGCCACTAACAATAACAGATTTTGTCAGCTGTATACTTCTTTTGGAATTCTTTTCTTTTCAAAAAATTTAAATGACTTCTGCATGAAAAGGGAACTGACACCAAAAGTTTTATGAAAAAATAAAATTGATTTTATGATAGAAACTGACAAAGTTGATAAAAAGTTCATACTTGAAGCTGCTCCCTTCTTTCATTACCTTCTTTTGCTCAAACATTCACTTCTTCATCTACCCTTACCCAGCCTCTAAGCTCAGTAAGTATACTTTTCTCCACAGTTTCAAGGAGTTTCTCTTTTCCCAATTCCACTCTACACTTCCCTAGTTTTCTTGTGTCTTTCTATTTGCTCCTTCACTATTTTCTTCAGAGGATCTTTATTGTAGTTCATCCAGATGACAAATTCAGTCAGCATCGTTGTGCAGTCTGCTCCAGATAACATTTCCTCTATTAAAAAAGCAAAACAAAACTCATCCCATCTCTCTGATATTAGCCTGATATTAGCTTAGAGATCAACTTAAAGACCGGCGTGAATAACCTTTCTTCTCTGACCCCTTTTCTCCATCACTGCCAACTGTATCACCATGTTGGTTGTCTCATAAGCTTGGAACATAAACAGCATATTGAATTTGGACATCTTTCTTGGTCTTCCCACCTCTACTAAGGTACAGCTTTTTTTAACTGTGTGCAGAGCTGAACCTCTCATGCAAGTTCTCCTAATTCCAGTTACTACACCTGGCATCTTTTCTGCTCATAACAAATGTTATCATGTCTCATTGCTGCCACTGTTCTGTACAGATTATTTTTCCTAGCTTTTCTCCGTGTCTTTCCCCAGTTTCTCTTCAAAATATCAAATACGAGCTGTTTATTTTCAGTTTTAAAATCCTTCACAGACTGTCTTCACCATACCCATTATTTCTCATAAAGTTAAAAAAAAAAGCAAAAAAAAAAGCAGTCATTAATTTCCTGCTTCTAGATTTTTAGATAAGCCCCATTGTACTTTCTCCTGTGCTGTCGGTAATGATTGTGAGGATCTTCCCATAAACATTAGAAAGGTGCCTCATTATCCTCCTTCAAGTCAGTCATTCAGACTTTTCCAGTTTATGCATAGAAAGCTTAGCAACATATATTGCCTGCTATCATGACAAGTATTTCCTGTCAGTCTGTCTCCGTCATCTCTTGTCTTTCACAGAACGATCATTTTACTCTGTGTTTGTACAGCGCTTTCAGTTTGTTCCTGGTCAGTAACGTGTAAGTCTTCATATAATTGTAGTACTTCTTGTACTTCTACTCGTGCTTCTACTACTACTACTGCTGCTGCTGCTGCTGCTACTGAGTCTTTCACCAGCCTGTATGATTTATCATGTGTACTTCATTTCAACGGGATAAAATAAGGCCTTATAATTATTTTTTCTGCATTACTGATTTCACTAGAAGTTTTTGGTGGTCTGACCTTTCTGGGAGATAAATCATGCTCTTTTTTTGTGGCTTCAAAGTTTACTGAAATTGCAGAACACACAAATCTCTATTACATCTATTAAGAAAACTCCTTTATTTTCAATCTACAAAAAATATTTGTAAGTGTCTCCAAAATAAATTAGTTTTTTAAAGTAAAGCCAAGAGATATGATTCACAAGGACATTCAAAAAGCCTTTGACATAGTCCTTCACAAGAGGTTATTAAGAAAACTGAATAGTTCTGGGTGAAAGTTAAAGTTCTGTCATAAGTTGGAAACAAGCTCAGAGACAGAAGATGGAGTAGGAATAAATTGTCAATTTTCAGAATGGCAAAAGGTTAACATTTCTGTCTACCACAGACCTATACATTAAACAACATTGTTTAATATATTTATTAATGATCTGGAAAAAGGGCTGAAGTATGTAGTATGTGTCCAAATTTGAAGATGACCCAAAAAGTTATTTAGCTTTATCAAGATTAGAGATGACTTTGAGGCACTCCAGAGGAATGTAGAATGGTAAGTAAGTAAGTGAATGCCATGATGGTAGAAGAAACTCAGTATTAACATATACACATTGAAATCCTGTGTTATACACAAGACTGTACACATGACTGTACATAGGGCATACACATTGATTGTCCTAAGGCAATTTAACAGCTTACCCTGTTTACAGTGATAGTTAAAAATTAACAAAAATCATAATATGGGAGAGGAAACTGTTTGTACTTTCCTCAGAATTCAGTAAAATTGAAACAAGGAAACAGAATCCAAGATGCATAAAAACTGATGGGATTTATGCTGACAAAAATATTATAATACCATTTTTAGTTGGAAGTATGATCTCATGATATTATACTGATTTTGGGATGTTTCATTTTCATACAAAAAGCCATTCAGTAGCCTGAAGAAGGATCGTTTCTTTCTTCCCTCTCTCCACAGATCTTTCTGTTATGCAATCCAACTATTTCCTGCCATACTTTGTATCTATATGTAACTCCTAGGAAAGCTGTATTTTGACAGTCACAGGGGAATGTGTCTTCATCCCCATGTATGTCTCTATGTTTGAGAATGTGCTGTATGTAGTGGTTTTTAACAGCAAGAACTATTATTTCAAAACTATAGAAAAGGTTAATTATTTTGCTATATAAAATATAGTCTAAATATAAATGTTCTTAAGCTTGTTTCTAAAATATATTAGCAGAATTGCTAATAATTTGTTAGTTGAGAAAAAAAAAAGTTTGTATTTGATGTCTGTGAAATTTTCTTACTCTCTAAATCTTGAGCAGACAGTAAAAACCTGTCATTTGACAAATTCATGGAGCTTTGATTCCTGAAGACAATGATGTCAAGTTATTTACCCAAATCAGTTACCCAAACTACACTAAAACTGTCTTTGTACAGCTAAATTACTTATCTTTTAAATAAAATGCATGTGCACGTTGTTATGAATTCTCTGCAGAGACTTTTTCATGTTTAACTTACCTGTATAGTGCTTTATTCAGCTTTAGACTAGTTGATCTCTCTCAGTCCTTTCCTGTTATATAGTTTTATGTTTCTAAAATTTATTAAGAACAAAATATACCATGGACCCTTCATTGTTCATATTCCAGAAGCATTGTATTAGTTGCAGACGTAGCACTGCATAGAAAAGTCTTAAATTTATGACCTGAGTCTCTTCTTCTTGGCATTGGTATTTCAGTGTCTTTGCACAATTGCTGCCTAAAAGGTGATCCCAATTCAATGAGATCTCCACAAATGGTGGGTTGTACCTCTTACGCCAGAAGACCTCACAACTATGAGTGGATTCTTTCACGATTTGTTCCTTAGGGCTGCAGGCAAGGATTACAGGCAAACAGAGAATAGATCTTAGTTGAGATAGAAAGCTCCAGATTCTCTCTTTTCTTGACCTTTTTGGAGGTACTCTCTCACAAGAATTTAATATAGAGGCATTTAGTATGGGCTGCAGAGAGAACGTTGTGGGTACCTTGGTTTTCCCCTGCAAAACAAAAACGCCAGTTTTCACTGCAGCCTAACTGCAGATACATACATTCAGTAGCTATTTTCATCCATTTCATCATAGGCTGAGCTAATATTTCTAAAAACTTCGGAATCAGGTTTCAAAGCTTAACTAAACTTAACATTCAGAAATTTCTCATTTAAACAAAAGGAAAATAAAATATATATCAAAAGGTATGGTCATCTTGACAAAGTCATAAAATTACCAGAAAACTCTCATGCCTTTCTTAACTCACTGTGTGTTAAACAGGTTATCATATTTGTCAGAACTTTCCCATGTGCTTATATGGATCACAGTAAGATGTTGTTCTGTATGCACATTGTTTTCTACGAAGTCTTTTATTTTTTGATAGTTTGCTTTTGTTTTCAGTGTTAATCCTTATAGTTGGCAGTAACTTTTTTGCTCTCATCTGTTGTAGCTGTTACACTAAAGTTTTGGGACATCTCCAAAATTCATTTTCCAAGAATGAAAATTCTTTAGAGAAGCTGGGGGGGGTTTTGTTCAAGATCTTAAAGATTCCATATTCACCTTCTTCCCCAACCCATCAAATGAGAAATTTTAAATA
Source organism: Apteryx rowi (assembly GCF_003343035.1). Lineage (NCBI taxonomy): Eukaryota > Metazoa > Chordata > Aves > Apterygiformes > Apterygidae > Apteryx > Apteryx rowi. The sequence goes on along the minus strand of NW_020450800.1, from coordinate 11,760 downwards.
AAATATTTTCATACTCATATTACAAATATACTATAACAGATTGAATATTGAGTCTTTAAAAATATAGATTCTAATCTAATGTACATGAATTACCTATTTATTTTTGTATTTCACTCATCCTTAATTTAAAAATCACATACAATACCCATTTTCATTTTATTGCCATTGTGCTTTACTCCTTCATCTCAATTGCACACATTTTTTTTTTGTGTTGTGGAAGCTAAGCACTTATGCATCCATCACAGAGTTTTGGTATTTCTTTTTACTGTTAAATGAATTGCACTGATCGTCTTACTGAAATCTTGTTCCTGGATTGTGCAACGTAGGAATGCACGACTCTTTCAGTTATACCCCATTCTTCCCATTCTGTCTCTCCAAGCTTGGACTACCTGCCTGTAAAGAATATTTGCTGATTATCCTATTTAACACTACAGTCATATCTCAGACTCTCTGGATATTGGTTCTCTGCTTCTCTTCTATTTCTTTTTCTTTCTTTGTATCCTGTGTCACAGGGACTACAGTAGGCTGTGTTTGTATAGAAGTTGAATTTTTACTCCACAGAAAGTCTGCTGTTCCTATCTAAAGAATGTGTAAATCTCATCAGACTAATTGCAGGTAGGCTGGGTCAAGACCCTGTGAGATGAATGCCAAGATTTGTTGGATACAGTCCATAGCAACCCTGGAATGGTCAGATCAAGAAGGCCATTAAATATAAAGATTAAAACTCCAAATCCCTGTTCTTCAAGAAAGGCACTGAGCTGCTTTCCAATTTCCATGAATAACATATCTTTTTCATTGCTATATAACCTTTTTCATCAAACCTTGAGAGTAAATCTTACTAATATTTCTCTAACCAGCTCCTTTCCAAGGACTGCCTTTCATTTTAGGATGTCATACTTTTTAAATGAGACACTGCATTCTTCGAAGACAATGTATTTAAGCTACACTAATCTCTTAAATCAGCTAAACACCCAACTCTGATCCCAGAGGACACCTCTTTAAAACACCTATCTTTGCACTTCTGTAGGTATTTGGGCCATTAACCCTTCCATGCTCTAGAAGAAGTTTTAACCAGTCATGTGAGTTGGTTAAGAAATCTTTGGGTGAGAAGCTTACAAAATATCACTAGACTAGAGAATTTAGCAAAAGATACAAAAATTTGCCCACACAGAGACAGGATGTCTGAAAATTCAATACCAAACTCCCAAGTACACTGGGATAAAAGCCATTTTTGTAAATGAATAATTAATTAAAAAGAAGACAGATAAAGTGGGAAAGCAAAAATAAAAACAAAACAAGATTTTAATTTTTGAAAGAAAAATTACTCTAATTGTCAGATTTCAGCTGTACTTAGTTGGGTATCACATCTCACATGTGAGAATAATTCCAGTTAATATATATAATCTTTTAATTTCTATTAGATCAGATGTAGAAATTCTCCTTTAAGGAATGAGAAGATTCCTCAATTTATCTAGAGTGAGTTACTGAATAAATTTCTGTATGAATCAGTGGGCTGTTGGCTTCCTTGTTTCTGCTGAGTTTTTCTGCCACAGAGATATCTATCTGTTCAGCAAAGAGGGTTGCAATGTCAGTTATAGAAACATAGAAGGTTACTATATGCTTTTTATTAATAATTTCCTGCATTTATAATTGCACAACAGCAATGCTAGTAAGACCACTTCCTGTATTAAGCAATGCCTATGTTGTTTTGGAAGTGTTTGTCATGTAGCCTCAGAATTAGTGAAAGGATATATGAAAAAGAGAAATTGCTTATTGGTAATTTTATTTCTGATATTCTTCTTTTTATATTACATTTTTCCAGCCTCACTTTACTCTAGGACTTTTTGCTCTTTTTTTTGTGTTCTGTTTTTGTTCTCTGTTGTTTTTTTATCTCTGATGGACTGATTTGTGACTTGTCCACATTCACAAGGAAGGTTAAGCTCTATCCAACAGTGTCACAGTACAGCAAGGAACGATGCCATTGCCCAAAGGGTGGGGAAGTGTCCTTCAAAGCATTTTTCACACTTCCAAGCAGTATCTTCCTGACCTTTGATTTAACTTTGAGACAGTCACTCTTATCCAAGAACTGATTGCTCAGTCATTTTACCAAAATGGTCACATCTTAAGGAAGCAATATATGCACACAAACAAGAACAGCTTAGGATTGACTTTGGATTACCTTGCTAGGTTTCTTTATGTTTGGAAAAGCTGAAGAAACAAATAATTTCTGCAGGACCTTGCATATGAGGACTTTTAAGGAAAAAGAAGCAATTAACCACAATTTTTCTGGACACTTTGCTGGTCAGGAAAGTTTGGAGCCACTTAATTGAAACATTGAAAACACCTATCATAGGTACTCTAAGGAGGGAGTAATGTGTAGAGCAGGCCTTTGTGATGAAATGTTGGGAAAAGAAATTCAGACTGGTTCTGAATACTTTGTTCATGTACAGAAGTATCAGACTAGGTGAGTCAGATCCTAAATGCCCTGTGTCTGCAAGTGACTACTCCAGGTGCACTGGGGAGGGGAGCAGGGTAAGAGGATAAGACAGGATAAAAAATGGAGTTGCTTCCCTTTTACATTGTCCCAGCAGTGGGAGACTCAAGAAACTTTTGTGTTCAACAGCTCCAAATAGATTTTTCTTCCTTGAGTTCATCTAGTTTATTTTTTAAACCATGCAAAGTTTTTTTGTTTTTTTTTTCCTTGCCCATTTTGTCAAAATTAATACTTTGTTCCCTTCCTGAATGTATTTAGGTTTTGTTTTCAGGCATTCAATCTTGTTAAACTTCAGAGAAAATGAAGGGAGAGAATAATGTCAACATTCCAGTCACCAGCTCGGATTTCTCAGATCCAGCTAATGCTCTTTGACTGTGCTTCAGAAGCTGGAGATCAGCTCTTCGGCATTTGAAACATGAAAGATTTAAACTAGATTTATAACATTATTTAGTGACAGCGAAATCATTAAAGTTCTGTATTGTAATTATGAGTGATTTCATGTACCAACAAATCTCTGCACAAAAGCTTGCAGGACATGACTGTGGCATCACTCTGTAGTTACCTTCTCTCTCTCTTATTCAGACTGTCCTTCTTTTTCTAGAGAGTTATCTGATGATTTTGGAAGTGAGGACATTTCTTTATTTCCATAATCTTGCCTTTCATTTAGCCTGACTCTTATAGGTGGAATGTGTATTCATTTCCTTTTTCAGGCACACACATTTTGTTTCTGTAATGGACTAAGAGGTATCCTGGTGACGGTTCTCTGTTTTTTTATCCTATACATGTGCTAAATAGCATGAATATCTTTTCTGTGATCAACATTTGGCTTTATGGTATTGAATTATTAGAACTATAATAGAATACAAAGGCATATACAGGTCTAGAACCATAGACTGAGTATCACTGATCAAATGTACAAAATTTAAAAGGCATGGCTGTTGCTGTTGCTTTCTTACTTTGTTAAAGATTTTTTTTTCGGAAGAACAGAGAAAGAACTATAATATGGAGTTTCAGCAGTTTGCCATCTCAAGAAAAATTTCTGTAGCAATAGTAACTCAGAATTACTCAGGGAATTTTAATTCTTCATAAGAAGCAGTCTGAAAGTGTTGTTAAAGCTAATCAATGCCCTCAAGTTGATAGAGAACTGTCTATAATTTTATTCTGGAAATCTGTTGGTAATTCTTAGATGGAAATTTTTGGATGCTTTAGAAGGATAGCGAGAAGAGTTTACCTTGGACATTACTTACTAGAATCCGAACAATAAAATCAGCTAACTTCATTTGTTCTCAGCAAAAAGACAAGGAAAAAAGAGCCTTCATACCAGGATTAATTTTAATACCATTTACTTCTCTGTGAATGCTTTATGTTTAGATGCCATTTATAAATATCTTATTATCATTTGTTAAATTTTATGACAATTTATACCATGTCTGATGACTGTAATTCATGCATTAAACATGCACACGTATTTTAACAATATTTGCATCTTATGATATGCTTTGTAACAACTTGCCACAGCATTGTCGGTTAAACATTTATTTTACAAATGCATTTTGTAATATGCTATGGTAATAAACTATAAAAAAGTTGTCTTACCTTGTAATATTTTCATATAGATGAATAATGCATTACAAATTCTACCTTCATTAAGAACATGACCTCTATTCTGATGGAATCTGATACCTTGTCTGGATTTATGGTGATCACTGAGTTTTGTGAGGTGCTGTCAGTCTGCTTTCTGATTAATTTTCTTAGTTGATAAATTTGAATTAATCTGTAAATATTTACAAAATAATACATTTTATGTTTAATTATTTTATTTTATTAACTCAGCCAATTCATTCAAACCAGTATACCATCCCCCTCCATGCTGTGAGATAATTTTCAGTCCAAACTTGTTTCTGGAAATTCGATTCAATTCCGAAATTGATTATCAAAATGTCATTGTTACCTTGCATATACTTTATGTCATATATATATCTAAAAGGCTATGCCACTGTCATATCTAATCTTATGATCTTTATAAATCTGAAAAGTATAGAATATATAAAAAGTTTATACTGACCTACTGCATATTTAAAAGTACATATATACTATTTATTTTTCTTAGCTCTGGCCAGGTGTTTTCATTTTTTGTTTTACTTATAGAGCTATATTTAAAATAACATTTTGCTTATATAGCTATTGCCATTTGAGTCAGCCTATCAAGTATCTGACTTCCTGACGCATCATGCTGATCTTTTCAATAAGTTTTTAAATCTGCATGTAGTACTTAAAGTTCACTGACTGGTTTCTCTGTGTGTGTGGGGGCACAGATGACAACATTTTCATTCATTTTATTCCACAGAGTGAGTTTTTCTTAAAACTTGGGGAGAAAAAGAGGGAATTGAAGGTTGACTTGTTTGTTTTCATGGGGTATATTTGGCTGGGATATACATACGTGCTGTGATAGAATTAAGTGATTGATCCGTCTGTTACCTTACCATACCTGAAAGAAAACTGAAGTAATTGGATGGTATTTTTACTTTTGCTTTTCAACTGGAGCAAGTTTTAGGGCATTCTATTTATCTGGTGCAGTCAAAATGAATGTAGGATGTAAATATAAAGTGCTCTGATTTTACCACTATTTAACATAGATATGAATGACTACTTCAGGTAGACTACTTCACTAATGGGAAGTCAAAATTGGATAATTGGCCTCTTGGAGGAGGAATTTATTGCACCAGACTGTGGATTGTTGCACAGTATCTCCGCCACTTACCTGCAGATTCCATGCATAGTCGACGCACTTTTAGTCAACACACAGTTGACACTTTACAGGGAAGGTTTATCTGATCTGATTTAAACATCTAATTCAGGATTTAATGAGTTGTGCCACAGAAATGCCTCTTTCTCTCCATTGATGACTAACTGGGATGTAGGTGTCTACAGCATAGACTTCTGTATTTGATTATATTAGTGATTTCCTGCTATTCTTGCTTCATTTTTCTTTCTTATGAAATGAGCTGGGCTTTTTGGTGATAGAGCTTTACCTCTCTTCACACTGAGACTATTAGACTGTATTCTACATAGTCAAACAAATCCTGTTTAGACTGAATAAATTCTGTTAGACCATTCAAAGAGAGAATAATTAATTCAATTTCAGTTTTTTATTTTTTGTTAGGGTTTCTCATTAGGTGAAGGAGAGCAACTAGTTCCAGCTGGGATATGGTGTTTTGGTGTTGTGGCATCTGTCCTATAGCATCTAGAGTAAGAAATACTCATTCTACATGGGCTCATAAGCATTTGTGAAACTTCAAGCTAGTTGTCCTCTAAGTATTGAAAATTGATTTGGTAAAGGCAAACTGTGCAGTTTTCTGTCACAAATATGTTCACTTCCACTTCTCCCATTCTGTTAAGATGATCTCATAAATTTGGGTAACATTTTCTGTCTTTGAGAATATTATTAAAATTCTAAAATACAGCAGTCTCTTTCTGTAGGAAAAATTTACCTGCTTTTTTCCCCAGTGGTCTTTTTCTTAGAATCATGTTGTCTTTTTCACTTGTCATTTGTTCTATCTTTGACTATCTTGTTCAGTAGGATTCTGATGACTTCTAGGATTGATTTTATAAAAATGTCTATCATGCATAACAGTTTGACTGAGTTCCTTAGTTTTGTTTTTGCACACTATTTCTTTCAGTACAACAAAGTGATATAATATCTTGATAGTGTTTCAGTTTGTCTTCTTTTATAAATAACATAGTTACACAAGAAATGAAGTAAACTCCTATATGATGTGATGAGAATTATTTTTTTTAAATTTGTCCAGAAAGGAAAGAGATTCTACCCTTTACTGCACTTCTCTGCAGAGAAGGACCTGGGAGTGCTGGTGGACACCAAGTTAAGCATGAGGCAGCAATGTGCCCTTGTGGCCAAGAAGGCCAATGGTATCCTGGGCTGCATCAGAAAGAGTGTTGCCAGCAGGTCGAGGGAGGTGATTCTCCCCCTCTACTCAGCCCTGGTGAGGCCACATCTGGAGCGCTGCGTCCAGTTCTGGGCTCCCCAGTACAAGAGGGATGTGGCACTACTGGAGCAAGTCCAGCGAAGGGCTACAAAGATGATGAGGGGACTGGAGCATCTCTCTTATGAGGAAAGGCTGAGAGAGCTGGGCCTGTTTAGCCTGGAGAAGAGAAGGCTGAGAGGAGATCTTATCAACGTGTACAAGTATCTGAAGGGAGGGTGTCGAGAGGATGGGGCCAGACTCTTTTCAGTGGTGCCCAGCGACAGGACGCGAGGCAACGGGCACAAGCTGAAACACGGTTCCATCTGAACCTGAGGAAAAACTTTTTCACTGTGAGGGTGACAGAGCACTGGAACAGGTTGCCCAGAGAGGTGGTGGAGTCTCCTTCTCTGGAGATATTCAAAAGCCGCCTGGATGCAATCCTGTGCAACGTGCTCTAGGTGACCCTGCTTGAGCAGGGGGGTTGGACTAGATGATCTCCAGAGGTCCCTTCCAACCTCAGCGATTCTGTGATTCTGTGATTCTGTGATTCTTGGCAACTTGTCATTCCCCTGGTTTCTTCTGAAGGTTTCACGTATATCCAATATGTATGATATATGTGCTTTTGTTATTACTTTTCTGCTTCAGGATTTCTGTAGCTCAGATTTTGTTGCATTCCTTGTGTTCTTGTAATTGCTTTTCCCAGTTTCAGATATAGAAATGCTTTTAAGGAACATATTCTAGAAATCTGTGTTTGCACATTGCATATATCTGTTTATACATGTATATACACAGGTGTATATTTACAGAAACAGATATCATATATGCAGTCCTGGTATGCAAGTAATAAAGTGTAGTGTTATTTGTTGTGCACTTTTCTTATCTGAACTTTACTAATCTCTTTCTTTCTGTCATTCCAAATCTCTAAGCAGCTGTTAATACTAACAATAATTTCTCAAGGTATTGTTTTCTCTTTTCTCCCTTTTTTCTTTTGCATGTCAGTTCTTTTCCCAAAAGCACAGTACCTTGTGGGCTAGAAGAGGGAACATTTAATCCAAAACTAGTGAAAAATCCTCTATCTTGCCAGCTACTGAAGCCAACAGTAGGATCTTTATATGGCAGGTTAAGAGAAGATTCCAGCTGCCTAGTAGAGCACACCCGTGTTTTAAGCCCTGGGAGGTTAAGATGCAATAGATTTTCAAACTACAGTAGTGATATGCATATAAAGTTTTTGGGGTTTTTTTTTAACATGTGTAAGTTATCAGTCTCCCTCTGAGGTGTACTAAAATCTAAAAAAATAACTTTACAAAAGGGAAAAAAGTTCTATGATGGCATTTTTAAACATTTTAACAGATTTCTAAAGTAGCTTTTCTAGTATAGAATTCACATTTCCTACATACATGATGATGTGATGTTGTATGAAATTTTTATTCTAGTTATGTTTGGGAGGATCTGCATAAATCACGTATGGATTCACCATCTGTGGATAATGTGGCAACTCCAAATTCACGTCAATGGAACCATCATATTATCATATCATGTATTGTATATAGCATACATACACAGTTATAATGAGGTTGAGGATAATACTGAAAATCTCTTCCCTCCAGGCTTGAATAATGACCAGAAAGTAGAGATCACTTTTCATGCCTTGGGAAAAATAGGTCTTAGAAATTAAAACTCCAGTCAGTACCTATAACCTTAAAATGTATTTTAATGTTCTGCAGCTTCAGTCACCCTCAGCTGAAGCTTCTCTATTTTAGCTTACAGGGTCTTGTGACCTCAGCCCATAGCAGAGTTTCAACAGTAATAGCGCCAGCCATCTTGGATAAATGTAAGTGAAATTTTTCCTCATTTCTATAGTTTCTGTCCCTCCCATTCACTTTCAGAGTTCTGTTTTTTCACTCAGGATGTAGACAGTATTCCTGACAACACTTCTCTTTTATGCCAAGTAGCATGATTTACACAAAGTAACAGTAAAGCAACTAAGTGGTAATTTTTGCCTTTTAAATGTCACGGTATCAGACTTATCTTGTGCATCTGAAATGCCATTTTGGTGGCCGTGCAAACTTTATTTTAGCTGCAGCTAGCTTGGCAGTAGTTTTCATTATCAAACATGATTGATCTGCAAAGAGAGGAAGAGTACAAAAACTTTGTTCATATAATCTTATTTTAGCTAACACTAAGGATGAAGTATAGGAGAATTCAGAAGACATTTTTCTAAGAAAAAGGTTTGTTTTCCTCAATAAACTTTTACCATTTCTGTTTTGCTACAGTTCAGATTGTAATAATCCTTTCTCAGACTTAGCTGTGTGTTCACTAACTATTTTATAAATCTGGGGTTGAAGTTGGAGAAGTATATGCTTTACCTATCCTATCAGTGTAACATCTTTCAGGAGTATGAGATAAGGAATGAAGGGCATCTGCTCCGTCTTGATTTCTCAGAAATACTGAATACGGCAGATGCTATTAAAGTCAGCGTTTTTTCAACATTTGCCACATTGTTGGTAATGTTAATGGTGGCTGCTCTAAGATCCTAATCTGAACAAAAGAAATAGAAATATAGTTATTCATTCAGAAAATGCTGTCTTGTATGCTGATAGCCTTAAGAACCTGGCATATAGTAGTAATCTACAAATGATACCTGAACTTACGCCTTGTTCAGTATTTAGTCCCGAGTTGGCCAGTGTCTGAATTCACCATTTCAGAGTAATGTGGCATCCCTGATCTGTTAAACCAACATACCACCTTGCCAGCTTCTGTATATTCATATACATAAATGTGTGTGACACACAGACATACTTAAAAGTCCAAGTTTTTATTTACATCTATAGGACATAATTACATAGTAATGTAGCTACAGTGGTATTTTCTTTATGACAACCTCAGGTAGCTAAGCATACCACTGTTCAAATGAAGCCTGTTCTCTTTATGTGATTTCATAGGATGTATATATAATGAACTATAGAAAATGAAAATCATGTGTGGTAGTTAAGGCTAACACCCACAGAAGTGAAACTGCCACCATCCGTCTTACAAACATGTCATTCAAAGCTTGATAAGGGGCAGTCTTGGTGCTTTGCCTGCACCAAAACTCAGACCTGTCGTCAGCTTAGAAATCATTAGAATTCAGGTCTTCTTACAACTGTATAGTTACATTCATATCCCCATAATAGAAGTACCATGTCATATACAGTAGGAACTAGTAACTGTGTGAATAGAAGAACATGTATTGAAACCACTTTGTGATTGTCTTGAATTTCTGTGTGTCCCAAACTTTAGTATGCCATGGAGGTATGAGGGTGGGCATTGTTACTAGCTACACACAGAAATCAAGTAGTAAAATAAATTGCATGCCCAAAACCTATTCTTTTTGACTAAAACTATATGAAAGAAAAAACATATAGGAAATGTTAGGTTGTCTACCAATTACTAAGGAACAGCAGGAATGAACTGAGTCATGAAGAATAATTCCTAACATTTCTCTGAGGAGATAGGATTAGTTGAAAACACATGCAAAACTTGAAGACCAATGTCCTCAAGGACAAAGTAGTTTTATAATAATTACTGTAAATCTTCATTTAATTTCAAAAGAAGAGAAGGTTTTCTTATATTTGTTATTGCAAGGCTGAGTTAATGAAAGAGCTTTGAAACCACATACAAAAGGAAATACATATAGATTTTAAGTGTGTGTATGTGTGTGTGTGTGTATGTGTATAAAATAAAATGCCACTTTGTGAGGGATTTCATGAAATCACCATTAGAATGATAGCAGTTTCTTAAACAGATATATTTATAAGTTTATGAAATACCAATTATTTTGGTGGAGCCATGTATGCCAACATAACTTCATTACCACTGCAAGCTCAGTCCTGCATTTGTTATCTTTATGACATTGTAGCTTGTATGACATCTCTGTCCCATTAAACAATATGATCCTTTTGTACAATAATAATCCTGTTTTGATAACTGTCTCGGTCTTGTAACAACATCAAGATTATTGAATTAATAGAATGATAATATGAATCTATTCATCTTGTTAAAACAATATTCCCTTGATAATGGATAGCTAAAATGTTTTTATTTCCTGGTTTTAGTACATATGTTTAGTACATATCTTCGAGCAGTTCAGACAGACCAAAATTGGGAGGATATGTCTGTGCATTGGGTTTTTAACTGTAACATGTAGCATGTATTCATTGAACATTTATATATATATATTCAGAGAGAGAGAGAGAGATGGCTGGCTGTGCAATGTTGGGGCTTATGTATCTTGTTATTTAACTCTTTGAGTATGTTAAACAAAGACTCTGGAATACAAGTAATTTGTGAAAGTGACTCCTAGAAAGTGTGCTGGAGCAGGCACAGAGGTTCTACAGTATGAAAGGCTTGCTGTAAAATATTCAAGATATTCAAAAGCCAGATGCTCAGAAATTCAGCCTGCTAACCCATTTGGCCAAATATATAGATATAATTCTTTACTTACGTTATACATGATACAAACTTTGAGGAATTTCACTTTCTTTTTTCCATCACACAAACATTTCCAAAATTCTAACTAGTCCAAGAAAGAGGCATTTGGGTTCCTTAGTAAAAAGTATAAACTGCCTCTGATGACTTTGTGGTGACAGTGAAGTAACAGAGGTCATAAATATCTGGTTATATTATCCTTGTTGTTCTTAATAATTGTGTTCACATCCTTGACATATAAAAGGCGGAGAAATGCTAGACACTTACTAAAGAACCAATCTCTGTAGTATACCTGGCTGCATAGGTAAATTTTATTCAGTCCGAAATCTACTTGCTTTGAACACTACATGCACGGTGAAGTTAGACAGTCAGAAGACGTTGGGGACTATGCAGATGGTTTTACCAAGATCTGTGCCCCTACAGCTCCCCATGAGTTCATTTCCAAAAATCAGGCGTCATACCATCATCTACAAAGTAATAGACAGAATCACAGAATCACAGAATCGCAGAGGTTGGAAGGGACCTCTGGAGATCATCTAGTCCAACCCCCCTGCTCAAGCAGGGTCACCTAGAGCACGTTGCACAGGATTGCATCCAGGCGCGTTTTGAATATCTCCAGAGAAGGAGACTCCACCACCTCTCTGGGCAACCTGTTCCAGTGCTCTGTCACCCTCACAGTGAAAAAGTTTTTCCTCAGGTTCAGATGGAACCGTGTTTCAGCTTGTGCCCGTTGCCTCGCGTCCTGTCGCTGGGCACCACTGAAAAGAGTCTGGCCCCATCCTCTCGACACCCTCCCTTCAGATACTTGTACACGTT